>NW_028167359.1:0-422555 GCF_963513975.1 Fringilla coelebs | reverse complement strand
TTCCACTCCCAAAAACATGCACATGGAAGGAGCTGCTGCAAAAGCGATGCTGTGCTCGCTGCTGCTCCTCCTGAAGCTCTGGCTGCTAAATCTGAGGCTTTCCTTCCAATTTCAAGCTGCAAAGCACTTGCTGAATTGCAGGGAAAGTCCGGGAGGCATTTGCTGTGCTGGCACACTTTCTCCTTCCTAGACAGAGTGGAAAAGCTTTTCCCTGCCGTGTAGGCGACAAGAGACGCATTAGACGGGCATCCGGAGCTGTCCGAAGGTAAGCGCCTGTTCCCGGCCTCTTTCGGCACAAGCCCCCGCTCCGGAGCGCACCGCGGCCGGCCGGAGGCTCTCTGCCGGCGAAGGTGCCGCTTCTCCGGCAAGGAAGCCTCAGCCGCTTCTCCTGCACACGGAGAGCGTGCTAGCTGCTGAAACGTGAAGAAAGAAGCTGCAGAACACTGGCACTGAGCCTGCAGCTTTCCAGCGGAGAGAAAAAGCTACTTGAACACTCTGCAAGCCTTTCCACTCCCAAAAACATGCACATGGAAGGAGCTGCTGCAAAAGCGATGCTGTGCTCGCTGCTGCTCCTCCTGAAGCTCTGGCTGCTAAATCTGAGGCTTTCCTTCCAATTTCAAGCTGCAAAGCACTTGCTGAATTGCAGGGAAAGTCCGGGAGGCATTTGCTGTGCTGGCACACTTTCTCCTTCCTAGACAGAGTGGAAAAGCTTTTCCCTGCCGTGTAGGCGACAAGAGACGCATTAGACGGGCATCCGGAGCTGTCCGAAGGTAAGCGCCTGTTCCCGGCCTCTTTCGGCACAAGCCCCCGCTCCGGAGCGCACCGCGGCCGGCCGGAGGCTCTCTGCCGGCGAAGGTGCCGCTTCTCCGGCAAGGAAGCCTCAGCCGCTTCTCCTGCACACGGAGAGCGTGCTAGCTGCTGAAACGTGAAGAAAGAAGCTGCAGAACACTGGCACTGAGCCTGCAGCTTTCCAGCGGAGAGAAAAAGCTACTTGAACACTCTGCAAGCCTTTCCACTCCCAAAAACATGCACATGGAAGGAGCTGCTGCAACAGCGATGCTGTGCTCGCTGCTGCTCCTCCTGAAGCTCTGGCTGCTAAATCTGAGGCTTTCCTTCCAATTTCAAGCTGCAAAGCACTTGCTGAATTGCAGGGAAAGTCCGGGGGGCATTTGCTGTGCTGGCACACTTTCTCCTTCCTAGACAGAGTGGAAAAGCTTTTCCCTGCCGTGTAGGCGACAAGAGACGCATTAGACGGGCATCCGGAGCTGTCCGAAGGTAAGCGCCTGTTCCCGGCCTCTTTCGGCACAAGCCCCCGCTCCGGAGCGCACCGCGGCCGGCCGGAGGCTCTCTGCCGGCGAAGGTGCCGCTTCTCCGGCAAGGAAGCCTCAGCCGCTTCTCCTGCACACGGAGAGCGTGCTAGCTGCTGAAACGTGAAGAAAGAAGCTGCAGAACACTGGCACTGAGCCTGCAGCTTTCCAGCGGAGAGAAAAAGCTACTTGAACACTCTGCAAGCCTTTCCACTCCCAAAAACATGCACATGGAAGGAGCTGCTGCAAAAGCGATGCTGTGCTCGCTGCTGCTCCTCCTGAAGCTCTGGCTGCTGAATCTGAGGCTTTCCTTCCAATTTCAAGCTGCAAAGCACTTGCTGAATTGCAGGGAAAGTCCGGGAGGCATTTGCTGTGCTGGCACACTTTCTCCTTCCTAGACAGAGTGGAAAAGCTTTTCCCTGCCGTGTAGGCGACAAGAGACGCATTAGACGGGCATCCGGAGCTGTCCGAAGGTAAGCGCCTGTTCCCGGCCTCTTTCGGCACAAGACCCCGCTCCGGAGCGCACCGCGGCCGGCCGGAGGCTCTCTGCCGGCGAAGGTGCCGCTTCTCCGGCAAGGAAGCCTCAGCCGCTTCTCCTGCACACGGAGAGCGTGCTAGCTGCTGAAACGTGAAGAAAGAAGCTGCAGAACACTGGCACTGAGCCTGCAGCTTTCCAGCGGAGAGAAAAAGCTACTTGAACACTCTGCAAGCCTTTCCACTCCCAAAAACATGCACATGGAAGGAGCTGCTGCAAAAGCGATGCTGTGCTCGCTGCTGCTCCTCCTGAAGCTCTGGCTGCTAAATCTGAGGCTTTCCTTCCAATTTCAAGCTGCAAAGCACTTGCTGAATTGCAGGGAAAGTCCGGGGGGCATTTGCTGTGCTGGCACACTTTCTCCTTCCTAGACAGAGTGGAAAAGCTTTTCCCTGCCGTGTAGGCGACAAGAGACGCATTAGACGGGCATCCGGAGCTGTCCGAAGGTAAGCGCCTGTTCCCGGCCTCTTTCGGCACAAGCCCCCGCTCCGGAGCGCACCGCGGCCGGCCGGAGGCTCTCTGCCGGCGAAGGTGCCGCTTCTCCGGCAAGGAAGCCTCAGCCGCTTCTCCTGCACACGGAGAGCGTGCTAGCTGCTGAAACGTGAAGAAAGAAGCTGCAGAACACTGGCACTGAGCCTGCAGCTTTCCAGCGGAGAGAAAAAGCTACTTGAACACTCTGCAAGCCTTTCCACTCCCAAAAACATGCACATGGAAGGAGCTGCTGCAAAAGCGATGCTGTGCTCGCTGCTGCTCCTCCTGAAGCTCTGGCTGCTAAATCTGAGGCTTTCCTTCCAATTTCAAGCTGCAAAGCACTTGCTGAATTGCAGGGAAAGTCCGGGAGGCATTTGCTGTGCTGGCACACTTTCTCCTTCCTAGACAGAGTGGAAAAGCTTTTCCCTGCCGTGTAGGCGACAAGAGACGCATTAGACGGGCATCCGGAGCTGTCCGAAGGTAAGCGCCTGTTCCCGGCCTCTTTCGGCACAAGCCCCCGCTCCGGAGCGCACCGCGGCCGGCCGGAGGCTCTCTGCCGGCGAAGGTGCCGCTTCTCCGGCAAGGAAGCCTCAGCCGCTTCTCCTGCACACGGAGAGCGTGCTAGCTGCTGAAACGTGAAGAAAGAAGCTGCAGAACACTGGCACTGAGCCTGCAGCTTTCCAGCGGAGAGAAAAAGCTACTTGAACACTCTGCAAGCCTTTCCACTCCCAAAAACATGCACATGGAAGGAGCTGCTGCAAAAGCGATGCTGTGCTCGCTGCTGCTCCTCCTGAAGCTCTGGCTGCTGAATCTGAGGCTTTCCTTCCAATTTCAAGCTGCAAAGCACTTGCTGAATTGCAGGGAAAGTCCGGGGGGCATTTGCTGTGCTGGCACACTTTCTCCTTCCTAGACAGAGTGGAAAAGCTTTTCCCTGCCGTGTAGGCGACAAGAGACGCATTAGACGGGCATCCGGAGCTGTCCGAAGGTAAGCGCCTGTTCCCGGCCTCTTTCGGCACAAGCCCCCGCTCCGGAGCGCACCGCGGCCGGCCGGAGGCTCTCTGCCGGCGAAGGTGCCGCTTCTCCGGCAAGGAAGCCTCAGCCGCTTCTCCTGCACACGGAGAGCGTGCTAGCTGCTGAAACGTGAAGAAAGAAGCTGCAGAACACTGGCACTGAGCCTGCAGCTTTCCAGCGGAGAGAAAAAGCTACTTGAACACTCTGCAAGCCTTTCCACTGCCAAAAACATGCACATGGAAGGAGCTGCTGCAAAAGCGATGCTGTGCTCGCTGCTGCTCCTCCTGAAGCTCTGGCTGCTAAATCTGAGGCTTTCCTTCCAATTTCAAGCTGCAAAGCACTTGCTGAATTGCAGGGAAAGTCCGGGAGGCATTTGCTGTGCTGGCACACTTTCTCCTTCCTAGACAGAGTGGAAAAGCTTTTCCCTGCCGTGTAGGCGACAAGAGACGCATTAGACGGGCATCCGGAGCTGTCCGAAGGTAAGCGCCTGTTCCCGGCCTCTTTCGGCACAAGCCCCCGCTCCGGAGCGCACCGCGGCCGGCCGGAGGCTCTCTGCCGGCGAAGGTGCCGCTTCTCCGGCAAGGAAGCCTCAGCCGCTTCTCCTGCACACGGAGAGCGTGCTAGCTGCTGAAACGTGAAGAAAGAAGCTGCAGAACACTGGCACTGAGCCTGCAGCTTTCCAGCGGAGAGAAAAAGCTACTTGAACACTCTGCAAGCCTTTCCACTCCCAAAAACATGCACATGGAAGGAGCTGCTGCAAAAGCGATGCTGTGCTCGCTGCTGCTCCTCCTGAAGCTCTGGCTGCTGAATCTGAGGCTTTCCTTCCAATTTCAAGCTGCAAAGCACTTGCTGAATTGCAGGGAAAGTCCGGGAGGCATTTGCTGTGCTGGCACACTTTCTCCTTCCTAGACAGAGTGGAAAAGCTTTTCCCTGCCGTGTAGGCGACAAGAGACGCATTAGACGGGCATCCGGAGCTGTCCGAAGGTAAGCGCCTGTTGCCGGCCTCTTTCGGCACAAGCCCCCGCTCCGGAGCGCACCGCGGCCGGCCGGAGGCTCTCTGCCGGCGAAGGTGCCGCTTCTCCGGCAAGGAAGCCTCAGCCGCTTCTCCTGCACACGGAGAGCGTGCTAGCTGCTGAAACGTGAAGAAAGAAGCTGCAGAACACTGGCACTGAGCCTGCAGCTTTCCAGCGGAGAGAAAAAGCTACTTGAACACTCTGCAAGCCTTTCCACTCCCAAAAACATGCACATGGAAGGAGCTGCTGCAAAAGCGATGCTGTGCTCGCTGCTTCTCCTCCTGAAGCTCTGGCTGCTAAATCTGAGGCTTTCCTTCCAATTTCAAGCTGCAAAGCACTTGCTGAATTGCAGGGAAAGTCCGGGAGGCATTTGCTGTGCTGGCACACTTTCTCCTTCCTAGACAGAGTGGAAAAGCTTTTCCCTGCCGTGTAGGCGACAAGAGACGCATTAGACGGGCATCCGGAGCTGTCCGAAGGTAAGCGCCTGTTCCCGGCCTCTTTCGGCACAAGCCCCCGCTCCGGAGCGCACCGCGGCCGGCCGGAGGCTCTCTGCCGGCGAAGGTGCCGCTTCTCCGGCAAGGAAGCCTCAGCCGCTTCTCCTGCACACGGAGAGCGTGCTAGCTGCTGAAACGTGAAGAAAGAAGCTGCAGAACACTGGCACTGAGCCTGCAGCTTTCCAGCGGAGAGAAAAAGCTACTTGAACACTCTGCAAGCCTTTCCACTCCCAAAAACATGCACATGGAAGGAGCTGCTGCAAAAGCGATGCTGTGCTCGCTGCTGCTCCTCCTGAAGCTCTGGCTGCTAAATCTGAGGCTTTCCTTCCAATTTCAAGCTGCAAAGCACTTGCTGAATTGCAGGGAAAGTCCGGGAGGCATTTGCTGTGCTGGCACACTTTCTCCTTCCTAGACAGAGTGGAAAAGCTTTTCCCTGCCGTGTAGGCGACAAGAGACGCATTAGACGGGCATCCGGAGCTGTCCGAAGGTAAGCGCCTGTTCCCGGCCTCTTTCGGCACAAGCCCCCGCTCCGGAGCGCACCGCGGCCGGCCGGAGGCTCTCTGCCGGCGAAGGTGCCGCTTCTCCGGCAAGGAAGCCTCAGCCGCTTCTCCTGCACACGGAGAGCGTGCTAGCTGCTGAAACGTGAAGAAAGAAGCTGCAGAACACTGGCACTGAGCCTGCAGCTTTCCAGCGGAGAGAAAAAGCTACTTGAACACTCTGCAAGCCTTTCCACTGCCAAAAACATGCACATGGAAGGAGCTGCTGCAAAAGCGATGCTGTGCTCGCTGCTGCTCCTCCTGAAGCTCTGGCTGCTAAATCTGAGGCTTTCCTTCCAATTTCAAGCTGCAAAGCACTTGCTGAATTGCAGGGAAAGTCCGGGAGGCATTTGCTGTGCTGGCACACTTTCTCCTTCCTAGACAGAGTGGAAAAGCTTTTCCCTGCCGTGTAGGCGACAAGAGACGCATTAGACGGGCATCCGGAGCTGTCCGAAGGTAAGCGCCTGTTGCCGGCCTCTTTCGGCACAAGCCCCCGCTCCGGAGCGCACCGCGGCCGGCCGGAGGCTCTCTGCCGGCGAAGGTGCCGCTTCTCCGGCAAGGAAGCCTCAGCCGCTTCTCCTGCACACGGAGAGCGTGCTAGCTGCTGAAACGTGAAGAAAGAAGCTGCAGAACACTGGCACTGAGCCTGCAGCTTTCCAGCGGAGAGAAAAAGCTACTTGAACACTCTGCAAGCCTTTCCACTCCCAAAAACATGCACATGGAAGGAGCTGCTGCAAAAGCGATGCTGTGCTCGCTGCTGCTCCTCCTGAAGCTCTGGCTGCTGAATCTGAGGCTTTCCTTCCAATTTAGAGCTGCAAAGCACTTGCTGAATTGCAGGGAAAGTCCGGGGGGCATTTGCTGTGCTGGCACACTTTCTCCTTCCTAGACAGAGTGGAAAAGCTTTTCCCTGCCGTGTAGGCGACAAGAGACGCATTAGACGGGCATCCGGAGCTGCCCGAAGGTAAGCGCCTGTTCCCGGCCTCTTTCGGCACAAGCCCCCGCTCCGGAGCGCACCGCGGCCGGCCGGAGGCTCTCTGCCGGCGAAGGTGCCGCTTCTCCGGCAAGGAAGCCTCAGCCGCTTCTCCTGCACACGGAGAGCGTGCTAGCTGCTGAAACGTGAAGAAAGAAGCTGCAGAACACTGGCACTGAGCCTGCAGCTTTCCAGCGGAGAGAAAAAGCTACTTGAACACTCTGCAAGCCTTTCCACTCCCAAAAACATGCACATGGAAGGAGCTGCTGCAAAAGCGATGCTGTGCTCGCTGCTGCTCCTCCTGAAGCTCTGGCTGCTAAATCTGAGGCTTTCCTTCCAATTTCAAGCTGCAAAGCACTTGCTGAATTGCAGGGAAAGTCCGGGAGGCATTTGCTGTGCTGGCACACTTTCTCCTTCCTAGACAGAGTGGAAAAGCTTTTCCCTGCCGTGTAGGCGACAAGAGACGCATTAGACGGGCATCCGGAGCTGTCCGAAGGTAAGCGCCTGTTGCCGGCCTCTTTCGGCACAAGCCCCCGCTCCGGAGCGCACCGCGGCCGGCCGGAGGCTCTCTGCCGGCGAAGGTGCCGCTTCTCCGGCAAGGAAGCCTCAGCCGCTTCTCCTGCACACGGAGAGCGTGCTAGCTGCTGAAACGTGAAGAAAGAAGCTGCAGAACACTGGCACTGAGCCTGCAGCTTTCCAGCGGAGAGAAAAAGCTACTTGAACACTCTGCAAGCCTTTCCACTGCCAAAAACATGCACATGGAAGGAGCTGCTGCAAAAGCGATGCTGTGCTCGCTGCTGCTCCTCCTGAAGCTCTGGCTGCTAAATCTGAGGCTTTCCTTCCAATTTCAAGCTGCAAAGCACTTGCTGAATTGCAGGGAAAGTCCGGGAGGCATTTGCTGTGCTGGCACACTTTCTCCTTCCTAGACAGAGTGGAAAAGCTTTTCCCTGCCGTGTAGGCGACAAGAGACGCATTAGACGGGCATCCGGAGCTGTCCGAAGGTAAGCGCCTGTTCCCGGCCTCTTTCGGCACAAGCCCCCGCTCCGGAGCGCACCGCGGCCGGCCGGAGGCTCTCTGCCGGCGAAGGTGCCGCTTCTCCGGCAAGGAAGCCTCAGCCGCTTCTCCTGCACACGGAGAGCGTGCTAGCTGCTGAAACGTGAAGAAAGAAGCTGCAGAACACTGGCACTGAGCCTGCAGCTTTCCAGCGGAGAGAAAAAGCTACTTGAACACTCTGCAAGCCTTTCCACTGCCAAAAACATGCACATGGAAGGAGCTGCTGCAAAAGCGATGCTGTGCTCGCTGCTGCTCCTCCTGAAGCTCTGGCTGCTAAATCTGAGGCTTTCCTTCCAATTTCAAGCTGCAAAGCACTTGCTGAATTGCAGGGAAAGTCCGGGAGGCATTTGCTGTGCTGGCACACTTTCTCCTTCCTAGACAGAGTGGAAAAGCTTTTCCCTGCCGTGTAGGCGACAAGAGACGCATTAGACGGGCATCCGGAGCTGTCCGAAGGTAAGCGCCTGTTCCCGGCCTCTTTCGGCACAAGCCCCCGCTCCGGAGCGCACCGCGGCCGGCCGGAGGCTCTCTGCCGGCGAAGGTGCCGCTTCTCCGGCAAGGAAGCCTCAGCCGCTTCTCCTGCACACGGAGAGCGTGCTAGCTGCTGAAACGTGAAGAAAGAAGCTGCAGAACACTGGCACTGAGCCTGCAGCTTTCCAGCGGAGAGAAAAAGCTACTTGAACACTCTGCAAGCCTTTCCACTCCCAAAAACATGCACATGGAAGGAGCTGCTGCAAAAGCGATGCTGTGCTCGCTGCTGCTCCTCCTGAAGCTCTGGCTGCTAAATCTGAGGCTTTCCTTCCAATTTCAAGCTGCAAAGCACTTGCTGAATTGCAGGGAAAGTCCGGGAGGCATTTGCTGTGCTGGCACACTTTCTCCTTCCTAGACAGAGTGGAAAAGCTTTTCCCTGCCGTGTAGGCGACAAGAGACGCATTAGACGGGCATCCGGAGCTGTCCGAAGGTAAGCGCCTGTTCCCGGCCTCTTTCGGCACAAGCCCCCGCTCCGGAGCGCACCGCGGCCGGCCGGAGGCTCTCTGCCGGCGAAGGTGCCGCTTCTCCGGCAAGGAAGCCTCAGCCGCTTCTCCTGCACACGGAGAGCGTGCTAGCTGCTGAAACGTGAAGAAAGAAGCTGCAGAACACTGGCACTGAGCCTGCAGCTTTCCAGCGGAGAGAAAAAGCTACTTGAACACTCTGCAAGCCTTTCCACTCCCAAAAACATGCACATGGAAGGAGCTGCTGCAAAAGCGATGCTGTGCTGGCTGCTGCTCCTCCTGAAGCTCTGGCTGCTAAATCTGAGGCTTTCCTTCCAATTTCAAGCTGCAAAGCACTTGCTGAATTGCAGGGAAAGTCCGGGAGGCATTTGCTGTGCTGGCACACTTTCTCCTTCCTAGACAGAGTGGAAAAGCTTTTCCCTGCCGTGTAGGCGACAAGAGACGCATTAGACGGGCATCCGGAGCTGTCCGAAGGTAAGCGCCTGTTCCCGGCCTCTTTCGGCACAAGCCCCCGCTCCGGAGCGCACCGCGGCCGGCCGGAGGCTCTCTGCCGGCGAAGGTGCCGCTTCTCCGGCAAGGAAGCCTCAGCCGCTTCTCCTGCACACGGAGAGCGTGCTAGCTGCTGAAACGTGAAGAAAGAAGCTGCAGAACACTGGCACTGAGCCTGCAGCTTTCCAGCGGAGAGAAAAAGCTACTTGAACACTCTGCAAGCCTTTCCACTCCCAAAAACATGCACATGGAAGGAGCTGCTGCAAAAGCGATGCTGTGCTCGCTGCTGCTCCTCCTGAAGCTCTGGCTGCTAAATCTGAGGCTTTCCTTCCAATTTCAAGCTGCAAAGCACTTGCTGAATTGCAGGGAAAGTCCGGGAGGCATTTGCTGTGCTGGCACACTTTCTCCTTCCTAGACAGAGTGGAAAAGCTTTTCCCTGCCGTGTAGGCGACAAGAGACGCATTAGACGGGCATCCGGAGCTGTCCGAAGGTAAGCGCCTGTTCCCGGCCTCTTTCGGCACAAGCCCCCGCTCCGGAGCGCACCGCGGCCGGCCGGAGGCTCTCTGCCGGCGAAGGTGCCGCTTCTCCGGCAAGGAAGCCTCAGCCGCTTCTCCTGCACACGGAGAGCGTGCTAGCTGCTGAAACGTGAAGAAAGAAGCTGCAGAACACTGGCACTGAGCCTGCAGCTTTCCAGCGGAGAGAAAAAGCTACTTGAACACTCTGCAAGCCTTTCCACTCCCAAAAACATGCACATGGAAGGAGCTGCTGCAAAAGCGATGCTGTGCTCGCTGCTGCTCCTCCTGAAGCTCTGGCTGCTAAATCTGAGGCTTTCCTTCCAATTTCAAGCTGCAAAGCACTTGCTGAATTGCAGGGAAAGTCCGGGAGGCATTTGCTGTGCTGGCACACTTTCTCCTTCCTAGACAGAGTGGAAAAGCTTTTCCCTGCCGTGTAGGCGACAAGAGACGCATTAGACGGGCATCCGGAGCTGTCCGAAGGTAAGCGCCTGTTCCCGGCCTCTTTCGGCACAAGCCCCCGCTCCGGAGCGCACCGCGGCCGGCCGGAGGCTCTCTGCCGGCGAAGGTGCCGCTTCTCCGGCAAGGAAGCCTCAGCCGCTTCTCCTGCACACGGAGAGCGTGCTAGCTGCTGAAACGTGAAGAAAGAAGCTGCAGAACACTGGCACTGAGCCTGCAGCTTTCCAGCGGAGAGAAAAAGCTACTTGAACACTCTGCAAGCCTTTCCACTCCCAAAAACATGCACATGGAAGGAGCTGCTGCAAAAGCGATGCTGTGCTCGCTGCTGCTCCTCCTGAAGCTCTGGCTGCTAAATCTGAGGCTTTCCTTCCAATTTCAAGCTGCAAAGCACTTGCTGAATTGCAGGGAAAGTCCGGGAGGCATTTGCTGTGCTGGCACACTTTCTCCTTCCTAGACAGAGTGGAAAAGCTTTTCCCTGCCGTGTAGGCGACAAGAGACGCATTAGACGGGCATCCGGAGCTGTCCGAAGGTAAGCGCCTGTTCCCGGCCTCTTTCGGCACAAGCCCCCGCTCCGGAGCGCACCGCGGCCGGCCGGAGGCTCTCTGCCGGCGAAGGTGCCGCTTCTCCGGCAAGGAAGCCTCAGCCGCTTCTCCTGCACACGGAGAGCGTGCTAGCTGCTGAAACGTGAAGAAAGAAGCTGCAGAACACTGGCACTGAGCCTGCAGCTTTCCAGCGGAGAGAAAAAGCTACTTGAACACTCTGCAAGCCTTTCCACTCCCAAAAACATGCACATGGAAGGAGCTGCTGCAAAAGCGATGCTGTGCTGGCTGCTGCTCCTCCTGAAGCTCTGGCTGCTAAATCTGAGGCTTTCCTTCCAATTTCAAGCTGCAAAGCACTTGCTGAATTGCAGGGAAACTCCGGGAGGCATTTGCTGTGCTGGCACACTTTCTCCTTGCTAGACAGAGTGGAAAAGCTTTTCCCTGCCGTGTAGGCGACAAGAGACGCATTAGACGGGCATCCGGAGCTGTCCGAAGGTAAGCGCCTGTTCCCGGCCTCTTTCGGCACAAGCCCCCGCTCCGGAGCGCACCGCGGCCGGCCGGAGGCTCTCTGCCGGCGAAGGTGCCGCTTCTCCGGCAAGGAAGCCTCAGCCGCTTCTCCTGCACACGGAGAGCGTGCTAGCTGCTGAAACGTGAAGAAAGAAGCTGCAGAACACTGGCACTGAGCCTGCAGCTTTCCAGCGGAGAGAAAAAGCTACTTGAACACTCTGCAAGCCTTTCCACTCCCAAAAACATGCACATGGAAGGAGCTGCTGCAAAAGCGATGCTGTGCTCGCTGCTGCTCCTCCTGAAGCTCTGGCTGCTAAATCTGAGGCTTTCCTTCCAATTTCAAGCTGCAAAGCACTTGCTGAATTGCAGGGAAAGTCCGGGGGGCATTTGCTGTGCTGGCACACTTTCTCCTTCCTAGACAGAGTGGAAAAGCTTTTCCCTGCCGTGTAGGCGACAAGAGACGCATTAGACGGGCATCCGGAGCTGTCCGAAGGTAAGCGCCTGTTCCCGGCCTCTTTCGGCACAAGCCCCCGCTCCGGAGCGCACCGCGGCCGGCCGGAGGCTCTCTGCCGGCGAAGGTGCCGCTTCTCCGGCAAGGAAGCCTCAGCCGCTTCTCCTGCACACGGAGAGCGTGCTAGCTGCTGAAACGTGAAGAAAGAAGCTGCAGAACACTGGCACTGAGCCTGCAGCTTTCCAGCGGAGAGAAAAAGCTACTTGAACACTCTGCAAGCCTTTCCACTGCCAAAAACATGCACATGGAAGGAGCTGCTGCAACAGCGATGCTGTGCTCGCTGCTGCTCCTCCTGAAGCTCTGGCTGCTAAATCTGAGGCTTTCCTTCCAATTTCAAGCTGCAAAGCACTTGCTGAATTGCAGGGAAAGTCCGGGAGGCATTTGCTGTGCTGGCACACTTTCTCCTTCCTAGACAGAGTGGAAAAGCTTTTCCCTGCCGTGTAGGCGACAAGAGACGCATTAGACGGGCATCCGGAGCTGTCCGAAGGTAAGCGCCTGTTGCCGGCCTCTTTCGGCACAAGCCCCCGCTCCGGAGCGCACCGCGGCCGGCCGGAGGCTCTCTGCCGGCGAAGGTGCCGCTTCTCCGGCAAGGAAGCCTCAGCCGCTTCTCCTGCACACGGAGAGCGTGCTAGCTGCTGAAACGTGAAGAAAGAAGCTGCAGAACACTGGCACTGAGCCTGCAGCTTTCCAGCGGAGAGAAAAAGCTACTTGAACACTCTGCAAGCCTTTCCACTCCCAAAAACATGCACATGGAAGGAGCTGCTGCAAAAGCGATGCTGTGCTCGCTGCTGCTCCTCCTGAAGCTCTGGCTGCTAAATCTGAGGCTTTCCTTCCAATTTCAAGCTGCAAAGCACTTGCTGAATTGCAGGGAAAGTCCGGGAGGCATTTGCTGTGCTGGCACACTTTCTCCTTCCTAGACAGAGTGGAAAAGCTTTTCCCTGCCGTGTAGGCGACAAGAGACGCATTAGACGGGCATCCGGAGCTGTCCGAAGGTAAGCGCCTGTTCCCGGCCTCTTTCGGCACAAGCCCCCGCTCCGGAGCGCACCGCGGCCGGCCGGAGGCTCTCTGCCGGCGAAGGTGCCGCTTCTCCGGCAAGGAAGCCTCAGCCGCTTCTCCTGCACACGGAGAGCGTGCTAGCTGCTGAAACGTGAAGAAAGAAGCTGCAGAACACTGGCACTGAGCCTGCAGCTTTCCAGCGGAGAGAAAAAGCTACTTGAACACTCTGCAAGCCTTTCCACTCCCAAAAACATGCACATGGAAGGAGCTGCTGCAAAAGCGATGCTGTGCTCGCTGCTGCTCCTCCTGAAGCTCTGGCTGCTAAATCTGAGGCTTTCCTTCCAATTTCAAGCTGCAAAGCACTTGCTGAATTGCAGGGAAAGTCCGGGAGGCATTTGCTGTGCTGGCACACTTTCTCCTTCCTAGACAGAGTGGAAAAGCTTTTCCCTGCCGTGTAGGCGACAAGAGACGCATTAGACGGGCATCCGGAGCTGTCCGAAGGTAAGCGCCTGTTCCCGGCCTCTTTCGGCACAAGCCCCCGCTCCGGAGCGCACCGCGGCCGGCCGGAGGCTCTCTGCCGGCGAAGGTGCCGCTTCTCCGGCAAGGAAGCCTCAGCCGCTTCTCCTGCACACGGAGAGCGTGCTAGCTGCTGAAACGTGAAGAAAGAAGCTGCAGAACACTGGCACTGAGCCTGCAGCTTTCCAGCGGAGAGAAAAAGCTACTTGAACACTCTGCAAGCCTTTCCACTCCCAAAAACATGCACATGGAAGGAGCTGCTGCAAAAGCGATGCTGTGCTCGCTGCTGCTCCTCCTGAAGCTCTGGCTGCTAAATCTGAGGCTTTCCTTCCAATTTCAAGCTGCAAAGCACTTGCTGAATTGCAGGGAAAGTCCGGGAGGCATTTGCTGTGCTGGCACACTTTCTCCTTCCTAGACAGAGTGGAAAAGCTTTTCCCTGCCGTGTAGGCGACAAGAGACGCATTAGACGGGCATCCGGAGCTGTCCGAAGGTAAGCGCCTGTTCCCGGCCTCTTTCGGCACAAGCCCCCGCTCCGGAGCGCACCGCGGCCGGCCGGAGGCTCTCTGCCGGCGAAGGTGCCGCTTCTCCGGCAAGGAAGCCTCAGCCGCTTCTCCTGCACACGGAGAGCGTGCTAGCTGCTGAAACGTGAAGAAAGAAGCTGCAGAACACTGGCACTGAGCCTGCAGCTTTCCAGCGGAGAGAAAAAGCTACTTGAACACTCTGCAAGCCTTTCCACTCCCAAAAACATGCACATGGAAGGAGCTGCTGCAACAGCGATGCTGTGCTCGCTGCTGCTCCTCCTGAAGCTCTGGCTGCTAAATCTGAGGCTTTCCTTCCAATTTCAAGCTGCAAAGCACTTGCTGAATTGCAGGGAAAGTCCGGGAGGCATTTGCTGTGCTGGCACACTTTCTCCTTCCTAGACAGAGTGGAAAAGCTTTTCCCTGCCGTGTAGGCGACAAGAGACGCATTAGACGGGCATCCGGAGCTGTCCGAAGGTAAGCGCCTGTTCCCGGCCTCTTTCGGCACAAGCCCCCGCTCCGGAGCGCACCGCGGCCGGCCGGAGGCTCTCTGCCGGCGAAGGTGCCGCTTCTCCGGCAAGGAAGCCTCAGCCGCTTCTCCTGCACACGGAGAGCGTGCTAGCTGCTGAAACGTGAAGAAAGAAGCTGCAGAACACTGGCACTGAGCCTGCAGCTTTCCAGCGGAGAGAAAAAGCTACTTGAACACTCTGCAAGCCTTTCCACTCCCAAAAACATGCACATGGAAGGAGCTGCTGCAAAAGCGATGCTGTGCTCGCTGCTGCTCCTCCTGAAGCTCTGGCTGCTGAATCTGAGGCTTTCCTTCCAATTTCAAGCTGCAAAGCACTTGCTGAATTGCAGGGAAAGTCCGGGAGGCATTTGCTGTGCTGGCACACTTTCTCCTTCCTAGACAGAGTGGAAAAGCTTTTCCCTGCCGTGTAGGCGACAAGAGACGCATTAGACGGGCATCCGGAGCTGTCCGAAGGTAAGCGCCTGTTCCCGGCCTCTTTCGGCACAAGCCCCCGCTCCGGAGCGCACCGCGGCCGGCCGGAGGCTCTCTGCCGGCGAAGGTGCCGCTTCTCCGGCAAGGAAGCCTCAGCCGCTTCTCCTGCACACGGAGAGCGTGCTAGCTGCTGAAACGTGAAGAAAGAAGCTGCAGAACACTGGCACTGAGCCTGCAGCTTTCCAGCGGAGAGAAAAAGCTACTTGAACACTCTGCAAGCCTTTCCACTCCCAAAAACATGCACATGGAAGGAGCTGCTGCAACAGCGATGCTGTGCTCGCTGCTGCTCCTCCTGAAGCTCTGGCTGCTAAATCTGAGGCTTTCCTTCCAATTTCAAGCTGCAAAGCACTTGCTGAATTGCAGGGAAAGTCCGGGAGGCATTTGCTGTGCTGGCACACTTTCTCCTTCCTAGACAGAGTGGAAAAGCTTTTCCCTGCCGTGTAGGCGACAAGAGACGCATTAGACGGGCATCCGGAGCTGTCCGAAGGTAAGCGCCTGTTGCCGGCCTCTTTCGGCACAAGCCCCCGCTCCGGAGCGCACCGCGGCCGGCCGGAGGCTCTCTGCCGGCGAAGGTGCCGCTTCTCCGGCAAGGAAGCCTCAGCCGCTTCTCCTGCACACGGAGAGCGTGCTAGCTGCTGAAACGTGAAGAAAGAAGCTGCAGAACACTGGCACTGAGCCTGCAGCTTTCCAGCGGAGAGAAAAAGCTACTTGAACACTCTGCAAGCCTTTCCACTCCCAAAAACATGCACATGGAAGGAGCTGCTGCAAAAGCGATGCTGTGCTCGCTGCTGCTCCTCCTGAAGCTCTGGCTGCTGAATCTGAGGCTTTCCTTCCAATTTCAAGCTGCAAAGCACTTGCTGAATTGCAGGGAAAGTCCGGGAGGCATTTGCTGTGCTGGCACACTTTCTCCTTCCTAGACAGAGTGGAAAAGCTTTTCCCTGCCGTGTAGGCGACAAGAGACGCATTAGACGGGCATCCGGAGCTGTCCGAAGGTAAGCGCCTGTTGCCGGCCTCTTTCGGCACAAGCCCCCGCTCCGGAGCGCACCGCGGCCGGCCGGAGGCTCTCTGCCGGCGAAGGTGCCGCTTCTCCGGCAAGGAAGCCTCAGCCGCTTCTCCTGCACACGGAGAGCGTGCTAGCTGCTGAAACGTGAAGAAAGAAGCTGCAGAACACTGGCACTGAGCCTGCAGCTTTCCAGCGGAGAGAAAAAGCTACTTGAACACTCTGCAAGCCTTTCCACTCCCAAAAACATGCACATGGAAGGAGCTGCTGCAACAGCGATGCTGTGCTCGCTGCTGCTCCTCCTGAAGCTCTGGCTGCTAAATCTGATGCTTTCCTTCCAATTTCAAGCTGCAAAGCACTTGCTGAATTGCAGGGAAAGTCCGGGGGGCATTTGCTGTGCTGGCACACTTTCTCCTTCCTAGACAGAGTGGAAAAGCTTTTCCCTGCCGTGTAGGCGACAAGAGACGCATTAGACGGGCATCCGGAGCTGTCCGAAGGTAAGCGCCTGTTCCCGGCCTCTTTCGGCACAAGCCCCCGCTCCGGAGCGCACCGCGGCCGGCCGGAGGCTCTCTGCCGGCGAAGGTGCCGCTTCTCCGGCAAGGAAGCCTCAGCCGCTTCTCCTGCACACGGAGAGCGTGCTAGCTGCTGAAACGTGAAGAAAGAAGCTGCAGAACACTGGCACTGAGCCTGCAGCTTTCCAGCGGAGAGAAAAAGCTACTTGAACACTCTGCAAGCCTTTCCACTCCCAAAAACATGCACATGGAAGGAGCTGCTGCAACAGCGATGCTGTGCTCGCTGCTGCTCCTCCTGAAGCTCTGGCTGCTAAATCTGAGGCTTTCCTTCCAATTTCAAGCTGCAAAGCACTTGCTGAATTGCAGGGAAAGTCCGGGAGGCATTTGCTGTGCTGGCACACTTTCTCCTTCCTAGACAGAGTGGAAAAGCTTTTCCCTGCCGTGTAGGCGACAAGAGACGCATTAGACGGGCATCCGGAGCTGTCCGAAGGTAAGCGCCTGTTCCCGGCCTCTTTCGGCACAAGCCCCCGCTCCGGAGCGCACCGCGGCCGGCCGGAGGCTCTCTGCCGGCGAAGGTGCCGCTTCTCCGGCAAGGAAGCCTCAGCCGCTTCTCCTGCACACGGAGAGCGTGCTAGCTGCTGAAACGTGAAGAAAGAAGCTGCAGAACACTGGCACTGAGCCTGCAGCTTTCCAGCGGAGAGAAAAAGCTACTTGAACACTCTGCAAGCCTTTCCACTCCCAAAAACATGCACATGGAAGGAGCTGCTGCAAAAGCGATGCTGTGCTCGCTGCTGCTCCTCCTGAAGCTCTGGCTGCTAAATCTGAGGCTTTCCTTCCAATTTCAAGCTGCAAAGCACTTGCTGAATTGCAGGGAAAGTCCGGGAGGCATTTGCTGTGCTGGCACACTTTCTCCTTCCTAGACAGAGTGGAAAAGCTTTTCCCTGCCGTGTAGGCGACAAGAGACGCATTAGACGGGCATCCGGAGCTGTCCGAAGGTAAGCGCCTGTTCCCGGCCTCTTTCGGCACAAGCCCCCGCTCCGGAGCGCACCGCGGCCGGCCGGAGGCTCTCTGCCGGCGAAGGTGCCGCTTCTCCGGCAAGGAAGCCTCAGCCGCTTCTCCTGCACACGGAGAGCGTGCTAGCTGCTGAAACGTGAAGAAAGAAGCTGCAGAACACTGGCACTGAGCCTGCAGCTTTCCAGCGGAGAGAAAAAGCTACTTGAACACTCTGCAAGCCTTTCCACTCCCAAAAACATGCACATGGAAGGAGCTGCTGCAAAAGCGATGCTGTGCTCGCTGCTGCTCCTCCTGAAGCTCTGGCTGCTAAATCTGAGGCTTTCCTTCCAATTTCAAGCTGCAAAGCACTTGCTGAATTGCAGGGAAAGTCCGGGAGGCATTTGCTGTGCTGGCACACTTTCTCCTTCCTAGACAGAGTGGAAAAGCTTTTCCCTGCCGTGTAGGCGACAAGAGACGCATTAGACGGGCATCCGGAGCTGTCCGAAGGTAAGCGCCTGTTCCCGGCCTCTTTCGGCACAAGCCCCCGCTCCGGAGCGCACCGCGGCCGGCCGGAGGCTCTCTGCCGGCGAAGGTGCCGCTTCTCCGGCAAGGAAGCCTCAGCCGCTTCTCCTGCACACGGAGAGCGTGCTAGCTGCTGAAACGTGAAGAAAGAAGCTGCAGAACACTGGCACTGAGCCTGCAGCTTTCCAGCGGAGAGAAAAAGCTACTTGAACACTCTGCAAGCCTTTCCACTCCCAAAAACATGCACATGGAAGGAGCTGCTGCAAAAGCGATGCTGTGCTCGCTGCTGCTCCTCCTGAAGCTCTGGCTGCTAAATCTGAGGCTTTCCTTCCAATTTCAAGCTGCAAAGCACTTGCTGAATTGCAGGGAAAGTCCGGGAGGCATTTGCTGTGCTGGCACACTTTCTCCTTCCTAGACAGAGTGGAAAAGCTTTTCCCTGCCGTGTAGGCGACAAGAGACGCATTAGACGGGCATCCGGAGCTGTCCGAAGGTAAGCGCCTGTTCCCGGCCTCTTTCGGCACAAGCCCCCGCTCCGGAGCGCACCGCGGCCGGCCGGAGGCTCTCTGCCGGCGAAGGTGCCGCTTCTCCGGCAAGGAAGCCTCAGCCGCTTCTCCTGCACACGGAGAGCGTGCTAGCTGCTGAAACGTGAAGAAAGAAGCTGCAGAACACTGGCACTGAGCCTGCAGCTTTCCAGCGGAGAGAAAAAGCTACTTGAACACTCTGCAAGCCTTTCCACTCCCAAAAACATGCACATGGAAGGAGCTGCTGCAAAAGCGATGCTGTGCTCGCTGCTGCTCCTCCTGAAGCTCTGGCTGCTGAATCTGAGGCTTTCCTTCCAATTTCAAGCTGCAAAGCACTTGCTGAATTGCAGGGAAAGTCCGGGAGGCATTTGCTGTGCTGGCACACTTTCTCCTTCCTAGACAGAGTGGAAAAGCTTTTCCCTGCCGTGTAGGCGACAAGAGACGCATTAGACGGGCATCCGGAGCTGTCCGAAGGTAAGCGCCTGTTCCCGGCCTCTTTCGGCACAAGCCCCCGCTCCGGAGCGCACCGCGGCCGGCCGGAGGCTCTCTGCCGGCGAAGGTGCCGCTTCTCCGGCAAGGAAGCCTCAGCCGCTTCTCCTGCACACGGAGAGCGTGCTAGCTGCTGAAACGTGAAGAAAGAAGCTGCAGAACACTGGCACTGAGCCTGCAGCTTTCCAGCGGAGAGAAAAAGCTACTTGAACACTCTGCAAGCCTTTCCACTCCCAAAAACATGCACATGGAAGGAGCTGCTGCAACAGCGATGCTGTGCTCGCTGCTGCTCCTCCTGAAGCTCTGGCTGCTAAATCTGATGCTTTCCTTCCAATTTCAAGCTGCAAAGCACTTGCTGAATTGCAGGGAAAGTCCGGGGGGCATTTGCTGTGCTGGCACACTTTCTCCTTCCTAGACAGAGTGGAAAAGCTTTTCCCTGCCGTGTAGGCGACAAGAGACGCATTAGACGGGCATCCGGAGCTGTCCGAAGGTAAGCGCCTGTTCCCGGCCTCTTTCGGCACAAGCCCCCGCTCCGGAGCGCACCGCGGCCGGCCGGAGGCTCTCTGCCGGCGAAGGTGCCGCTTCTCCGGCAAGGAAGCCTCAGCCGCTTCTCCTGCACACGGAGAGCGTGCTAGCTGCTGAAACGTGAAGAAAGAAGCTGCAGAACACTGGCACTGAGCCTGCAGCTTTCCAGCGGAGAGAAAAAGCTACTTGAACACTCTGCAAGCCTTTCCACTCCCAAAAACATGCACATGGAAGGAGCTGCTGCAACAGCGATGCTGTGCTCGCTGCTGCTCCTCCTGAAGCTCTGGCTGCTAAATCTGAGGCTTTCCTTCCAATTTCAAGCTGCAAAGCACTTGCTGAATTGCAGGGAAAGTCCGGGAGGCATTTGCTGTGCTGGCACACTTTCTCCTTCCTAGACAGAGTGGAAAAGCTTTTCCCTGCCGTGTAGGCGACAAGAGACGCATTAGACGGGCATCCGGAGCTGTCCGAAGGTAAGCGCCTGTTCCCGGCCTCTTTCGGCACAAGCCCCCGCTCCGGAGCGCACCGCGGCCGGCCGGAGGCTCTCTGCCGGCGAAGGTGCCGCTTCTCCGGCAAGGAAGCCTCAGCCGCTTCTCCTGCACACGGAGAGCGTGCTAGCTGCTGAAACGTGAAGAAAGAAGCTGCAGAACACTGGCACTGAGCCTGCAGCTTTCCAGCGGAGAGAAAAAGCTACTTGAACACTCTGCAAGCCTTTCCACTCCCAAAAACATGCACATGGAAGGAGCTGCTGCAAAAGCGATGCTGTGCTCGCTGCTGCTCCTCCTGAAGCTCTGGCTGCTAAATCTGAGGCTTTCCTTCCAATTTCAAGCTGCAAAGCACTTGCTGAATTGCAGGGAAAGTCCGGGAGGCATTTGCTGTGCTGGCACACTTTCTCCTTCCTAGACAGAGTGGAAAAGCTTTTCCCTGCCGTGTAGGCGACAAGAGACGCATTAGACGGGCATCCGGAGCTGTCCGAAGGTAAGCGCCTGTTCCCGGCCTCTTTCGGCACAAGCCCCCGCTCCGGAGCGCACCGCGGCCGGCCGGAGGCTCTCTGCCGGCGAAGGTGCCGCTTCTCCGGCAAGGAAGCCTCAGCCGCTTCTCCTGCACACGGAGAGCGTGCTAGCTGCTGAAACGTGAAGAAAGAAGCTGCAGAACACTGGCACTGAGCCTGCAGCTTTCCAGCGGAGAGAAAAAGCTACTTGAACACTCTGCAAGCCTTTCCACTCCCAAAAACATGCACATGGAAGGAGCTGCTGCAAAAGCGATGCTGTGCTCGCTGCTGCTCCTCCTGAAGCTCTGGCTGCTAAATCTGAGGCTTTCCTTCCAATTTCAAGCTGCAAAGCACTTGCTGAATTGCAGGGAAAGTCCGGGAGGCATTTGCTGTGCTGGCACACTTTCTCCTTCCTAGACAGAGTGGAAAAGCTTTTCCCTGCCGTGTAGGCGACAAGAGACGCATTAGACGGGCATCCGGAGCTGTCCGAAGGTAAGCGCCTGTTCCCGGCCTCTTTCGGCACAAGCCCCCGCTCCGGAGCGCACCGCGGCCGGCCGGAGGCTCTCTGCCGGCGAAGGTGCCGCTTCTCCGGCAAGGAAGCCTCAGCCGCTTCTCCTGCACACGGAGAGCGTGCTAGCTGCTGAAACGTGAAGAAAGAAGCTGCAGAACACTGGCACTGAGCCTGCAGCTTTCCAGCGGAGAGAAAAAGCTACTTGAACACTCTGCAAGCCTTTCCACTCCCAAAAACATGCACATGGAAGGAGCTGCTGCAAAAGCGATGCTGTGCTCGCTGCTGCTCCTCCTGAAGCTCTGGCTGCTAAATCTGAGGCTTTCCTTCCAATTTCAAGCTGCAAAGCACTTGCTGAATTGCAGGGAAAGTCCGGGAGGCATTTGCTGTGCTGGCACACTTTCTCCTTCCTAGACAGAGTGGAAAAGCTTTTCCCTGCCGTGTAGGCGACAAGAGACGCATTAGACGGGCATCCGGAGCTGTCCGAAGGTAAGCGCCTGTTGCCGGCCTCTTTCGGCACAAGCCCCCGCTCCGGAGCGCACCGCGGCCGGCCGGAGGCTCTCTGCCGGCGAAGGTGCCGCTTCTCCGGCAAGGAAGCCTCAGCCGCTTCTCCTGCACACGGAGAGCGTGCTAGCTGCTGAAACGTGAAGAAAGAAGCTGCAGAACACTGGCACTGAGCCTGCAGCTTTCCAGCGGAGAGAAAAAGCTACTTGAACACTCTGCAAGCCTTTCCACTCCCAAAAACATGCACATGGAAGGAGCTGCTGCAAAAGCGATGCTGTGCTCGCTGCTGCTCCTCCTGAAGCTCTGGCTGCTAAATCTGAGGCTTTCCTTCCAATTTCAAGCTGCAAAGCACTTGCTGAATTGCAGGGAAAGTCCGGGAGGCATTTGCTGTGCTGGCACACTTTCTCCTTCCTAGACAGAGTGGAAAAGCTTTTCCCTGCCGTGTAGGCGACAAGAGACGCATTAGACGGGCATCCGGAGCTGTCCGAAGGTAAGCGCCTGTTCCCGGCCTCTTTCGGCACAAGCCCCCGCTCCGGAGCGCACCGCGGCCGGCCGGAGGCTCTCTGCCGGCGAAGGTGCCGCTTCTCCGGCAAGGAAGCCTCAGCCGCTTCTCCTGCACACGGAGAGCGTGCTAGCTGCTGAAACGTGAAGAAAGAAGCTGCAGAACACTGGCACTGAGCCTGCAGCTTTCCAGCGGAGAGAAAAAGCTACTTGAACACTCTGCAAGCCTTTCCACTCCCAAAAACATGCACATGGAAGGAGCTGCTGCAAAAGCGATGCTGTGCTCGCTGCTGCTCCTCCTGAAGCTCTGGCTGCTAAATCTGAGGCTTTCCTTCCAATTTCAAGCTGCAAAGCACTTGCTGAATTGCAGGGAAAGTCCGGGAGGCATTTGCTGTGCTGGCACACTTTCTCCTTCCTAGACAGAGTGGAAAAGCTTTTCCCTGCCGTGTAGGCGACAAGAGACGCATTAGACGGGCATCCGGAGCTGTCCGAAGGTAAGCGCCTGTTCCCGGCCTCTTTCGGCACAAGCCCCCGCTCCGGAGCGCACCGCGGCCGGCCGGAGGCTCTCTGCCGGCGAAGGTGCCGCTTCTCCGGCAAGGAAGCCTCAGCCGCTTCTCCTGCACACGGAGAGCGTGCTAGCTGCTGAAACGTGAAGAAAGAAGCTGCAGAACACTGGCACTGAGCGTGCAGCTTTCCAGCGGAGAGAAAAAGCTACTTGAACACTCTGCAAGCCTTTCCACTCCCAAAAACATGCACATGGAAGGAGCTGCTGCAAAAGCGATGCTGTGCTCGCTGCTGCTCCTCCTGAAGCTCTGGCTGCTGAATCTGAGGCTTTCCTTCCAATTTCAAGCTGCAAAGCACTTGCTGAATTGCAGGGAAAGTCCGGGAGGCATTTGCTGTGCTGGCACACTTTCTCCTTCCTAGACAGAGTGGAAAAGCTTTTCCCTGCCGTGTAGGCGACAAGAGACGCATTAGACGGGCATCCGGAGCTGTCCGAAGGTAAGCGCCTGTTCCCGGCCTCTTTCGGCACAAGCCCCCGCTCCGGAGCGCACCGCGGCCGGCCGGAGGCTCTCTGCCGGCGAAGGTGCCGCTTCTCCGGCAAGGAAGCCTCAGCCGCTTCTCCTGCACACGGAGAGCGTGCTAGCTGCTGAAACGTGAAGAAAGAAGCTGCAGAACACTGGCACTGAGCCTGCAGCTTTCCAGCGGAGAGAAAAAGCTACTTGAACACTCTGCAAGCCTTTCCACTCCCAAAAACATGCACATGGAAGGAGCTGCTGCAACAGCGATGCTGTGCTCGCTGCTGCTCCTCCTGAAGCTCTGGCTGCTAAATCTGAGGCTTTCCTTCCAATTTCAAGCTGCAAAGCACTTGCTGAATTGCAGGGAAAGTCCGGGAGGCATTTGCTGTGCTGGCACACTTTCTCCTTCCTAGACAGAGTGGAAAAGCTTTTCCCTGCCGTGTAGGCGACAAGAGACGCATTAGACGGGCATCCGGAGCTGTCCGAAGGTAAGCGCCTGTTCCCGGCCTCTTTCGGCACAAGCCCCCGCTCCGGAGCGCACCGCGGCCGGCCGGAGGCTCTCTGCCGGCGAAGGTGCCGCTTCTCCGGCAAGGAAGCCTCAGCCGCTTCTCCTGCACACGGAGAGCGTGCTAGCTGCTGAAACGTGAAGAAAGAAGCTGCAGAACACTGGCACTGAGCCTGCAGCTTTCCAGCGGAGAGAAAAAGCTACTTGAACACTCTGCAAGCCTTTCCACTCCCAAAAACATGCACATGGAAGGAGCTGCTGCAAAAGCGATGCTGTGCTCGCTGCTGCTCCTCCTGAAGCTCTGGCTGCTAAATCTGAGGCTTTCCTTCCAATTTCAAGCTGCAAAGCACTTGCTGAATTGCAGGGAAAGTCCGGGAGGCATTTGCTGTGCTGGCACACTTTCTCCTTCCTAGACAGAGTGGAAAAGCTTTTCCCTGCCGTGTAGGCGACAAGAGACGCATTAGACGGGCATCCGGAGCTGTCCGAAGGTAAGCGCCTGTTCCCGGCCTCTTTCGGCACAAGCCCCCGCTCCGGAGCGCACCGCGGCCGGCCGGAGGCTCTCTGCCGGCGAAGGTGCCGCTTCTCCGGCAAGGAAGCCTCAGCCGCTTCTCCTGCACACGGAGAGCGTGCTAGCTGCTGAAACGTGAAGAAAGAAGCTGCAGAACACTGGCACTGAGCCTGCAGCTTTCCAGCGGAGAGAAAAAGCTACTTGAACACTCTGCAAGCCTTTCCACTCCCAAAAACATGCACATGGAAGGAGCTGCTGCAAAAGCGATGCTGTGCTCGCTGCTGCTCCTCCTGAAGCTCTGGCTGCTAAATCTGAGGCTTTCCTTCCAATTTCAAGCTGCAAAGCACTTGCTGAATTGCAGGGAAAGTCCGGGAGGCATTTGCTGTGCTGGCACACTTTCTCCTTCCTAGACAGAGTGGAAAAGCTTTTCCCTGCCGTGTAGGCGACAAGAGACGCATTAGACGGGCATCCGGAGCTGTCCGAAGGTAAGCGCCTGTTCCCGGCCTCTTTCGGCACAAGCCCCCGCTCCGGAGCGCACCGCGGCCGGCCGGAGGCTCTCTGCCGGCGAAGGTGCCGCTTCTCCGGCAAGGAAGCCTCAGCCGCTTCTCCTGCACACGGAGAGCGTGCTAGCTGCTGAAACGTGAAGAAAGAAGCTGCAGAACACTGGCACTGAGCCTGCAGCTTTCCAGCGGAGAGAAAAAGCTACTTGAACACTCTGCAAGCCTTTCCACTCCCAAAAACATGCACATGGAAGGAGCTGCTGCAAAAGCGATGCTGTGCTCGCTGCTGCTCCTCCTGAAGCTCTGGCTGCTAAATCTGAGGCTTTCCTTCCAATTTCAAGCTGCAAAGCACTTGCTGAATTGCAGGGAAAGTCCGGGAGGCATTTGCTGTGCTGGCACACTTTCTCCTTCCTAGACAGAGTGGAAAAGCTTTTCCCTGCCGTGTAGGCGACAAGAGACGCATTAGACGGGCATCCGGAGCTGTCCGAAGGTAAGCGCCTGTTCCCGGCCTCTTTCGGCACAAGCCCCCGCTCCGGAGCGCACCGCGGCCGGCCGGAGGCTCTCTGCCGGCGAAGGTGCCGCTTCTCCGGCAAGGAAGCCTCAGCCGCTTCTCCTGCACACGGAGAGCGTGCTAGCTGCTGAAACGTGAAGAAAGAAGCTGCAGAACACTGGCACTGAGCGTGCAGCTTTCCAGCGGAGAGAAAAAGCTACTTGAACACTCTGCAAGCCTTTCCACTCCCAAAAACATGCACATGGAAGGAGCTGCTGCAAAAGCGATGCTGTGCTCGCTGCTGCTCCTCCTGAAGCTCTGGCTGCTGAATCTGAGGCTTTCCTTCCAATTTCAAGCTGCAAAGCACTTGCTGAATTGCAGGGAAAGTCCGGGAGGCATTTGCTGTGCTGGCACACTTTCTCCTTCCTAGACAGAGTGGAAAAGCTTTTCCCTGCCGTGTAGGCGACAAGAGACGCATTAGACGGGCATCCGGAGCTGTCCGAAGGTAAGCGCCTGTTCCCGGCCTCTTTCGGCACAAGCCCCCGCTCCGGAGCGCACCGCGGCCGGCCGGAGGCTCTCTGCCGGCGAAGGTGCCGCTTCTCCGGCAAGGAAGCCTCAGCCGCTTCTCCTGCACACGGAGAGCGTGCTAGCTGCTGAAACGTGAAGAAAGAAGCTGCAGAACACTGGCACTGAGCGTGCAGCTTTCCAGCGGAGAGAAAAAGCTACTTGAACACTCTGCAAGCCTTTCCACTCCCAAAAACATGCACATGGAAGGAGCTGCTGCAAAAGCGATGCTGTGCTCGCTGCTGCTCCTCCTGAAGCTCTGGCTGCTAAATCTGAGGCTTTCCTTCCAATTTCAAGCTGCAAAGCACTTGCTGAATTGCAGGGAAAGTCCGGGAGGCATTTGCTGTGCTGGCACACTTTCTCCTTCCTAGACAGAGTGGAAAAGCTTTTCCCTGCCGTGTAGGCGACAAGAGACGCATTAGACGGGCATCCGGAGCTGTCCGAAGGTAAGCGCCTGTTCCCGGCCTCTTTCGGCACAAGCCCCCGCTCCGGAGCGCACCGCGGCCGGCCGGAGGCTCTCTGCCGGCGAAGGTGCCGCTTCTCCGGCAAGGAAGCCTCAGCCGCTTCTCCTGCACACGGAGAGCGTGCTAGCTGCTGAAACGTGAAGAAAGAAGCTGCAGAACACTGGCACTGAGCCTGCAGCTTTCCAGCGGAGAGAAAAAGCTACTTGAACACTCTGCAAGCCTTTCCACTCCCAAAAACATGCACATGGAAGGAGCTGCTGCAACAGCGATGCTGTGCTCGCTGCTGCTCCTCCTGAAGCTCTGGCTGCTAAATCTGAGGCTTTCCTTCCAATTTCAAGCTGCAAAGCACTTGCTGAATTGCAGGGAAAGTCCGGGAGGCATTTGCTGTGCTGGCACACTTTCTCCTTCCTAGACAGAGTGGAAAAGCTTTTCCCTGCCGTGTAGGCGACAAGAGACGCATTAGACGGGCATCCGGAGCTGTCCGAAGGTAAGCGCCTGTTCCCGGCCTCTTTCGGCACAAGCCCCCGCTCCGGAGCGCACCGCGGCCGGCCGGAGGCTCTCTGCCGGCGAAGGTGCCGCTTCTCCGGCAAGGAAGCCTCAGCCGCTTCTCCTGCACACGGAGAGCGTGCTAGCTGCTGAAACGTGAAGAAAGAAGCTGCAGAACACTGGCACTGAGCCTGCAGCTTTCCAGCGGAGAGAAAAAGCTACTTGAACACTCTGCAAGCCTTTCCACTCCCAAAAACATGCACATGGAAGGAGCTGCTGCAAAAGCGATGCTGTGCTCGCTGCTGCTCCTCCTGAAGCTCTGGCTGCTAAATCTGAGGCTTTCCTTCCAATTTCAAGCTGCAAAGCACTTGCTGAATTGCAGGGAAAGTCCGGGAGGCATTTGCTGTGCTGGCACACTTTCTCCTTCCTAGACAGAGTGGAAAAGCTTTTCCCTGCCGTGTAGGCGACAAGAGACGCATTAGACGGGCATCCGGAGCTGTCCGAAGGTAAGCGCCTGTTCCCGGCCTCTTTCGGCACAAGCCCCCGCTCCGGAGCGCACCGCGGCCGGCCGGAGGCTCTCTGCCGGCGAAGGTGCCGCTTCTCCGGCAAGGAAGCCTCAGCCGCTTCTCCTGCACACGGAGAGCGTGCTAGCTGCTGAAACGTGAAGAAAGAAGCTGCAGAACACTGGCACTGAGCCTGCAGCTTTCCAGCGGAGAGAAAAAGCTACTTGAACACTCTGCAAGCCTTTCCACTCCCAAAAACATGCACATGGAAGGAGCTGCTGCAAAAGCGATGCTGTGCTCGCTGCTGCTCCTCCTGAAGCTCTGGCTGCTAAATCTGAGGCTTTCCTTCCAATTTCAAGCTGCAAAGCACTTGCTGAATTGCAGGGAAAGTCCGGGAGGCATTTGCTGTGCTGGCACACTTTCTCCTTCCTAGACAGAGTGGAAAAGCTTTTCCCTGCCGTGTAGGCGACAAGAGACGCATTAGACGGGCATCCGGAGCTGTCCGAAGGTAAGCGCCTGTTCCCGGCCTCTTTCGGCACAAGCCCCCGCTCCGGAGCGCACCGCGGCCGGCCGGAGGCTCTCTGCCGGCGAAGGTGCCGCTTCTCCGGCAAGGAAGCCTCAGCCGCTTCTCCTGCACACGGAGAGCGTGCTAGCTGCTGAAACGTGAAGAAAGAAGCTGCAGAACACTGGCACTGAGCCTGCAGCTTTCCAGCGGAGAGAAAAAGCTACTTGAACACTCTGCAAGCCTTTCCACTCCCAAAAACATGCACATGGAAGGAGCTGCTGCAAAAGCGATGCTGTGCTCGCTGCTGCTCCTCCTGAAGCTCTGGCTGCTAAATCTGAGGCTTTCCTTCCAATTTCAAGCTGCAAAGCACTTGCTGAATTGCAGGGAAAGTCCGGGAGGCATTTGCTGTGCTGGCACACTTTCTCCTTCCTAGACAGAGTGGAAAAGCTTTTCCCTGCCGTGTAGGCGACAAGAGACGCATTAGACGGGCATCCGGAGCTGTCCGAAGGTAAGCGCCTGTTCCCGGCCTCTTTCGGCACAAGCCCCCGCTCCGGAGCGCACCGCGGCCGGCCGGAGGCTCTCTGCCGGCGAAGGTGCCGCTTCTCCGGCAAGGAAGCCTCAGCCGCTTCTCCTGCACACGGAGAGCGTGCTAGCTGCTGAAACGTGAAGAAAGAAGCTGCAGAACACTGGCACTGAGCGTGCAGCTTTCCAGCGGAGAGAAAAAGCTACTTGAACACTCTGCAAGCCTTTCCACTCCCAAAAACATGCACATGGAAGGAGCTGCTGCAAAAGCGATGCTGTGCTCGCTGCTGCTCCTCCTGAAGCTCTGGCTGCTGAATCTGAGGCTTTCCTTCCAATTTCAAGCTGCAAAGCACTTGCTGAATTGCAGGGAAAGTCCGGGAGGCATTTGCTGTGCTGGCACACTTTCTCCTTCCTAGACAGAGTGGAAAAGCTTTTCCCTGCCGTGTAGGCGACAAGAGACGCATTAGACGGGCATCCGGAGCTGTCCGAAGGTAAGCGCCTGTTCCCGGCCTCTTTCGGCACAAGCCCCCGCTCCGGAGCGCACCGCGGCCGGCCGGAGGCTCTCTGCCGGCGAAGGTGCCGCTTCTCCGGCAAGGAAGCCTCAGCCGCTTCTCCTGCACACGGAGAGCGTGCTAGCTGCTGAAACGTGAAGAAAGAAGCTGCAGAACACTGGCACTGAGCCTGCAGCTTTCCAGCGGAGAGAAAAAGCTACTTGAACACTCTGCAAGCCTTTCCACTCCCAAAAACATGCACATGGAAGGAGCTGCTGCAAAAGCGATGCTGTGCTCGCTGCTTCTCCTCCTGAAGCTCTGGCTGCTAAATCTGAGGCTTTCCTTCCAATTTCAAGCTGCAAAGCACTTGCTGAATTGCAGGGAAAGTCCGGGAGGCATTTGCTGTGCTGGCACACTTTCTCCTTCCTAGACAGAGTGGAAAAGCTTTTCCCTGCCGTGTAGGCGACAAGAGACGCATTAGACGGGCATCCGGAGCTGTCCGAAGGTAAGCGCCTGTTCCCGGCCTCTTTCGGCACAAGCCCCCGCTCCGGAGCGCACCGCGGCCGGCCGGAGGCTCTCTGCCGGCGAAGGTGCCGCTTCTCCGGCAAGGAAGCCTCAGCCGCTTCTCCTGCACACGGAGAGCGTGCTAGCTGCTGAAACGTGAAGAAAGAAGCTGCAGAACACTGGCACTGAGCCTGCAGCTTTCCAGCGGAGAGAAAAAGCTACTTGAACACTCTGCAAGCCTTTCCACTCCCAAAAACATGCACATGGAAGGAGCTGCTGCAAAAGCGATGCTGTGCTCGCTGCTGCTCCTCCTGAAGCTCTGGCTGCTGAATCTGAGGCTTTCCTTCCAATTTCAAGCTGCAAAGCACTTGCTGAATTGCAGGGAAAGTCCGGGAGGCATTTGCTGTGCTGGCACACTTTCTCCTTCCTAGACAGAGTGGAAAAGCTTTTCCCTGCCGTGTAGGCGACAAGAGACGCATTAGACGGGCATCCGGAGCTGTCCGAAGGTAAGCGCCTGTTCCCGGCCTCTTTCGGCACAAGCCCCCGCTCCGGAGCGCACCGCGGCCGGCCGGAGGCTCTCTGCCGGCGAAGGTGCCGCTTCTCCGGCAAGGAAGCCTCAGCCGCTTCTCCTGCACACGGAGAGCGTGCTAGCTGCTGAAACGTGAAGAAAGAAGCTGCAGAACACTGGCACTGAGCCTGCAGCTTTCCAGCGGAGAGAAAAAGCTACTTGAACACTCTGCAAGCCTTTCCACTCCCAAAAACATGCACATGGAAGGAGCTGCTGCAAAAGCGATGCTGTGCTCGCTGCTGCTCCTCCTGAAGCTCTGGCTGCTAAATCTGAGGCTTTCCTTCCAATTTCAAGCTGCAAAGCACTTGCTGAATTGCAGGGAAAGTCCGGGGGGCATTTGCTGTGCTGGCACACTTTCTCCTTCCTAGACAGAGTGGAAAAGCTTTTCCCTGCCGTGTAGGCGACAAGAGACGCATTAGACGGGCATCCGGAGCTGTCCGAAGGTAAGCGCCTGTTCCCGGCCTCTTTCGGCACAAGCCCCCGCTCCGGAGCGCACCGCGGCCGGCCGGAGGCTCTCTGCCGGCGAAGGTGCCGCTTCTCCGGCAAGGAAGCCTCAGCCGCTTCTCCTGCACACGGAGAGCGTGCTAGCTGCTGAAACGTGAAGAAAGAAGCTGCAGAACACTGGCACTGAGCCTGCAGCTTTCCAGCGGAGAGAAAAAGCTACTTGAACACTCTGCAAGCCTTTCCACTCCCAAAAACATGCACATGGAAGGAGCTGCTGCAAAAGCGATGCTGTGCTCGCTGCTGCTCCTCCTGAAGCTCTGGCTGCTAAATCTGAGGCTTTCCTTCCAATTTCAAGCTGCAAAGCACTTGCTGAATTGCAGGGAAAGTCCGGGAGGCATTTGCTGTGCTGGCACACTTTCTCCTTCCTAGACAGAGTGGAAAAGCTTTTCCCTGCCGTGTAGGCGACAAGAGACGCATTAGACGGGCATCCGGAGCTGCCCGAAGGTAAGCGCCTGTTCCCGGCCTCTTTCGGCACAAGCCCCCGCTCCGGAGCGCACCGCGGCCGGCCGGAGGCTCTCTGCCGGCGAAGGTGCCGCTTCTCCGGCAAGGAAGCCTCAGCCGCTTCTCCTGCACACGGAGAGCGTGCTAGCTGCTGAAACGTGAAGAAAGAAGCTGCAGAACACTGGCACTGAGCCTGCAGCTTTCCAGCGGAGAGAAAAAGCTACTTGAACACTCTGCAAGCCTTTCCACTCCCAAAAACATGCACATGGAAGGAGCTGCTGCAAAAGCGATGCTGTGCTCGCTGCTGCTCCTCCTGAAGCTCTGGCTGCTAAATCTGAGGCTTTCCTTCCAATTTCAAGCTGCAAAGCACTTGCTGAATTGCAGGGAAAGTCCGGGGGGCATTTGCTGTGCTGGCACACTTTCTCCTTCCTAGACAGAGTGGAAAAGCTTTTCCCTGCCGTGTAGGCGACAAGAGACGCATTAGACGGGCATCCGGAGCTGTCCGAAGGTAAGCGCCTGTTCCCGGCCTCTTTCGGCACAAGCCCCCGCTCCGGAGCGCACCGCGGCCGGCCGGAGGCTCTCTGCCGGCGAAGGTGCCGCTTCTCCGGCAAGGAAGCCTCAGCCGCTTCTCCTGCACACGGAGAGCGTGCTAGCTGCTGAAACGTGAAGAAAGAAGCTGCAGAACACTGGCACTGAGCCTGCAGCTTTCCAGCGGAGAGAAAAAGCTACTTGAACACTCTGCAAGCCTTTCCACTCCCAAAAACATGCACATGGAAGGAGCTGCTGCAAAAGCGATGCTGTGCTCGCTGCTGCTCCTCCTGAAGCTCTGGCTGCTAAATCTGAGGCTTTCCTTCCAATTTCAAGCTGCAAAGCACTTGCTGAATTGCAGGGAAAGTCCGGGAGGCATTTGCTGTGCTGGCACACTTTCTCCTTCCTAGACAGAGTGGAAAAGCTTTTCCCTGCCGTGTAGGCGACAAGAGACGCATTAGACGGGCATCCGGAGCTGTCCGAAGGTAAGCGCCTGTTCCCGGCCTCTTTCGGCACAAGCCCCCGCTCCGGAGCGCACCGCGGCCGGCCGGAGGCTCTCTGCCGGCGAAGGTGCCGCTTCTCCGGCAAGGAAGCCTCAGCCGCTTCTCCTGCACACGGAGAGCGTGCTAGCTGCTGAAACGTGAAGAAAGAAGCTGCAGAACACTGGCACTGAGCCTGCAGCTTTCCAGCGGAGAGAAAAAGCTACTTGAACACTCTGCAAGCCTTTCCACTCCCAAAAACATGCACATGGAAGGAGCTGCTGCAAAAGCGATGCTGTGCTCGCTGCTGCTCCTCCTGAAGCTCTGGCTGCTAAATCTGAGGCTTTCCTTCCAATTTCAAGCTGCAAAGCACTTGCTGAATTGCAGGGAAAGTCCGGGAGGCATTTGCTGTGCTGGCACACTTTCTCCTTCCTAGACAGAGTGGAAAAGCTTTTCCCTGCCGTGTAGGCGACAAGAGACGCATTAGACGGGCATCCGGAGCTGTCCGAAGGTAAGCGCCTGTTCCCGGCCTCTTTCGGCACAAGCCCCCGCTCCGGAGCGCACCGCGGCCGGCCGGAGGCTCTCTGCCGGCGAAGGTGCCGCTTCTCCGGCAAGGAAGCCTCAGCCGCTTCTCCTGCACACGGAGAGCGTGCTAGCTGCTGAAACGTGAAGAAAGAAGCTGCAGAACACTGGCACTGAGCCTGCAGCTTTCCAGCGGAGAGAAAAAGCTACTTGAACACTCTGCAAGCCTTTCCACTCCCAAAAACATGCACATGGAAGGAGCTGCTGCAAAAGCGATGCTGTGCTCGCTGCTGCTCCTCCTGAAGCTCTGGCTGCTAAATCTGAGGCTTTCCTTCCAATTTCAAGCTGCAAAGCACTTGCTGAATTGCAGGGAAAGTCCGGGAGGCATTTGCTGTGCTGGCACACTTTCTCCTTCCTAGACAGAGTGGAAAAGCTTTTCCCTGCCGTGTAGGCGACAAGAGACGCATTAGACGGGCATCCGGAGCTGTCCGAAGGTAAGCGCCTGTTGCCGGCCTCTTTCGGCACAAGCCCCCGCTCCGGAGCGCACCGCGGCCGGCCGGAGGCTCTCTGCCGGCGAAGGTGCCGCTTCTCCGGCAAGGAAGCCTCAGCCGCTTCTCCTGCACACGGAGAGCGTGCTAGCTGCTGAAACGTGAAGAAAGAAGCTGCAGAACACTGGCACTGAGCCTGCAGCTTTCCAGCGGAGAGAAAAAGCTACTTGAACACTCTGCAAGCCTTTCCACTCCCAAAAACATGCACATGGAAGGAGCTGCTGCAAAAGCGATGCTGTGCTCGCTGCTGCTCCTCCTGAAGCTCTGGCTGCTAAATCTGAGGCTTTCCTTCCAATTTCAAGCTGCAAAGCACTTGCTGAATTGCAGGGAAAGTCCGGGAGGCATTTGCTGTGCTGGCACACTTTCTCCTTCCTAGACAGAGTGGAAAAGCTTTTCCCTGCCGTGTAGGCGACAAGAGACGCATTAGACGGGCATCCGGAGCTGTCCGAAGGTAAGCGCCTGTTCCCGGCCTCTTTCGGCACAAGCCCCCGCTCCGGAGCGCACCGCGGCCGGCCGGAGGCTCTCTGCCGGCGAAGGTGCCGCTTCTCCGGCAAGGAAGCCTCAGCCGCTTCTCCTGCACACGGAGAGCGTGCTAGCTGCTGAAACGTGAAGAAAGAAGCTGCAGAACACTGGCACTGAGCGTGCAGCTTTCCAGCGGAGAGAAAAAGCTACTTGAACACTCTGCAAGCCTTTCCACTCCCAAAAACATGCACATGGAAGGAGCTGCTGCAAAAGCGATGCTGTGCTCGCTGCTGCTCCTCCTGAAGCTCTGGCTGCTAAATCTGAGGCTTTCCTTCCAATTTCAAGCTGCAAAGCACTTGCTGAATTGCAGGGAAAGTCCGGGAGGCATTTGCTGTGCTGGCACACTTTCTCCTTCCTAGACAGAGTGGAAAAGCTTTTCCCTGCCGTGTAGGCGACAAGAGACGCATTAGACGGGCATCCGGAGCTGTCCGAAGGTAAGCGCCTGTTCCCGGCCTCTTTCGGCACAAGCCCCCGCTCCGGAGCGCACCGCGGCCGGCCGGAGGCTCTCTGCCGGCGAAGGTGCCGCTTCTCCGGCAAGGAAGCCTCAGCCGCTTCTCCTGCACACGGAGAGCGTGCTAGCTGCTGAAACGTGAAGAAAGAAGCTGCAGAACACTGGCACTGAGCCTGCAGCTTTCCAGCGGAGAGAAAAAGCTACTTGAACACTCTGCAAGCCTTTCCACTCCCAAAAACATGCACATGGAAGGAGCTGCTGCAAAAGCGATGCTGTGCTCGCTGCTGCTCCTCCTGAAGCTCTGGCTGCTAAATCTGAGGCTTTCCTTCCAATTTCAAGCTGCAAAGCACTTGCTGAATTGCAGGGAAAGTCCGGGGGGCATTTGCTGTGCTGGCACACTTTCTCCTTCCTAGACAGAGTGGAAAAGCTTTTCCCTGCCGTGTAGGCGACAAGAGACGCATTAGACGGGCATCCGGAGCTGTCCGAAGGTAAGCGCCTGTTCCCGGCCTCTTTCGGCACAAGCCCCCGCTCCGGAGCGCACCGCGGCCGGCCGGAGGCTCTCTGCCGGCGAAGGTGCCGCTTCTCCGGCAAGGAAGCCTCAGCCGCTTCTCCTGCACACGGAGAGCGTGCTAGCTGCTGAAACGTGAAGAAAGAAGCTGCAGAACACTGGCACTGAGCGTGCAGCTTTCCAGCGGAGAGAAAAAGCTACTTGAACACTCTGCAAGCCTTTCCACTCCCAAAAACATGCACATGGAAGGAGCTGCTGCAAAAGCGATGCTGTGCTCGCTGCTGCTCCTCCTGAAGCTCTGGCTGCTAAATCTGAGGCTTTCCTTCCAATTTCAAGCTGCAAAGCACTTGCTGAATTGCAGGGAAAGTCCGGGAGGCATTTGCTGTGCTGGCACACTTTCTCCTTCCTAGACAGAGTGGAAAAGCTTTTCCCTGCCGTGTAGGCGACAAGAGACGCATTAGACGGGCATCCGGAGCTGTCCGAAGGTAAGCGCCTGTTCCCGGCCTCTTTCGGCACAAGCCCCCGCTCCGGAGCGCACCGCGGCCGGCCGGAGGCTCTCTGCCGGCGAAGGTGCCGCTTCTCCGGCAAGGAAGCCTCAGCCGCTTCTCCTGCACACGGAGAGCGTGCTAGCTGCTGAAACGTGAAGAAAGAAGCTGCAGAACACTGGCACTGAGCGTGCAGCTTTCCAGCGGAGAGAAAAAACTACTTGAACACTCTGCAAGCCTTTCCACTCCCAAAAACATGCACATGGAAGGAGCTGCTGCAAAAGCGATGCTGTGCTCGCTGCTGCTCCTCCTGAAGCTCTGGCTGCTAAATCTGAGGCTTTCCTTCCAATTTCAAGCTGCAAAGCACTTGCTGAATTGCAGGGAAAGTCCGGGGGGCATTTGCTGTGCTGGCACACTTTCTCCTTCCTAGACAGAGTGGAAAAGCTTTTCCCTGCCGTGTAGGCGACAAGAGACGCATTAGACGGGCATCCGGAGCTGTCCGAAGGTAAGCGCCTGTTCCCGGCCTCTTTCGGCACAAGCCCCCGCTCCGGAGCGCACCGCGGCCGGCCGGAGGCTCTCTGCCGGCGAAGGTGCCGCTTCTCCGGCAAGGAAGCCTCAGCCGCTTCTCCTGCACACGGAGAGCGTGCTAGCTGCTGAAACGTGAAGAAAGAAGCTGCAGAACACTGGCACTGAGCCTGCAGCTTTCCAGCGGAGAGAAAAAGCTACTTGAACACTCTGCAAGCCTTTCCACTCCCAAAAACATGCACATGGAAGGAGCTGCTGCAAAAGCGATGCTGTGCTCGCTGCTGCTCCTCCTGAAGCTCTGGCTGCTAAATCTGAGGCTTTCCTTCCAATTTCAAGCTGCAAAGCACTTGCTGAATTGCAGGGAAAGTCCGGGAGGCATTTGCTGTGCTGGCACACTTTCTCCTTCCTAGACAGAGTGGAAAAGCTTTTCCCTGCCGTGTAGGCGACAAGAGACGCATTAGACGGGCATCCGGAGCTGTCCGAAGGTAAGCGCCTGTTGCCGGCCTCTTTCGGCACAAGCCCCCGCTCCGGAGCGCACCGCGGCCGGCCGGAGGCTCTCTGCCGGCGAAGGTGCCGCTTCTCCGGCAAGGAAGCCTCAGCCGCTTCTCCTGCACACGGAGAGCGTGCTAGCTGCTGAAACGTGAAGAAAGAAGCTGCAGAACACTGGCACTGAGCCTGCAGCTTTCCAGCGGAGAGAAAAAGCTACTTGAACACTCTGCAAGCCTTTCCACTCCCAAAAACATGCACATGGAAGGAGCTGCTGCAAAAGCGATGCTGTGCTCGCTGCTGCTCCTCCTGAAGCTCTGGCTGCTAAATCTGAGGCTTTCCTTCCAATTTCAAGCTGCAAAGCACTTGCTGAATTGCAGGGAAAGTCCGGGAGGCATTTGCTGTGCTGGCACACTTTCTCCTTCCTAGACAGAGTGGAAAAGCTTTTCCCTGCCGTGTAGGCGACAAGAGACGCATTAGACGGGCATCCGGAGCTGTCCGAAGGTAAGCGCCTGTTGCCGGCCTCTTTCGGCACAAGCCCCCGCTCCGGAGCGCACCGCGGCCGGCCGGAGGCTCTCTGCCGGCGAAGGTGCCGCTTCTCCGGCAAGGAAGCCTCAGCCGCTTCTCCTGCACACGGAGAGCGTGCTAGCTGCTGAAACGTGAAGAAAGAAGCTGCAGAACACTGGCACTGAGCCTGCAGCTTTCCAGCGGAGAGAAAAAGCTACTTGAACACTCTGCAAGCCTTTCCACTCCCAAAAACATGCACATGGAAGGAGCTGCTGCAAAAGCGATGCTGTGCTCGCTGCTGCTCCTCCTGAAGCTCTGGCTGCTAAATCTGAGGCTTTCCTTCCAATTTCAAGCTGCAAAGCACTTGCTGAATTGCAGGGAAAGTCCGGGAGGCATTTGCTGTGCTGGCACACTTTCTCCTTCCTAGACAGAGTGGAAAAGCTTTTCCCTGCCGTGTAGGCGACAAGAGACGCATTAGACGGGCATCCGGAGCTGTCCGAAGGTAAGCGCCTGTTCCCGGCCTCTTTCGGCACAAGCCCCCGCTCCGGAGCGCACCGCGGCCGGCCGGAGGCTCTCTGCCGGCGAAGGTGCCGCTTCTCCGGCAAGGAAGCCTCAGCCGCTTCTCCTGCACACGGAGAGCGTGCTAGCTGCTGAAACGTGAAGAAAGAAGCTGCAGAACACTGGCACTGAGCGTGCAGCTTTCCAGCGGAGAGAAAAAGCTACTTGAACACTCTGCAAGCCTTTCCACTCCCAAAAACATGCACATGGAAGGAGCTGCTGCAAAAGCGATGCTGTGCTCGCTGCTGCTCCTCCTGAAGCTCTGGCTGCTAAATCTGAGGCTTTCCTTCCAATTTCAAGCTGCAAAGCACTTGCTGAATTGCAGGGAAAGTCCGGGGGGCATTTGCTGTGCTGGCACACTTTCTCCTTCCTAGACAGAGTGGAAAAGCTTTTCCCTGCCGTGTAGGCGACAAGAGACGCATTAGACGGGCATCCGGAGCTGTCCGAAGGTAAGCGCCTGTTCCCGGCCTCTTTCGGCACAAGCCCCCGCTCCGGAGCGCACCGCGGCCGGCCGGAGGCTCTCTGCCGGCGAAGGTGCCGCTTCTCCGGCAAGGAAGCCTCAGCCGCTTCTCCTGCACACGGAGAGCGTGCTAGCTGCTGAAACGTGAAGAAAGAAGCTGCAGAACACTGGCACTGAGCCTGCAGCTTTCCAGCGGAGAGAAAAAGCTACTTGAACACTCTGCAAGCCTTTCCACTCCCAAAAACATGCACATGGAAGGAGCTGCTGCAAAAGCGATGCTGTGCTCGCTGCTGCTCCTCCTGAAGCTCTGGCTGCTAAATCTGAGGCTTTCCTTCCAATTTCAAGCTGCAAAGCACTTGCTGAATTGCAGGGAAAGTCCGGGAGGCATTTGCTGTGCTGGCACACTTTCTCCTTCCTAGACAGAGTGGAAAAGCTTTTCCCTGCCGTGTAGGCGACAAGAGACGCATTAGACGGGCATCCGGAGCTGTCCGAAGGTAAGCGCCTGTTCCCGGCCTCTTTCGGCACAAGCCCCCGCTCCGGAGCGCACCGCGGCCGGCCGGAGGCTCTCTGCCGGCGAAGGTGCCGCTTCTCCGGCAAGGAAGCCTCAGCCGCTTCTCCTGCACACGGAGAGCGTGCTAGCTGCTGAAACGTGAAGAAAGAAGCTGCAGAACACTGGCACTGAGCCTGCAGCTTTCCAGCGGAGAGAAAAAGCTACTTGAACACTCTGCAAGCCTTTCCACTCCCAAAAAACATGCACATGGAAGGAGCTGCTGCAAAAGCGATGCTGTGCTCGCTGCTGCTCCTCCTGAAGCTCTGGCTGCTAAATCTGAGGCTTTCCTTCCAATTTCAAGCTGCAAAGCACTTGCTGAATTGCAGGGAAAGTCCGGGGGGCATTTGCTGTGCTGGCACACTTTCTCCTTCCTAGACAGAGTGGAAAAGCTTTTCCCTGCCGTGTAGGCGACAAGAGACGCATTAGACGGGCATCCGGAGCTGTCCGAAGGTAAGCGCCTGTTCCGGCCCTCTTTCGGCACAAGCCCCCGCTCCGGAGCGCACCGCGGCCGGCCGGAGGCTCTCTGCCGGCGAAGGTGCCGCTTCTCCGGCAAGGAAGCCTCAGCCGCTTCTCCTGCACACGGAGAGCGTGCTAGCTGCTGAAACGTGAAGAAAGAAGCTGCAGAACACTGGCACTGAGCCTGCAGCTTTCCAGCGGAGAGAAAAAGCTACTTGAACACTCTGCAAGCCTTTCCACTCCCAAAAACATGCACATGGAAGGAGCTGCTGCAAAAGCGATGCTGTGCTCGCTGCTGCTCCTCCTGAAGCTCTGGCTGCTAAATCTGAGGCTTTCCTTCCAATTTCAAGCTGCAAAGCACTTGCTGAATTGCAGGGAAAGTCCGGGAGGCATTTGCTGTGCTGGCACACTTTCTCCTTCCTAGACAGAGTGAAAAGCTTTTCCCTGCCGTGTAGGCGACAAGAGACGCATTAGACGGGCATCCGGAGCTGTCCGAAGGTAAGCCACTGTTCCCGGCCTCTTTCGGCACAAGCCCCCGCTCCGGAGCGCACCGCGGCCGGCCGGAGGCTCTCTGCCGGCGAAGGTGCCGCTTCTCCGGCAAGGAAGCCTCAGCCGCTTCTCCTGCACACGGAGAGCGTGCTAGCTGCTGAAACGTGAAGAAAGAAGCTGCAGAACACTGGCACTGAGCCTGCAGCTTTCCAGCGGAGAGAAAAAGCTACTTGAACACTCTGCAAGCCTTTCCACTCCCAAAAACATGCACATGGAAGGAGCTGCTGCAAAAGCGATGCTGTGCTCGCTGCTGCTCCTCCTGAAGCTCTGGCTGCTAAATCTGAGGCTTTCCTTCCAATTTCAAGCTGCAAAGCACTTGCTGAATTGCAGGGAAAGTCCGGGGGGCATTTGCTGTGCTGGCACACTTTCTCCTTCCTAGACAGAGTGGAAAAGCTTTTCCCTGCCGTGTAGGCGACAAGAGACGCATTAGACGGGCATCCGGAGCTGTCCGAAGGTAAGCGCCTGTTCCCGGCCTCTTTCGGCACAAGCCCCCGCTCCGGAGCGCACCGCGGCCGGCCGGAGGCTCTCTGCCGGCGAAGGTGCCGCTTCTCCGGCAAGGAAGCCTCAGCCGCTTCTCCTGCACACGGAGAGCGTGCTAGCTGCTGAAACGTGAAGAAAGAAGCTGCAGAACACTGGCACTGAGCGTGCAGCTTTCCAGCGGAGAGAAAAAGCTACTTGAACACTCTGCAAGCCTTTCCACTCCCAAAAACATGCACATGGAAGGAGCTGCTGCAAAAGCGATGTTGTGCTCGCTGCTGCTCCTCCTGAAGCTCTGGCTGCTAAATCTGAGGCTTTCCTTCCAATTTCAAGCTGCAAAGCACTTGCTGAATTGCAGGGAAAGTCCGGGAGGCATTTGCTGTGCTGGCACACTTTCTCCTTCCTAGACAGAGTGGAAAAGCTTTTCCCTGCCGTGTAGGCGACAAGAGACGCATTAGACGGGCATCCGGAGCTGTCCGAAGGTAAGCGCCTGTTCCCGGCCTCTTTCGGCACAAGCCCCCGCTCCGGAGCGCACCGCGGCCGGCCGGAGGCTCTCTGCCGGCGAAGGTGCCGCTTCTCCGGCAAGGAAGCCTCAGCCGCTTCTCCTGCACACGGAGAGCGTGCTAGCTGCTGAAACGTGAAGAAAGAAGCTGCAGAACACTGGCACTGAGCCTGCAGCTTTCCAGCGGAGAGAAAAAGCTACTTGAACACTCTGCAAGCCTTTCCACTCCCAAAAACATGCACATGGAAGGAGCTGCTGCAAAAGCGATGCTGTGCTCGCTGCTGCTCCTCCTGAAGCTCTGGCTGCTAAATCTGAGGCTTTCCTTCCAATTTCAAGCTGCAAAGCACTTGCTGAATTGCAGGGAAAGTCCGGGAGGCATTTGCTGTGCTGGCACACTTTCTCCTTCCTAGACAGAGTGGAAAAGCTTTTCCCTGCCGTGTAGGCGACAAGAGACGCATTAGACGGGCATCCGGAGCTGTCCGAAGGTAAGCGCCTGTTGCCGGCCTCTTTCGGCACAAGCCCCCGCTCCGGAGCGCACCGCGGCCGGCCGGAGGCTCTCTGCCGGCGAAGGTGCCGCTTCTCCGGCAAGGAAGCCTCAGCCGCTTCTCCTGCACACGGAGAGCGTGCTAGCTGCTGAAACGTGAAGAAAGAAGCTGCAGAACACTGGCACTGAGCCTGCAGCTTTCCAGCGGAGAGAAAAAGCTACTTGAACACTCTGCAAGCCTTTCCACTCCCAAAAACATGCACATGGAAGGAGCTGCTGCAAAAGCGATGCTGTGCTCGCTGCTGCTCCTCCTGAAGCTCTGGCTGCTAAATCTGAGGCTTTCCTTCCAATTTCAAGCTGCAAAGCACTTGCTGAATTGCAGGGAAAGTCCGGGAGGCATTTGCTGTGCTGGCACACTTTCTCCTTCCTAGACAGAGTGGAAAAGCTTTTCCCTGCCGTGTAGGCGACAAGAGACGCATTAGACGGGCATCCGGAGCTGTCCGAAGGTAAGCGCCTGTTCCCGGCCTCTTTCGGCACAAGCCCCCGCTCCGGAGCGCACCGCGGCCGGCCGGAGGCTCTCTGCCGGCGAAGGTGCCGCTTCTCCGGCAAGGAAGCCTCAGCCGCTTCTCCTGCACACGGAGAGCGTGCTAGCTGCTGAAACGTGAAGAAAGAAGCTGCAGAACACTGGCACTGAGCCTGCAGCTTTCCAGCGGAGAGAAAAAGCTACTTGAACACTCTGCAAGCCTTTCCACTCCCAAAAACATGCACATGGAAGGAGCTGCTGCAAAAGCGATGCTGTGCTCGCTGCTGCTCCTCCTGAAGCTCTGGCTGCTAAATCTGAGGCTTTCCTTCCAATTTCAAGCTGCAAAGCACTTGCTGAATTGCAGGGAAAGTCCGGGAGGCATTTGCTGTGCTGGCACACTTTCTCCTTCCTAGACAGAGTGGAAAAGCTTTTCCCTGCCGTGTAGGCGACAAGAGACGCATTAGACGGGCATCCGGAGCTGTCCGAAGGTAAGCGCCTGTTGCCGGCCTCTTTCGGCACAAGCCCCCGCTCCGGAGCGCACCGCGGCCGGCCGGAGGCTCTCTGCCGGCGAAGGTGCCGCTTCTCCGGCAAGGAAGCCTCAGCCGCTTCTCCTGCACACGGAGAGCGTGCTAGCTGCTGAAACGTGAAGAAAGAAGCTGCAGAACACTGGCACTGAGCCTGCAGCTTTCCAGCGGAGAGAAAAAGCTACTTGAACACTCTGCAAGCCTTTCCACTCCCAAAAACATGCACATGGAAGGAGCTGCTGCAAAAGCGATGCTGTGCTCGCTGCTGCTCCTCCTGAAGCTCTGGCTGCTAAATCTGAGGCTTTCCTTCCAATTTCAAGCTGCAAAGCACTTGCTGAATTGCAGGGAAAGTCCGGGAGGCATTTGCTGTGCTGGCACACTTTCTCCTTCCTAGACAGAGTGGAAAAGCTTTTCCCTGCCGTGTAGGCGACAAGAGACGCATTAGACGGGCATCCGGAGCTGTCCGAAGGTAAGCGCCTGTTGCCGGCCTCTTTCGGCACAAGCCCCCGCTCCGGAGCGCACCGCGGCCGGCCGGAGGCTCTCTGCCGGCGAAGGGGCCGCTTCTCCGGCAAGGAAGCCTCAGCCGCTTCTCCTGCACACGGAGAGCGTGCTAGCTGCTGAAACGTGAAGAAAGAAGCTGCAGAACACTGGCACTGAGCCTGCAGCTTTCCAGCGGAGAGAAAAAGCTACTTGAACACTCTGCAAGCCTTTCGACTCCCAAAAACATGCACATGGAAGGAGCTGCTGCAAAAGCGATGCTGTGCTCGCTGCTGCTCCTCCTGAAGCTCTGGCTGCTAAATCTGAGGCTTTCCTTCCAATTTCAAGCTGCAAAGCACTTGCTGAATTGCAGGGAAAGTCCGGGAGGCATTTGCTGTGCTGGCACACTTTCTCCTTCCTAGACAGAGTGGAAAAGCTTTTCCCTGCCGTGTAGGCGACAAGAGACGCATTAGACGGGCATCCGGAGCTGTCCGAAGGTAAGCGCCTGTTGCCGGCCTCTTTCGGCACAAGCCCCCGCTCCGGAGCGCACCGCGGCCGGCCGGAGGCTCTCTGCCGGCGAAGGTGCCGCTTCTCCGGCAAGGAAGCCTCAGCCGCTTCTCCTGCACACGGAGAGCGTGCTAGCTGCTGAAACGTGAAGAAAGAAGCTGCAGAACACTGGCACTGAGCCTGCAGCTTTCCAGCGGAGAGAAAAAGCTACTTGAACACTCTGCAAGCCTTTCCACTCCCAAAAACATGCACATGGAAGGAGCTGCTGCAAAAGCGATGCTGTGCTCGCTGCTGCTCCTCCTGAAGCTCTGGCTGCTAAATCTGAGGCTTTCCTTCCAATTTCAAGCTGCAAAGCACTTGCTGAATTGCAGGGAAAGTCCGGGAGGCATTTGCTGTGCTGGCACACTTTCTCCTTCCTAGACAGAGTGGAAAAGCTTTTCCCTGCCGTGTAGGCGACAAGAGACGCATTAGACGGGCATCCGGAGCTGTCCGAAGGTAAGCGCCTGTTCCCGGCCTCTTTCGGCACAAGCCCCCGCTCCGGAGCGCACCGCGGCCGGCCGGAGGCTCTCTGCCGGCGAAGGGGCCGCTTCTCCGGCAAGGAAGCCTCAGCCGCTTCTCCTGCACACGGAGAGCGTGCTAGCTGCTGAAACGTGAAGAAAGAAGCTGCAGAACACTGGCACTGAGCCTGCAGCTTTCCAGCGGAGAGAAAAAGCTACTTGAACACTCTGCAAGCCTTTCCACTCCCAAAAACATGCACATGGAAGGAGCTGCTGCAAAAGCGATGCTGTGCTCGCTGCTGCTCCTCCTGAAGCTCTGGCTGCTAAATCTGAGGCTTTCCTTCCAATTTCAAGCTGCAAAGCACTTGCTGAATTGCAGGGAAAGTCCGGGGGGCATTTGCTGTGCTGGCACACTTTCTCCTTGCTAGACAGAGTGGAAAAGCTTTTCCCTGCCGTGTAGGCGACAAGAGACGCATTAGACGGGCATCCGGAGCTGTCCGAAGGTAAGCGCCTGTTGCCGGCCTCTTTCGGCACAAGCCCCCGCTCCGGAGCGCACCGCGGCCGGCCGGAGGCTCTCTGCCGGCGAAGGTGCCGCTTCTCCGGCAAGGAAGCCTCAGCCGCTTCTCCTGCACACGGAGAGCGTGCTAGCTGCTGAAACGTGAAGAAAGAAGCTGCAGAACACTGGCACTGAGCCTGCAGCTTTCCAGCGGAGAGAAAAAGCTACTTGAACACTCTGCAAGCCTTTCCACTCCCAAAAACATGCACATGGAAGGAGCTGCTGCAAAAGCGATGCTGTGCTCGCTGCTGCTCCTCCTGAAGCTCTGGCTGCTAAATCTGAGGCTTTCCTTCCAATTTCAAGCTGCAAAGCACTTGCTGAATTGCAGGGAAAGTCCGGGAGGCATTTGCTGTGCTGGCACACTTTCTCCTTCCTAGACAGAGTGGAAAAGCTTTTCCCTGCCGTGTAGGCGACAAGAGACGCATTAGACGGGCATCCGGAGCTGTCCGAAGGTAAGCGCCTGTTCCCGGCCTCTTTCGGCACAAGCCCCCGCTCCGGAGCGCACCGCGGCCGGCCGGAGGCTCTCTGCCGGCGAAGGTGCCGCTTCTCCGGCAAGGAAGCCTCAGCCGCTTCTCCTGCACACGGAGAGCGTGCTAGCTGCTGAAACGTGAAGAAAGAAGCTGCAGAACACTGGCACTGAGCGTGCAGCTTTCCAGCGGAGAGAAAAAGCTACTTGAACACTCTGCAAGCCTTTCCACTCCCAAAAACATGCACATGGAAGGAGCTGCTGCAAAAGCGATGCTGTGCTCGCTGCTGCTCCTCCTGAAGCTCTGGCTGCTAAATCTGAGGCTTTCCTTCCAATTTCAAGCTGCAAAGCACTTGCTGAATTGCAGGGAAAGTCCGGGGGGCATTTGCTGTGCTGGCACACTTTCTCCTTCCTAGACAGAGTGGAAAAGCTTTTCCCTGCCGTGTAGGCGACAAGAGACGCATTAGACGGGCATCCGGAGCTGTCCGAAGGTAAGCGCCTGTTGCCGGCCTCTTTCGGCACAAGCCCCCGCTCCGGAGCGCACCGCGGCCGGCCGGAGGCTCTCTGCCGGCGAAGGTGCCGCTTCTCCGGCAAGGAAGCCTCAGCCGCTTCTCCTGCACACGGAGAGCGTGCTAGCTGCTGAAACGTGAAGAAAGAAGCTGCAGAACACTGGCACTGAGCCTGCAGCTTTCCAGCGGAGAGAAAAAGCTACTTGAACACTCTGCAAGCCTTTCCACTCCCAAAAACATGCACATGGAAGGAGCTGCTGCAAAAGCGATGCTGTGCTCGCTGCTGCTCCTCCTGAAGCTCTGGCTGCTAAATCTGAGGCTTTCCTTCCAATTTCAAGCTGCAAAGCACTTGCTGAATTGCAGGGAAAGTCCGGGAGGCATTTGCTGTGCTGGCACACTTTCTCCTTCCTAGACAGAGTGGAAAAGCTTTTCCCTGCCGTGTAGGCGACAAGAGACGCATTAGACGGGCATCCGGAGCTGTCCGAAGGTAAGCGCCTGTTGCCGGCCTCTTTCGGCACAAGCCCCCGCTCCGGAGCGCACCGCGGCCGGCCGGAGGCTCTCTGCCGGCGAAGGTGCCGCTTCTCCGGCAAGGAAGCCTCAGCCGCTTCTCCTGCACACGGAGAGCGTGCTAGCTGCTGAAACGTGAAGAAAGAAGCTGCAGAACACTGGCACTGAGCCTGCAGCTTTCCAGCGGAGAGAAAAAGCTACTTGAACACTCTGCAAGCCTTTCCACTCCCAAAAACATGCACATGGAAGGAGCTGCTGCAAAAGCGATGCTGTGCTCGCTGCTGCTCCTCCTGAAGCTCTGGCTGCTAAATCTGAGGCTTTCCTTCCAATTTCAAGCTGCAAAGCACTTGCTGAATTGCAGGGAAAGTCCGGGAGGCATTTGCTGTGCTGGCACACTTTCTCCTTCCTAGACAGAGTGGAAAAGCTTTTCCCTGCCGTGTAGGCGACAAGAGACGCATTAGACGGGCATCCGGAGCTGTCCGAAGGTAAGCGCCTGTTGCCGGCCTCTTTCGGCACAAGCCCCCGCTCCGGAGCGCACCGCGGCCGGCCGGAGGCTCTCTGCCGGCGAAGGGGCCGCTTCTCCGGCAAGGAAGCCTCAGCCGCTTCTCCTGCACACGGAGAGCGTGCTAGCTGCTGAAACGTGAAGAAAGAAGCTGCAGAACACTGGCACTGAGCCTGCAGCTTTCCAGCGGAGAGAAAAAGCTACTTGAACACTCTGCAAGCCTTTCCACTCCCAAAAACATGCACATGGAAGGAGCTGCTGCAAAAGCGATGCTGTGCTCGCTGCTGCTCCTCCTGAAGCTCTGGCTGCTAAATCTGAGGCTTTCCTTCCAATTTCAAGCTGCAAAGCACTTGCTGAATTGCAGGGAAAGTCCGGGAGGCATTTGCTGTGCTGGCACACTTTCTCCTTCCTAGACAGAGTGGAAAAGCTTTTCCCTGCCGTGTAGGCGACAAGAGACGCATTAGACGGGCATCCGGAGCTGTCCGAAGGTAAGCGCCTGTTCCCGGCCTCTTTCGGCACAAGCCCCCGCTCCGGAGCGCACCGCGGCCGGCCGGAGGCTCTCTGCCGGCGAAGGTGCCGCTTCTCCGGCAAGGAAGCCTCAGCCGCTTCTCCTGCACACGGAGAGCGTGCTAGCTGCTGAAACGTGAAGAAAGAAGCTGCAGAACACTGGCACTGAGCCTGCAGCTTTCCAGCGGAGAGAAAAAGCTACTTGAACACTCTGCAAGCCTTTCCACTCCCAAAAACATGCACATGGAAGGAGCTGCTGCAAAAGCGATGCTGTGCTCGCTGCTGCTCCTCCTGAAGCTCTGGCTGCTAAATCTGAGGCTTTCCTTCCAATTTCAAGCTGCAAAGCACTTGCTGAATTGCAGGGAAAGTCCGGGAGGCATTTGCTGTGCTGGCACACTTTCTCCTTCCTAGACAGAGTGGAAAAGCTTTTCCCTGCCGTGTAGGCGACAAGAGACGCATTAGACGGGCATCCGGAGCTGTCCGAAGGTAAGCGCCTGTTGCCGGCCTCTTTCGGCACAAGCCCCCGCTCCGGAGCGCACCGCGGCCGGCCGGAGGCTCTCTGCCGGCGAAGGTGCCGCTTCTCCGGCAAGGAAGCCTCAGCCGCTTCTCCTGCACACGGAGAGCGTGCTAGCTGCTGAAACGTGAAGAAAGAAGCTGCAGAACACTGGCACTGAGCCTGCAGCTTTCCAGCGGAGAGAAAAAGCTACTTGAACACTCTGCAAGCCTTTCCACTCCCAAAAACATGCACATGGAAGGAGCTGCTGCAAAAGCGATGCTGTGCTCGCTGCTGCTCCTCCTGAAGCTCTGGCTGCTAAATCTGAGGCTTTCCTTCCAATTTCAAGCTGCAAAGCACTTGCTGAATTGCAGGGAAAGTCCGGGAGGCATTTGCTGTGCTGGCACACTTTCTCCTTCCTAGACAGAGTGGAAAAGCTTTTCCCTGCCGTGTAGGCGACAAGAGACGCATTAGACGGGCATCCGGAGCTGTCCGAAGGTAAGCGCCTGTTGCCGGCCTCTTTCGGCACAAGCCCCCGCTCCGGAGCGCACCGCGGCCGGCCGGAGGCTCTCTGCCGGCGAAGGGGCCGCTTCTCCGGCAAGGAAGCCTCAGCCGCTTCTCCTGCACACGGAGAGCGTGCTAGCTGCTGAAACGTGAAGAAAGAAGCTGCAGAACACTGGCACTGAGCGTGCAGCTTTCCAGCGGAGAGAAAAAGCTACTTGAACACTCTGCAAGCCTTTCCACTCCCAAAAACATGCACATGGAAGGAGCTGCTGCAAAAGCGATGCTGTGCTCGCTGCTGCTCCTCCTGAAGCTCTGGCTGCTAAATCTGAGGCTTTCCTTCCAATTTCAAGCTGCAAAGCACTTGCTGAATTGCAGGGAAAGTCCGGGAGGCATTTGCTGTGCTGGCACACTTTCTCCTTCCTAGACAGAGTGGAAAAGCTTTTCCCTGCCGTGTAGGCGACAAGAGACGCATTAGACGGGCATCCGGAGCTGTCCGAAGGTAAGCGCCTGTTCCCGGCCTCTTTCGGCACAAGCCCCCGCTCCGGAGCGCACCGCGGCCGGCCGGAGGCTCTCTGCCGGCGAAGGTGCCGCTTCTCCGGCAAGGAAGCCTCAGCCGCTTCTCCTGCACACGGAGAGCGTGCTAGCTGCTGAAACGTGAAGAAAGAAGCTGCAGAACACTGGCACTGAGCCTGCAGCTTTCCAGCGGAGAGAAAAAGCTACTTGAACACTCTGCAAGCCTTTCCACTCCCAAAAACATGCACATGGAAGGAGCTGCTGCAAAAGCGATGCTGTGCTCGCTGCTGCTCCTCCTGAAGCTCTGGCTGCTAAATCTGAGGCTTTCCTTCCAATTTCAAGCTGCAAAGCACTTGCTGAATTGCAGGGAAAGTCCGGGAGGCATTTGCTGTGCTGGCACACTTTCTCCTTCCTAGACAGAGTGGAAAAGCTTTTCCCTGCCGTGTAGGCGACAAGAGACGCATTAGACGGGCATCCGGAGCTGTCCGAAGGTAAGCGCCTGTTCCCGGCCTCTTTCGGCACAAGCCCCCGCTCCGGAGCGCACCGCGGCCGGCCGGAGGCTCTCTGCCGGCGAAGGTGCCGCTTCTCCGGCAAGGAAGCCTCAGCCGCTTCTCCTGCACACGGAGAGCGTGCTAGCTGCTGAAACGTGAAGAAAGAAGCTGCAGAACACTGGCACTGAGCGTGCAGCTTTCCAGCGGAGAGAAAAAGCTACTTGAACACTCTGCAAGCCTTTCCACTCCCAAAAACATGCACATGGAAGGAGCTGCTGCAAAAGCGATGCTGTGCTCGCTGCTGCTCCTCCTGAAGCTCTGGCTGCTAAATCTGAGGCTTTCCTTCCAATTTCAAGCTGCAAAGCACTTGCTGAATTGCAGGGAAAGTCCGGGAGGCATTTGCTGTGCTGGCACACTTTCTCCTTCCTAGACAGAGTGGAAAAGCTTTTCCCTGCCGTGTAGGCGACAAGAGACGCATTAGACGGGCATCCGGAGCTGTCCGAAGGTAAGCGCCTGTTCCCGGCCTCTTTCGGCACAAGCCCCCGCTCCGGAGCGCACCGCGGCCGGCCGGAGGCTCTCTGCCGGCGAAGGGGCCGCTTCTCCGGCAAGGAAGCCTCAGCCGCTTCTCCTGCACACGGAGAGCGTGCTAGCTGCTGAAACGTGAAGAAAGAAGCTGCAGAACACTGGCACTGAGCCTGCAGCTTTCCAGCGGAGAGAAAAAGCTACTTGAACACTCTGCAAGCCTTTCCACTCCCAAAAACATGCACATGGAAGGAGCTGCTGCAAAAGCGATGCTGTGCTCGCTGCTGCTCCTCCTGAAGCTCTGGCTGCTAAATCTGAGGCTTTCCTTCCAATTTCAAGCTGCAAAGCACTTGCTGAATTGCAGGGAAAGTCCGGGGGGCATTTGCTGTGCTGGCACACTTTCTCCTTCCTAGACAGAGTGGAAAAGCTTTTCCCTGCCGTGTAGGCGACAAGAGACGCATTAGACGGGCATCCGGAGCTGTCCGAAGGTAAGCGCCTGTTCCCGGCCTCTTTCGGCACAAGCCCCCGCTCCGGAGCGCACCGCGGCCGGCCGGAGGCTCTCTGCCGGCGAAGGTGCCGCTTCTCCGGCAAGGAAGCCTCAGCCGCTTCTCCTGCACACGGAGAGCGTGCTAGCTGCTGAAACGTGAAGAAAGAAGCTGCAGAACACTGGCACTGAGCGTGCAGCTTTCCAGCGGAGAGAAAAAGCTACTTGAACACTCTGCAAGCCTTTCCACTCCCAAAAACATGCACATGGAAGGAGCTGCTGCAAAAGCGATGCTGTGCTCGCTGCTGCTCCTCCTGAAGCTCTGGCTGCTAAATCTGAGGCTTTCCTTCCAATTTCAAGCTGCAAAGCACTTGCTGAATTGCAGGGAAAGTCCGGGAGGCATTTGCTGTGCTGGCACACTTTCTCCTTCCTAGACAGAGTGGAAAAGCTTTTCCCTGCCGTGTAGGCGACAAGAGACGCATTAGACGGGCATCCGGAGCTGTCCGAAGGTAAGCGCCTGTTGCCGGCCTCTTTCGGCACAAGCCCCCGCTCCGGAGCGCACCGCGGCCGGCCGGAGGCTCTCTGCCGGCGAAGGTGCCGCTTCTCCGGCAAGGAAGCCTCAGCCGCTTCTCCTGCACACGGAGAGCGTGCTAGCTGCTGAAACGTGAAGAAAGAAGCTGCAGAACACTGGCACTGAGCCTGCAGCTTTCCAGCGGAGAGAAAAAGCTACTTGAACACTCTGCAAGCCTTTCCACTCCCAAAAACATGCACATGGAAGGAGCTGCTGCAAAAGCGATGCTGTGCTCGCTGCTGCTCCTCCTGAAGCTCTGGCTGCTAAATCTGAGGCTTTCCTTCCAATTTCAAGCTGCAAAGCACTTGCTGAATTGCAGGGAAAGTCCGGGGGGCATTTGCTGTGCTGGCACACTTTCTCCTTCCTAGACAGAGTGGAAAAGCTTTTCCCTGCCGTGTAGGCGACAAGAGACGCATTAGACGGGCATCCGGAGCTGTCCGAAGGTAAGCGCCTGTTGCCGGCCTCTTTCGGCACAAGCCCCCGCTCCGGAGCGCACCGCGGCCGGCCGGAGGCTCTCTGCCGGCGAAGGTGCCGCTTCTCCGGCAAGGAAGCCTCAGCCGCTTCTCCTGCACACGGAGAGCGTGCTAGCTGCTGAAACGTGAAGAAAGAAGCTGCAGAACACTGGCACTGAGCCTGCAGCTTTCCAGCGGAGAGAAAAAGCTACTTGAACACTCTGCAAGCCTTTCCACTCCCAAAAACATGCACATGGAAGGAGCTGCTGCAAAAGCGATGCTGTGCTCGCTGCTGCTCCTCCTGAAGCTCTGGCTGCTAAATCTGAGGCTTTCCTTCCAATTTCAAGCTGCAAAGCACTTGCTGAATTGCAGGGAAAGTCCGGGAGGCATTTGCTGTGCTGGCACACTTTCTCCTTCCTAGACAGAGTGGAAAAGCTTTTCCCTGCCGTGTAGGCGACAAGAGACGCATTAGACGGGCATCCGGAGCTGTCCGAAGGTAAGCGCCTGTTGCCGGCCTCTTTCGGCACAAGCCCCCGCTCCGGAGCGCACCGCGGCCGGCCGGAGGCTCTCTGCCGGCGAAGGTGCCGCTTCTCCGGCAAGGAAGCCTCAGCCGCTTCTCCTGCACACGGAGAGCGTGCTAGCTGCTGAAACGTGAAGAAAGAAGCTGCAGAACACTGGCACTGAGCCTGCAGCTTTCCAGCGGAGAGAAAAAGCTACTTGAACACTCTGCAAGCCTTTCCACTCCCAAAAACATGCACATGGAAGGAGCTGCTGCAAAAGCGATGCTGTGCTCGCTGCTGCTCCTCCTGAAGCTCTGGCTGCTAAATCTGAGGCTTTCCTTCCAATTTCAAGCTGCAAAGCACTTGCTGAATTGCAGGGAAAGTCCGGGAGGCATTTGCTGTGCTGGCACACTTTCTCCTTCCTAGACAGAGTGGAAAAGCTTTTCCCTGCCGTGTAGGCGACAAGAGACGCATTAGACGGGCATCCGGAGCTGTCCGAAGGTAAGCGCCTGTTCCCGGCCTCTTTCGGCACAAGCCCCCGCTCCGGAGCGCACCGCGGCCGGCCGGAGGCTCTCTGCCGGCGAAGGTGCCGCTTCTCCGGCAAGGAAGCCTCAGCCGCTTCTCCTGCACACGGAGAGCGTGCTAGCTGCTGAAACGTGAAGAAAGAAGCTGCAGAACACTGGCACTGAGCGTGCAGCTTTCCAGCGGAGAGAAAAAGCTACTTGAACACTCTGCAAGCCTTTCGACTCCCAAAAACATGCACATGGAAGGAGCTGCTGCAAAAGCGATGCTGTGCTCGCTGCTGCTCCTCCTGAAGCTCTGGCTGCTAAATCTGAGGCTTTCCTTCCAATTTCAAGCTGCAAAGCACTTGCTGAATTGCAGGGAAAGTCCGGGAGGCATTTGCTGTGCTGGCACACTTTCTCCTTCCTAGACAGAGTGGAAAAGCTTTTCCCTGCCGTGTAGGCGACAAGAGACGCATTAGACGGGCATCCGGAGCTGTCCGAAGGTAAGCGCCTGTTGCCGGCCTCTTTCGGCACAAGCCCCCGCTCCGGAGCGCACCGCGGCCGGCCGGAGGCTCTCTGCCGGCGAAGGTGCCGCTTCTCCGGCAAGGAAGCCTCAGCCGCTTCTCCTGCACACGGAGAGCGTGCTAGCTGCTGAAACGTGAAGAAAGAAGCTGCAGAACACTGGCACTGAGCCTGCAGCTTTCCAGCGGAGAGAAAAAGCTACTTGAACACTCTGCAAGCCTTTCCACTCCCAAAAACATGCACATGGAAGGAGCTGCTGCAAAAGCGATGCTGTGCTCGCTGCTGCTCCTCCTGAAGCTCTGGCTGCTAAATCTGAGGCTTTCCTTCCAATTTCAAGCTGCAAAGCACTTGCTGAATTGCAGGGAAAGTCCGGGAGGCATTTGCTGTGCTGGCACACTTTCTCCTTCCTAGACAGAGTGGAAAAGCTTTTCCCTGCCGTGTAGGCGACAAGAGACGCATTAGACGGGCATCCGGAGCTGTCCGAAGGTAAGCGCCTGTTCCCGGCCTCTTTCGGCACAAGCCCCCGCTCCGGAGCGCACCGCGGCCGGCCGGAGGCTCTCTGCCGGCGAAGGGGCCGCTTCTCCGGCAAGGAAGCCTCAGCCGCTTCTCCTGCACACGGAGAGCGTGCTAGCTGCTGAAACGTGAAGAAAGAAGCTGCAGAACACTGGCACTGAGCGTGCAGCTTTCCAGCGGAGAGAAAAAGCTACTTGAACACTCTGCAAGCCTTTCCACTCCCAAAAACATGCACATGGAAGGAGCTGCTGCAAAAGCGATGCTGTGCTCGCTGCTGCTCCTCCTGAAGCTCTGGCTGCTAAATCTGAGGCTTTCCTTCCAATTTCAAGCTGCAAAGCACTTGCTGAATTGCAGGGAAAGTCCGGGGGGCATTTGCTGTGCTGGCACACTTTCTCCTTGCTAGACAGAGTGGAAAAGCTTTTCCCTGCCGTGTAGGCGACAAGAGACGCATTAGACGGGCATCCGGAGCTGTCCGAAGGTAAGCGCCTGTTCCCGGCCTCTTTCGGCACAAGCCCCCGCTCCGGAGCGCACCGCGGCCGGCCGGAGGCTCTCTGCCGGCGAAGGTGCCGCTTCTCCGGCAAGGAAGCCTCAGCCGCTTCTCCTGCACACGGAGAGCGTGCTAGCTGCTGAAACGTGAAGAAAGAAGCTGCAGAACACTGGCACTGAGCCTGCAGCTTTCCAGCGGAGAGAAAAAGCTACTTGAACACTCTGCAAGCCTTTCCACTCCCAAAAACATGCACATGGAAGGAGCTGCTGCAAAAGCGATGCTGTGCTCGCTGCTGCTCCTCCTGAAGCTCTGGCTGCTAAATCTGAGGCTTTCCTTCCAATTTCAAGCTGCAAAGCACTTGCTGAATTGCAGGGAAAGTCCGGGAGGCATTTGCTGTGCTGGCACACTTTCTCCTTCCTAGACAGAGTGGAAAAGCTTTTCCCTGCCGTGTAGGCGACAAGAGACGCATTAGACGGGCATCCGGAGCTGTCCGAAGGTAAGCGCCTGTTCCCGGCCTCTTTCGGCACAAGCCCCCGCTCCGGAGCGCACCGCGGCCGGCCGGAGGCTCTCTGCCGGCGAAGGTGCCGCTTCTCCGGCAAGGAAGCCTCAGCCGCTTCTCCTGCACACGGAGAGCGTGCTAGCTGCTGAAACGTGAAGAAAGAAGCTGCAGAACACTGGCACTGAGCCTGCAGCTTTCCAGCGGAGAGAAAAAGCTACTTGAACACTCTGCAAGCCTTTCCACTCCCAAAAACATGCACATGGAAGGAGCTGCTGCAAAAGCGATGCTGTGCTCGCTGCTGCTCCTCCTGAAGCTCTGGCTGCTAAATCTGAGGCTTTCCTTCCAATTTCAAGCTGCAAAGCACTTGCTGAATTGCAGGGAAAGTCCGGGAGGCATTTGCTGTGCTGGCACACTTTCTCCTTCCTAGACAGAGTGGAAAAGCTTTTCCCTGCCGTGTAGGCGACAAGAGACGCATTAGACGGGCATCCGGAGCTGTCCGAAGGTAAGCGCCTGTTCCCGGCCTCTTTCGGCACAAGCCCCCGCTCCGGAGCGCACCGCGGCCGGCCGGAGGCTCTCTGCCGGCGAAGGTGCCGCTTCTCCGGCAAGGAAGCCTCAGCCGCTTCTCCTGCACACGGAGAGCGTGCTAGCTGCTGAAACGTGAAGAAAGAAGCTGCAGAACACTGGCACTGAGCCTGCAGCTTTCCAGCGGAGAGAAAAAGCTACTTGAACACTCTGCAAGCCTTTCCACTCCCAAAAACATGCACATGGAAGGAGCTGCTGCAAAAGCGATGCTGTGCTCGCTGCTGCTCCTCCTGAAGCTCTGGCTGCTAAATCTGAGGCTTTCCTTCCAATTTCAAGCTGCAAAGCACTTGCTGAATTGCAGGGAAAGTCCGGGAGGCATTTGCTGTGCTGGCACACTTTCTCCTTCCTAGACAGAGTGGAAAAGCTTTTCCCTGCCGTGTAGGCGACAAGAGACGCATTAGACGGGCATCCGGAGCTGTCCGAAGGTAAGCCACTGTTCCCGGCCTCTTTCGGCACAAGCCCCCGCTCCGGAGCGCACCGCGGCCGGCCGGAGGCTCTCTGCCGGCGAAGGTGCCGCTTCTCCGGCAAGGAAGCCTCAGCCGCTTCTCCTGCACACGGAGAGCGTGCTAGCTGCTGAAACGTGAAGAAAGAAGCTGCAGAACACTGGCACTGAGCCTGCAGCTTTCCAGCGGAGAGAAAAAGCTACTTGAACACTCTGCAAGCCTTTCCACTCCCAAAAACATGCACATGGAAGGAGCTGCTGCAAAAGCGATGCTGTGCTCGCTGCTGCTCCTCCTGAAGCTCTGGCTGCTAAATCTGAGGCTTTCCTTCCAATTTCAAGCTGCAAAGCACTTGCTGAATTGCAGGGAAAGTCCGGGAGGCATTTGCTGTGCTGGCACACTTTCTCCTTCCTAGACAGAGTGGAAAAGCTTTTCCCTGCCGTGTAGGCGACAAGAGACGCATTAGACGGGCATCCGGAGCTGTCCGAAGGTAAGCGCCTGTTGCCGGCCTCTTTCGGCACAAGCCCCCGCTCCGGAGCGCACCGCGGCCGGCCGGAGGCTCTCTGCCGGCGAAGGTGCCGCTTCTCCGGCAAGGAAGCCTCAGCCGCTTCTCCTGCACACGGAGAGCGTGCTAGCTGCTGAAACGTGAAGAAAGAAGCTGCAGAACACTGGCACTGAGCCTGCAGCTTTCCAGCGGAGAGAAAAAGCTACTTGAACACTCTGCAAGCCTTTCCACTCCCAAAAACATGCACATGGAAGGAGCTGCTGCAAAAGCGATGCTGTGCTCGCTGCTGCTCCTCCTGAAGCTCTGGCTGCTAAATCTGAGGCTTTCCTTCCAATTTCAAGCTGCAAAGCACTTGCTGAATTGCAGGGAAAGTCCGGGAGGCATTTGCTGTGCTGGCACACTTTCTCCTTCCTAGACAGAGTGGAAAAGCTTTTCCCTGCCGTGTAGGCGACAAGAGACGCATTAGACGGGCATCCGGAGCTGTCCGAAGGTAAGCGCCTGTTCCCGGCCTCTTTCGGCACAAGCCCCCGCTCCGGAGCGCACCGCGGCCGGCCGGAGGCTCTCTGCCGGCGAAGGTGCCGCTTCTCCGGCAAGGAAGCCTCAGCCGCTTCTCCTGCACACGGAGAGCGTGCTAGCTGCTGAAACGTGAAGAAAGAAGCTGCAGAACACTGGCACTGAGCGTGCAGCTTTCCAGCGGAGAGAAAAAGCTACTTGAACACTCTGCAAGCCTTTCCACTCCCAAAAACATGCACATGGAAGGAGCTGCTGCAAAAGCGATGCTGTGCTCGCTGCTGCTCCTCCTGAAGCTCTGGCTGCTAAATCTGAGGCTTTCCTTCCAATTTCAAGCTGCAAAGCACTTGCTGAATTGCAGGGAAAGTCCGGGAGGCATTTGCTGTGCTGGCACACTTTCTCCTTCCTAGACAGAGTGGAAAAGCTTTTCCCTGCCGTGTAGGCGACAAGAGACGCATTAGACGGGCATCCGGAGCTGTCCGAAGGTAAGCGCCTGTTCCCGGCCTCTTTCGGCACAAGCCCCCGCTCCGGAGCGCACCGCGGCCGGCCGGAGGCTCTCTGCCGGCGAAGGTGCCGCTTCTCCGGCAAGGAAGCCTCAGCCGCTTCTCCTGCACACGGAGAGCGTGCTAGCTGCTGAAACGTGAAGAAAGAAGCTGCAGAACACTGGCACTGAGCCTGCAGCTTTCCAGCGGAGAGAAAAAGCTACTTGAACACTCTGCAAGCCTTTCCACTCCCAAAAACATGCACATGGAAGGAGCTGCTGCAAAAGCGATGCTGTGCTCGCTGCTGCTCCTCCTGAAGCTCTGGCTGCTAAATCTGAGGCTTTCCTTCCAATTTCAAGCTGCAAAGCACTTGCTGAATTGCAGGGAAAGTCCGGGAGGCATTTGCTGTGCTGGCACACTTTCTCCTTCCTAGACAGAGTGGAAAAGCTTTTCCCTGCCGTGTAGGCGACAAGAGACGCATTAGACGGGCATCCGGAGCTGTCCGAAGGTAAGCGCCTGTTGCCGGCCTCTTTCGGCACAAGCCCCCGCTCCGGAGCGCACCGCGGCCGGCCGGAGGCTCTCTGCCGGCGAAGGTGCCGCTTCTCCGGCAAGGAAGCCTCAGCCGCTTCTCCTGCACACGGAGAGCGTGCTAGCTGCTGAAACGTGAAGAAAGAAGCTGCAGAACACTGGCACTGAGCCTGCAGCTTTCCAGCGGAGAGAAAAAGCTACTTGAACACTCTGCAAGCCTTTCCACTCCCAAAAACATGCACATGGAAGGAGCTGCTGCAAAAGCGATGCTGTGCTCGCTGCTGCTCCTCCTGAAGCTCTGGCTGCTAAATCTGAGGCTTTCCTTCCAATTTCAAGCTGCAAAGCACTTGCTGAATTGCAGGGAAAGTCCGGGAGGCATTTGCTGTGCTGGCACACTTTCTCCTTCCTAGACAGAGTGGAAAAGCTTTTCCCTGCCGTGTAGGCGACAAGAGACGCATTAGACGGGCATCCGGAGCTGTCCGAAGGTAAGCGCCTGTTCCCGGCCTCTTTCGGCACAAGCCCCCGCTCCGGAGCGCACCGCGGCCGGCCGGAGGCTCTCTGCCGGCGAAGGGGCCGCTTCTCCGGCAAGGAAGCCTCAGCCGCTTCTCCTGCACACGGAGAGCGTGCTAGCTGCTGAAACGTGAAGAAAGAAGCTGCAGAACACTGGCACTGAGCGTGCAGCTTTCCAGCGGAGAGAAAAAGCTACTTGAACACTCTGCAAGCCTTTCCACTCCCAAAAACATGCACATGGAAGGAGCTGCTGCAAAAGCGATGCTGTGCTCGCTGCTGCTCCTCCTGAAGCTCTGGCTGCTAAATCTGAGGCTTTCCTTCCAATTTCAAGCTGCAAAGCACTTGCTGAATTGCAGGGAAAGTCCGGGGGGCATTTGCTGTGCTGGCACACTTTCTCCTTGCTAGACAGAGTGGAAAAGCTTTTCCCTGCCGTGTAGGCGACAAGAGACGCATTAGACGGGCATCCGGAGCTGTCCGAAGGTAAGCGCCTGTTCCCGGCCTCTTTCGGCACAAGCCCCCGCTCCGGAGCGCACCGCGGCCGGCCGGAGGCTCTCTGCCGGCGAAGGTGCCGCTTCTCCGGCAAGGAAGCCTCAGCCGCTTCTCCTGCACACGGAGAGCGTGCTAGCTGCTGAAACGTGAAGAAAGAAGCTGCAGAACACTGGCACTGAGCCTGCAGCTTTCCAGCGGAGAGAAAAAGCTACTTGAACACTCTGCAAGCCTTTCCACTCCCAAAAACATGCACATGGAAGGAGCTGCTGCAAAAGCGATGCTGTGCTCGCTGCTGCTCCTCCTGAAGCTCTGGCTGCTAAATCTGAGGCTTTCCTTCCAATTTCAAGCTGCAAAGCACTTGCTGAATTGCAGGGAAAGTCCGGGAGGCATTTGCTGTGCTGGCACACTTTCTCCTTCCTAGACAGAGTGGAAAAGCTTTTCCCTGCCGTGTAGGCGACAAGAGACGCATTAGACGGGCATCCGGAGCTGTCCGAAGGTAAGCGCCTGTTCCCGGCCTCTTTCGGCACAAGCCCCCGCTCCGGAGCGCACCGCGGCCGGCCGGAGGCTCTCTGCCGGCGAAGGTGCCGCTTCTCCGGCAAGGAAGCCTCAGCCGCTTCTCCTGCACACGGAGAGCGTGCTAGCTGCTGAAACGTGAAGAAAGAAGCTGCAGAACACTGGCACTGAGCCTGCAGCTTTCCAGCGGAGAGAAAAAGCTACTTGAACACTCTGCAAGCCTTTCCACTCCCAAAAACATGCACATGGAAGGAGCTGCTGCAAAAGCGATGCTGTGCTCGCTGCTGCTCCTCCTGAAGCTCTGGCTGCTAAATCTGAGGCTTTCCTTCCAATTTCAAGCTGCAAAGCACTTGCTGAATTGCAGGGAAAGTCCGGGAGGCATTTGCTGTGCTGGCACACTTTCTCCTTCCTAGACAGAGTGGAAAAGCTTTTCCCTGCCGTGTAGGCGACAAGAGACGCATTAGACGGGCATCCGGAGCTGTCCGAAGGTAAGCGCCTGTTCCCGGCCTCTTTCGGCACAAGCCCCCGCTCCGGAGCGCACCGCGGCCGGCCGGAGGCTCTCTGCCGGCGAAGGTGCCGCTTCTCCGGCAAGGAAGCCTCAGCCGCTTCTCCTGCACACGGAGAGCGTGCTAGCTGCTGAAACGTGAAGAAAGAAGCTGCAGAACACTGGCACTGAGCCTGCAGCTTTCCAGCGGAGAGAAAAAGCTACTTGAACACTCTGCAAGCCTTTCCACTCCCAAAAACATGCACATGGAAGGAGCTGCTGCAAAAGCGATGCTGTGCTCGCTGCTGCTCCTCCTGAAGCTCTGGCTGCTAAATCTGAGGCTTTCCTTCCAATTTCAAGCTGCAAAGCACTTGCTGAATTGCAGGGAAAGTCCGGGAGGCATTTGCTGTGCTGGCACACTTTCTCCTTCCTAGACAGAGTGGAAAAGCTTTTCCCTGCCGTGTAGGCGACAAGAGACGCATTAGACGGGCATCCGGAGCTGTCCGAAGGTAAGCCACTGTTCCCGGCCTCTTTCGGCACAAGCCCCCGCTCCGGAGCGCACCGCGGCCGGCCGGAGGCTCTCTGCCGGCGAAGGTGCCGCTTCTCCGGCAAGGAAGCCTCAGCCGCTTCTCCTGCACACGGAGAGCGTGCTAGCTGCTGAAACGTGAAGAAAGAAGCTGCAGAACACTGGCACTGAGCCTGCAGCTTTCCAGCGGAGAGAAAAAGCTACTTGAACACTCTGCAAGCCTTTCCACTCCCAAAAACATGCACATGGAAGGAGCTGCTGCAAAAGCGATGCTGTGCTCGCTGCTGCTCCTCCTGAAGCTCTGGCTGCTAAATCTGAGGCTTTCCTTCCAATTTCAAGCTGCAAAGCACTTGCTGAATTGCAGGGAAAGTCCGGGAGGCATTTGCTGTGCTGGCACACTTTCTCCTTCCTAGACAGAGTGGAAAAGCTTTTCCCTGCCGTGTAGGCGACAAGAGACGCATTAGACGGGCATCCGGAGCTGTCCGAAGGTAAGCGCCTGTTCCCGGCCTCTTTCGGCACAAGCCCCCGCTCCGGAGCGCACCGCGGCCGGCCGGAGGCTCTCTGCCGGCGAAGGTGCCGCTTCTCCGGCAAGGAAGCCTCAGCCGCTTCTCCTGCACACGGAGAGCGTGCTAGCTGCTGAAACGTGAAGAAAGAAGCTGCAGAACACTGGCACTGAGCCTGCAGCTTTCCAGCGGAGAGAAAAAGCTACTTGAACACTCTGCAAGCCTTTCCACTCCCAAAAACATGCACATGGAAGGAGCTGCTGCAAAAGCGATGCTGTGCTCGCTGCTGCTCCTCCTGAAGCTCTGGCTGCTAAATCTGAGGCTTTCCTTCCAATTTCAAGCTGCAAAGCACTTGCTGAATTGCAGGGAAAGTCCGGGAGGCATTTGCTGTGCTGGCACACTTTCTCCTTCCTAGACAGAGTGGAAAAGCTTTTCCCTGCCGTGTAGGCGACAAGAGACGCATTAGACGGGCATCCGGAGCTGTCCGAAGGTAAGCCACTGTTCCCGGCCTCTTTCGGCACAAGCCCCCGCTCCGGAGCGCACCGCGGCCGGCCGGAGGCTCTCTGCCGGCGAAGGTGCCGCTTCTCCGGCAAGGAAGCCTCAGCCGCTTCTCCTGCACACGGAGAGCGTGCTAGCTGCTGAAACGTGAAGAAAGAAGCTGCAGAACACTGGCACTGAGCCTGCAGCTTTCCAGCGGAGAGAAAAAGCTACTTGAACACTCTGCAAGCCTTTCCACTCCCAAAAACATGCACATGGAAGGAGCTGCTGCAAAAGCGATGCTGTGCTCGCTGCTGCTCCTCCTGAAGCTCTGGCTGCTAAATCTGAGGCTTTCCTTCCAATTTCAAGCTGCAAAGCACTTGCTGAATTGCAGGGAAAGTCCGGGGGGCATTTGCTGTGCTGGCACACTTTCTCCTTCCTAGACAGAGTGGAAAAGCTTTTCCCTGCCGTGTAGGCGACAAGAGACGCATTAGACGGGCATCCGGAGCTGTCCGAAGGTAAGCGCCTGTTCCCGGCCTCTTTCGGCACAAGCCCCCGCTCCGGAGCGCACCGCGGCCGGCCGGAGGCTCTCTGCCGGCGAAGGTGCCGCTTCTCCGGCAAGGAAGCCTCAGCCGCTTCTCCTGCACACGGAGAGCGTGCTAGCTGCTGAAACGTGAAGAAAGAAGCTGCAGAACACTGGCACTGAGCGTGCAGCTTTCCAGCGGAGAGAAAAAGCTACTTGAACACTCTGCAAGCCTTTCCACTCCCAAAAACATGCACATGGAAGGAGCTGCTGCAAAAGCGATGCTGTGCTCGCTGCTGCTCCTCCTGAAGCTCTGGCTGCTAAATCTGAGGCTTTCCTTCCAATTTCAAGCTGCAAAGCACTTGCTGAATTGCAGGGAAAGTCCGGGAGGCATTTGCTGTGCTGGCACACTTTCTCCTTCCTAGACAGAGTGGAAAAGCTTTTCCCTGCCGTGTAGGCGACAAGAGACGCATTAGACGGGCATCCGGAGCTGTCCGAAGGTAAGCGCCTGTTCCCGGCCTCTTTCGGCACAAGCCCCCGCTCCGGAGCGCACCGCGGCCGGCCGGAGGCTCTCTGCCGGCGAAGGTGCCGCTTCTCCGGCAAGGAAGCCTCAGCCGCTTCTCCTGCACACGGAGAGCGTGCTAGCTGCTGAAACGTGAAGAAAGAAGCTGCAGAACACTGGCACTGAGCCTGCAGCTTTCCAGCGGAGAGAAAAAGCTACTTGAACACTCTGCAAGCCTTTCCACTCCCAAAAACATGCACATGGAAGGAGCTGCTGCAAAAGCGATGCTGTGCTCGCTGCTGCTCCTCCTGAAGCTCTGGCTGCTAAATCTGAGGCTTTCCTTCCAATTTCAAGCTGCAAAGCACTTGCTGAATTGCAGGGAAAGTCCGGGAGGCATTTGCTGTGCTGGCACACTTTCTCCTTCCTAGACAGAGTGGAAAAGCTTTTCCCTGCCGTGTAGGCGACAAGAGACGCATTAGACGGGCATCCGGAGCTGTCCGAAGGTAAGCGCCTGTTCCCGGCCTCTTTCGGCACAAGCCCCCGCTCCGGAGCGCACCGCGGCCGGCCGGAGGCTCTCTGCCGGCGAAGGTGCCGCTTCTCCGGCAAGGAAGCCTCAGCCGCTTCTCCTGCACACGGAGAGCGTGCTAGCTGCTGAAACGTGAAGAAAGAAGCTGCAGAACACTGGCACTGAGCCTGCAGCTTTCCAGCGGAGAGAAAAAGCTACTTGAACACTCTGCAAGCCTTTCCACTCCCAAAAACATGCACATGGAAGGAGCTGCTGCAAAAGCGATGCTGTGCTCGCTGCTGCTCCTCCTGAAGCTCTGGCTGCTAAATCTGAGGCTTTCCTTCCAATTTCAAGCTGCAAAGCACTTGCTGAATTGCAGGGAAAGTCCGGGAGGCATTTGCTGTGCTGGCACACTTTCTCCTTCCTAGACAGAGTGGAAAAGCTTTTCCCTGCCCTGTAGGCGACAAGAGACGCATTAGACGGGCATCCGGAGCTGTCCGAAGGTAAGCGCCTGTTCCCGGCCTCTTTCGGCACAAGCCCCCGCTCCGGAGCGCACCGCGGCCGGCCGGAGGCTCTCTGCCGGCGAAGGTGCCGCTTCTCCGGCAAGGAAGCCTCCGCCGCTTCTCCTGCACACGGAGAGCGTGCTAGCTGCTGAAACGTGAAGAAAGAAGCTGCAGAACACTGGCACTGAGCCTGCAGCTTTCCAGCGGAGAGAAAAAGCTACTTGAACACTCTGCAAGCCTTTCCACTCCCAAAAACATGCACATGGAAGGAGCTGCTGCAAAAGCGATGCTGTGCTCGCTGCTGCTCCTCCTGAAGCTCTGGCTGCTAAATCTGAGGCTTTCCTTCCAATTTCAAGCTGCAAAGCACTTGCTGAATTGCAGGGAAAGTCCGGGGGGCATTTGCTGTGCTGGCACACTTTCTCCTTCCTAGACAGAGTGGAAAAGCTTTTCCCTGCCGTGTAGGCGACAAGAGACGCATTAGACGGGCATCCGGAGCTGTCCGAAGGTAAGCGCCTGTTCCCGGCCTCTTTCGGCACAAGCCCCCGCTCCGGAGCGCACCGCGGCCGGCCGGAGGCTCTCTGCCGGCGAAGGTGCCGCTTCTCCGGCAAGGAAGCCTCAGCCGCTTCTCCTGCACACGGAGAGCGTGCTAGCTGCTGAAACGTGAAGAAAGAAGCTGCAGAACACTGGCACTGAGCGTGCAGCTTTCCAGCGGAGAGAAAAAGCTACTTGAACACTCTGCAAGCCTTTCCACTCCCAAAAACATGCACATGGAAGGAGCTGCTGCAAAAGCGATGCTGTGCTCGCTGCTGCTCCTCCTGAAGCTCTGGCTGCTAAATCTGAGGCTTTCCTTCCAATTTCAAGCTGCAAAGCACTTGCTGAATTGCAGGGAAAGTCCGGGAGGCATTTGCTGTGCTGGCACACTTTCTCCTTGCTAGACAGAGTGGAAAAGCTTTTCCCTGCCGTGTAGGCGACAAGAGACGCATTAGACGGGCATCCGGAGCTGTCCGAAGGTAAGCGCCTGTTCCCGGCCTCTTTCGGCACAAGCCCCCGCTCCGGAGCGCACCGCGGCCGGCCGGAGGCTCTCTGCCGGCGAAGGTGCCGCTTCTCCGGCAAGGAAGCCTCAGCCGCTTCTCCTGCACACGGAGAGCGTGCTAGCTGCTGAAACGTGAAGAAAGAAGCTGCAGAACACTGGCACTGAGCCTGCAGCTTTCCAGCGGAGAGAAAAAGCTACTTGAACACTCTGCAAGCCTTTCCACTCCCAAAAACATGCACATGGAAGGAGCTGCTGCAAAAGCGATGCTGTGCTCGCTGCTGCTCCTCCTGAAGCTCTGGCTGCTAAATCTGAGGCTTTCCTTCCAATTTCAAGCTGCAAAGCACTTGCTGAATTGCAGGGAAAGTCCGGGGGGCATTTGCTGTGCTGGCACACTTTCTCCTTCCTAGACAGAGTGGAAAAGCTTTTCCCTGCCGTGTAGGCGACAAGAGACGCATTAGACGGGCATCCGGAGCTGTCCGAAGGTAAGCGCCTGTTCCCGGCCTCTTTCGGCACAAGCCCCCGCTCCGGAGCGCACCGCGGCCGGCCGGAGGCTCTCTGCCGGCGAAGGTGCCGCTTCTCCGGCAAGGAAGCCTCAGCCGCTTCTCCTGCACACGGAGAGCGTGCTAGCTGCTGAAACGTGAAGAAAGAAGCTGCAGAACACTGGCACTGAGCGTGCAGCTTTCCAGCGGAGAGAAAAAGCTACTTGAACACTCTGCAAGCCTTTCCACTCCCAAAAACATGCACATGGAAGGAGCTGCTGCAAAAGCGATGCTGTGCTCGCTGCTGCTCCTCCTGAAGCTCTGGCTGCTAAATCTGAGGCTTTCCTTCCAATTTCAAGCTGCAAAGCACTTGCTGAATTGCAGGGAAAGTCCGGGAGGCATTTGCTGTGCTGGCACACTTTCTCCTTCCTAGACAGAGTGGAAAAGCTTTTCCCTGCCGTGTAGGCGACAAGAGACGCATTAGACGGGCATCCGGAGCTGTCCGAAGGTAAGCGCCTGTTGCCGGCCTCTTTCGGCACAAGCCCCCGCTCCGGAGCGCACCGCGGCCGGCCGGAGGCTCTCTGCCGGCGAAGGTGCCGCTTCTCCGGCAAGGAAGCCTCAGCCGCTTCTCCTGCACACGGAGAGCGTGCTAGCTGCTGAAACGTGAAGAAAGAAGCTGCAGAACACTGGCACTGAGCCTGCAGCTTTCCAGCGGAGAGAAAAAGCTACTTGAACACTCTGCAAGCCTTTCCACTCCCAAAAACATGCACATGGAAGGAGCTGCTGCAAAAGCGATGCTGTGCTCGCTGCTGCTCCTCCTGAAGCTCTGGCTGCTAAATCTGAGGCTTTCCTTCCAATTTCAAGCTGCAAAGCACTTGCTGAATTGCAGGGAAAGTCCGGGAGGCATTTGCTGTGCTGGCACACTTTCTCCTTCCTAGACAGAGTGGAAAAGCTTTTCCCTGCCGTGTAGGCGACAAGAGACGCATTAGACGGGCATCCGGAGCTGTCCGAAGGTAAGCGCCTGTTCCCGGCCTCTTTCGGCACAAGCCCCCGCTCCGGAGCGCACCGCGGCCGGCCGGAGGCTCTCTGCCGGCGAAGGGGCCGCTTCTCCGGCAAGGAAGCCTCAGCCGCTTCTCCTGCACACGGAGAGCGTGCTAGCTGCTGAAACGTGAAGAAAGAAGCTGCAGAACACTGGCACTGAGCCTGCAGCTTTCCAGCGGAGAGAAAAAGCTACTTGAACACTCTGCAAGCCTTTCCACTCCCAAAAACATGCACATGGAAGGAGCTGCTGCAAAAGCGATGCTGTGCTCGCTGCTGCTCCTCCTGAAGCTCTGGCTGCTAAATCTGAGGCTTTCCTTCCAATTTCAAGCTGCAAAGCACTTGCTGAATTGCAGGGAAAGTCCGGGAGGCATTTGCTGTGCTGGCACACTTTCTCCTTCCTAGACAGAGTGGAAAAGCTTTTCCCTGCCGTGTAGGCGACAAGAGACGCATTAGACGGGCATCCGGAGCTGTCCGAAGGTAAGCGCCTGTTCCCGGCCTCTTTCGGCACAAGCCCCCGCTCCGGAGCGCACCGCGGCCGGCCGGAGGCTCTCTGCCGGCGAAGGTGCCGCTTCTCCGGCAAGGAAGCCTCAGCCGCTTCTCCTGCACACGGAGAGCGTGCTAGCTGCTGAAACGTGAAGAAAGAAGCTGCAGAACACTGGCACTGAGCCTGCAGCTTTCCAGCGGAGAGAAAAAGCTACTTGAACACTCTGCAAGCCTTTCCACTCCCAAAAACATGCACATGGAAGGAGCTGCTGCAAAAGCGATGCTGTGCTCGCTGCTGCTCCTCCTGAAGCTCTGGCTGCTAAATCTGAGGCTTTCCTTCCAATTTCAAGCTGCAAAGCACTTGCTGAATTGCAGGGAAAGTCCGGGAGGCATTTGCTGTGCTGGCACACTTTCTCCTTCCTAGACAGAGTGGAAAAGCTTTTCCCTGCCGTGTAGGCGACAAGAGACGCATTAGACGGGCATCCGGAGCTGTCCGAAGGTAAGCGCCTGTTCCCGGCCTCTTTCGGCACAAGCCCCCGCTCCGGAGCGCACCGCGGCCGGCCGGAGGCTCTCTGCCGGCGAAGGTGCCGCTTCTCCGGCAAGGAAGCCTCAGCCGCTTCTCCTGCACACGGAGAGCGTGCTAGCTGCTGAAACGTGAAGAAAGAAGCTGCAGAACACTGGCACTGAGCCTGCAGCTTTCCAGCGGAGAGAAAAAGCTACTTGAACACTCTGCAAGCCTTTCCACTCCCAAAAACATGCACATGGAAGGAGCTGCTGCAAAAGCGATGCTGTGCTCGCTGCTGCTCCTCCTGAAGCTCTGGCTGCTAAATCTGAGGCTTTCCTTCCAATTTCAAGCTGCAAAGCACTTGCTGAATTGCAGGGAAAGTCCGGGAGGCATTTGCTGTGCTGGCACACTTTCTCCTTCCTAGACAGAGTGGAAAAGCTTTTCCCTGCCGTGTAGGCGACAAGAGACGCATTAGACGGGCATCCGGAGCTGTCCGAAGGTAAGCGCCTGTTGCCGGCCTCTTTCGGCACAAGCCCCCGCTCCGGAGCGCACCGCGGCCGGCCGGAGGCTCTCTGCCGGCGAAGGTGCCGCTTCTCCGGCAAGGAAGCCTCAGCCGCTTCTCCTGCACACGGAGAGCGTGCTAGCTGCTGAAACGTGAAGAAAGAAGCTGCAGAACACTGGCACTGAGCCTGCAGCTTTCCAGCGGAGAGAAAAAGCTACTTGAACACTCTGCAAGCCTTTCCACTCCCAAAAACATGCACATGGAAGGAGCTGCTGCAAAAGCGATGCTGTGCTCGCTGCTGCTCCTCCTGAAGCTCTGGCTGCTAAATCTGAGGCTTTCCTTCCAATTTCAAGCTGCAAAGCACTTGCTGAATTGCAGGGAAAGTCCGGGAGGCATTTGCTGTGCTGGCACACTTTCTCCTTCCTAGACAGAGTGGAAAAGCTTTTCCCTGCCGTGTAGGCGACAAGAGACGCATTAGACGGGCATCCGGAGCTGTCCGAAGGTAAGCGCCTGTTCCCGGCCTCTTTCGGCACAAGCCCCCGCTCCGGAGCGCACCGCGGCCGGCCGGAGGCTCTCTGCCGGCGAAGGGGCCGCTTCTCCGGCAAGGAAGCCTCAGCCGCTTCTCCTGCACACGGAGAGCGTGCTAGCTGCTGAAACGTGAAGAAAGAAGCTGCAGAACACTGGCACTGAGCCTGCAGCTTTCCAGCGGAGAGAAAAAGCTACTTGAACACTCTGCAAGCCTTTCGACTCCCAAAAACATGCACATGGAAGGAGCTGCTGCAAAAGCGATGCTGTGCTCGCTGCTGCTCCTCCTGAAGCTCTGGCTGCTAAATCTGAGGCTTTCCTTCCAATTTCAAGCTGCAAAGCACTTGCTGAATTGCAGGGAAAGTCCGGGAGGCATTTGCTGTGCTGGCACACTTTCTCCTTCCTAGACAGAGTGGAAAAGCTTTTCCCTGCCGTGTAGGCGACAAGAGACGCATTAGACGGGCATCCGGAGCTGTCCGAAGGTAAGCGCCTGTTCCCGGCCTCTTTCGGCACAAGCCCCCGCTCCGGAGCGCACCGCGGCCGGCCGGAGGCTCTCTGCCGGCGAAGGTGCCGCTTCTCCGGCAAGGAAGCCTCAGCCGCTTCTCCTGCACACGGAGAGCGTGCTAGCTGCTGAAACGTGAAGAAAGAAGCTGCAGAACACTGGCACTGAGCCTGCAGCTTTCCAGCGGAGAGAAAAAGCTACTTGAACACTCTGCAAGCCTTTCCACTCCCAAAAACATGCACATGGAAGGAGCTGCTGCAAAAGCGATGCTGTGCTCGCTGCTGCTCCTCCTGAAGCTCTGGCTGCTAAATCTGAGGCTTTCCTTCCAATTTCAAGCTGCAAAGCACTTGCTGAATTGCAGGGAAAGTCCGGGAGGCATTTGCTGTGCTGGCACACTTTCTCCTTCCTAGACAGAGTGGAAAAGCTTTTCCCTGCCGTGTAGGCGACAAGAGACGCATTAGACGGGCATCCGGAGCTGTCCGAAGGTAAGCGCCTGTTGCCGGCCTCTTTCGGCACAAGCCCCCGCTCCGGAGCGCACCGCGGCCGGCCGGAGGCTCTCTGCCGGCGAAGGGGCCGCTTCTCCGGCAAGGAAGCCTCAGCCGCTTCTCCTGCACACGGAGAGCGTGCTAGCTGCTGAAACGTGAAGAAAGAAGCTGCAGAACACTGGCACTGAGCCTGCAGCTTTCCAGCGGAGAGAAAAAGCTACTTGAACACTCTGCAAGCCTTTCCACTCCCAAAAACATGCACATGGAAGGAGCTGCTGCAAAAGCGATGCTGTGCTCGCTGCTGCTCCTCCTGAAGCTCTGGCTGCTAAATCTGAGGCTTTCCTTCCAATTTCAAGCTGCAAAGCACTTGCTGAATTGCAGGGAAAGTCCGGGAGGCATTTGCTGTGCTGGCACACTTTCTCCTTCCTAGACAGAGTGGAAAAGCTTTTCCCTGCCGTGTAGGCGACAAGAGACGCATTAGACGGGCATCCGGAGCTGTCCGAAGGTAAGCGCCTGTTCCCGGCCTCTTTCGGCACAAGCCCCCGCTCCGGAGCGCACCGCGGCCGGCCGGAGGCTCTCTGCCGGCGAAGGTGCCGCTTCTCCGGCAAGGAAGCCTCCGCCGCTTCTCCTGCACACGGAGAGCGTGCTAGCTGCTGAAACGTGAAGAAAGAAGCTGCAGAACACTGGCACTGAGCCTGCAGCTTTCCAGCGGAGAGAAAAAGCTACTTGAACACTCTGCAAGCCTTTCCACTCCCAAAAACATGCACATGGAAGGAGCTGCTGCAAAAGCGATGCTGTGCTCGCTGCTGCTCCTCCTGAAGCTCTGGCTGCTAAATCTGAGGCTTTCCTTCCAATTTCAAGCTGCAAAGCACTTGCTGAATTGCAGGGAAAGTCCGGGGGGCATTTGCTGTGCTGGCACACTTTCTCCTTCCTAGACAGAGTGGAAAAGCTTTTCCCTGCCGTGTAGGCGACAAGAGACGCATTAGACGGGCATCCGGAGCTGTCCGAAGGTAAGCGCCTGTTCCCGGCCTCTTTCGGCACAAGCCCCCGCTCCGGAGCGCACCGCGGCCGGCCGGAGGCTCTCTGCCGGCGAAGGTGCCGCTTCTCCGGCAAGGAAGCCTCAGCCGCTTCTCCTGCACACGGAGAGCGTGCTAGCTGCTGAAACGTGAAGAAAGAAGCTGCAGAACACTGGCACTGAGCCTGCAGCTTTCCAGCGGAGAGAAAAAGCTACTTGAACACTCTGCAAGCCTTTCCACTCCCAAAAACATGCACATGGAAGGAGCTGCTGCAAAAGCGATGCTGTGCTCGCTGCTGCTCCTCCTGAAGCTCTGGCTGCTAAATCTGAGGCTTTCCTTCCAATTTCAAGCTGCAAAGCACTTGCTGAATTGCAGGGAAAGTCCGGGAGGCATTTGCTGTGCTGGCACACTTTCTCCTTCCTAGACAGAGTGGAAAAGCTTTTCCCTGCCGTGTAGGCGACAAGAGACGCATTAGACGGGCATCCGGAGCTGTCCGAAGGTAAGCGCCTGTTCCCGGCCTCTTTCGGCACAAGCCCCCGCTCCGGAGCGCACCGCGGCCGGCCGGAGGCTCTCTGCCGGCGAAGGTGCCGCTTCTCCGGCAAGGAAGCCTCAGCCGCTTCTCCTGCACACGGAGAGCGTGCTAGCTGCTGAAACGTGAAGAAAGAAGCTGCAGAACACTGGCACTGAGCCTGCAGCTTTCCAGCGGAGAGAAAAAGCTACTTGAACACTCTGCAAGCCTTTCCACTCCCAAAAACATGCACATGGAAGGAGCTGCTGCAAAAGCGATGCTGTGCTCGCTGCTGCTCCTCCTGAAGCTCTGGCTGCTAAATCTGAGGCTTTCCTTCCAATTTCAAGCTGCAAAGCACTTGCTGAATTGCAGGGAAAGTCCGGGGGGCATTTGCTGTGCTGGCACACTTTCTCCTTCCTAGACAGAGTGGAAAAGCTTTTCCCTGCCGTGTAGGCGACAAGAGACGCATTAGACGGGCATCCGGAGCTGTCCGAAGGTAAGCGCCTGTTCCCGGCCTCTTTCGGCACAAGCCCCCGCTCCGGAGCGCACCGCGGCCGGCCGGAGGCTCTCTGCCGGCGAAGGTGCCGCTTCTCCGGCAAGGAAGCCTCAGCCGCTTCTCCTGCACACGGAGAGCGTGCTAGCTGCTGAAACGTGAAGAAAGAAGCTGCAGAACACTGGCACTGAGCGTGCAGCTTTCCAGCGGAGAGAAAAAGCTACTTGAACACTCTGCAAGCCTTTCCACTCCCAAAAACATGCACATGGAAGGAGCTGCTGCAAAAGCGATGCTGTGCTCGCTGCTGCTCCTCCTGAAGCTCTGGCTGCTAAATCTGAGGCTTTCCTTCCAATTTCAAGCTGCAAAGCACTTGCTGAATTGCAGGGAAAGTCCGGGAGGCATTTGCTGTGCTGGCACACTTTCTCCTTCCTAGACAGAGTGGAAAAGCTTTTCCCTGCCGTGTAGGCGACAAGAGACGCATTAGACGGGCATCCGGAGCTGTCCGAAGGTAAGCGCCTGTTGCCGGCCTCTTTCGGCACAAGCCCCCGCTCCGGAGCGCACCGCGGCCGGCCGGAGGCTCTCTGCCGGCGAAGGTGCCGCTTCTCCGGCAAGGAAGCCTCAGCCGCTTCTCCTGCACACGGAGAGCGTGCTAGCTGCTGAAACGTGAAGAAAGAAGCTGCAGAACACTGGCACTGAGCCTGCAGCTTTCCAGCGGAGAGAAAAAGCTACTTGAACACTCTGCAAGCCTTTCCACTCCCAAAAACATGCACATGGAAGGAGCTGCTGCAAAAGCGATGCTGTGCTCGCTGCTGCTCCTCCTGAAGCTCTGGCTGCTAAATCTGAGGCTTTCCTTCCAATTTCAAGCTGCAAAGCACTTGCTGAATTGCAGGGAAAGTCCGGGAGGCATTTGCTGTGCTGGCACACTTTCTCCTTCCTAGACAGAGTGGAAAAGCTTTTCCCTGCCGTGTAGGCGACAAGAGACGCATTAGACGGGCATCCGGAGCTGTCCGAAGGTAAGCGCCTGTTCCCGGCCTCTTTCGGCACAAGCCCCCGCTCCGGAGCGCACCGCGGCCGGCCGGAGGCTCTCTGCCGGCGAAGGGGCCGCTTCTCCGGCAAGGAAGCCTCAGCCGCTTCTCCTGCACACGGAGAGCGTGCTAGCTGCTGAAACGTGAAGAAAGAAGCTGCAGAACACTGGCACTGAGCCTGCAGCTTTCCAGCGGAGAGAAAAAGCTACTTGAACACTCTGCAAGCCTTTCCACTCCCAAAAACATGCACATGGAAGGAGCTGCTGCAAAAGCGATGCTGTGCTCGCTGCTGCTCCTCCTGAAGCTCTGGCTGCTAAATCTGAGGCTTTCCTTCCAATTTCAAGCTGCAAAGCACTTGCTGAATTGCAGGGAAAGTCCGGGAGGCATTTGCTGTGCTGGCACACTTTCTCCTTCCTAGACAGAGTGGAAAAGCTTTTCCCTGCCGTGTAGGCGACAAGAGACGCATTAGACGGGCATCCGGAGCTGTCCGAAGGTAAGCGCCTGTTCCCGGCCTCTTTCGGCACAAGCCCCCGCTCCGGAGCGCACCGCGGCCGGCCGGAGGCTCTCTGCCGGCGAAGGTGCCGCTTCTCCGGCAAGGAAGCCTCAGCCGCTTCTCCTGCACACGGAGAGCGTGCTAGCTGCTGAAACGTGAAGAAAGAAGCTGCAGAACACTGGCACTGAGCCTGCAGCTTTCCAGCGGAGAGAAAAAGCTACTTGAACACTCTGCAAGCCTTTCCACTCCCAAAAACATGCACATGGAAGGAGCTGCTGCAAAAGCGATGCTGTGCTCGCTGCTGCTCCTCCTGAAGCTCTGGCTGCTAAATCTGAGGCTTTCCTTCCAATTTCAAGCTGCAAAGCACTTGCTGAATTGCAGGGAAAGTCCGGGAGGCATTTGCTGTGCTGGCACACTTTCTCCTTCCTAGACAGAGTGGAAAAGCTTTTCCCTGCCGTGTAGGCGACAAGAGACGCATTAGACGGGCATCCGGAGCTGTCCGAAGGTAAGCGCCTGTTCCCGGCCTCTTTCGGCACAAGCCCCCGCTCCGGAGCGCACCGCGGCCGGCCGGAGGCTCTCTGCCGGCGAAGGTGCCGCTTCTCCGGCAAGGAAGCCTCAGCCGCTTCTCCTGCACACGGAGAGCGTGCTAGCTGCTGAAACGTGAAGAAAGAAGCTGCAGAACACTGGCACTGAGCCTGCAGCTTTCCAGCGGAGAGAAAAAGCTACTTGAACACTCTGCAAGCCTTTCCACTCCCAAAAACATGCACATGGAAGGAGCTGCTGCAAAAGCGATGCTGTGCTCGCTGCTGCTCCTCCTGAAGCTCTGGCTGCTAAATCTGAGGCTTTCCTTCCAATTTCAAGCTGCAAAGCACTTGCTGAATTGCAGGGAAAGTCCGGGAGGCATTTGCTGTGCTGGCACACTTTCTCCTTCCTAGACAGAGTGGAAAAGCTTTTCCCTGCCGTGTAGGCGACAAGAGACGCATTAGACGGGCATCCGGAGCTGTCCGAAGGTAAGCGCCTGTTCCCGGCCTCTTTCGGCACAAGCCCCCGCTCCGGAGCGCACCGCGGCCGGCCGGAGGCTCTCTGCCGGCGAAGGTGCCGCTTCTCCGGCAAGGAAGCCTCAGCCGCTTCTCCTGCACACGGAGAGCGTGCTAGCTGCTGAAACGTGAAGAAAGAAGCTGCAGAACACTGGCACTGAGCCTGCAGCTTTCCAGCGGAGAGAAAAAGCTACTTGAACACTCTGCAAGCCTTTCCACTCCCAAAAACATGCACATGGAAGGAGCTGCTGCAAAAGCGATGCTGTGCTCGCTGCTGCTCCTCCTGAAGCTCTGGCTGCTAAATCTGAGGCTTTCCTTCCAATTTCAAGCTGCAAAGCACTTGCTGAATTGCAGGGAAAGTCCGGGAGGCATTTGCTGTGCTGGCACACTTTCTCCTTCCTAGACAGAGTGGAAAAGCTTTTCCCTGCCGTGTAGGCGACAAGAGACGCATTAGACGGGCATCCGGAGCTGTCCGAAGGTAAGCGCCTGTTCCCGGCCTCTTTCGGCACAAGCCCCCGCTCCGGAGCGCACCGCGGCCGGCCGGAGGCTCTCTGCCGGCGAAGGGGCCGCTTCTCCGGCAAGGAAGCCTCAGCCGCTTCTCCTGCACACGGAGAGCGTGCTAGCTGCTGAAACGTGAAGAAAGAAGCTGCAGAACACTGGCACTGAGCCTGCAGCTTTCCAGCGGAGAGAAAAAGCTACTTGAACACTCTGCAAGCCTTTCGACTCCCAAAAACATGCACATGGAAGGAGCTGCTGCAAAAGCGATGCTGTGCTCGCTGCTGCTCCTCCTGAAGCTCTGGCTGCTAAATCTGAGGCTTTCCTTCCAATTTCAAGCTGCAAAGCACTTGCTGAATTGCAGGGAAAGTCCGGGAGGCATTTGCTGTGCTGGCACACTTTCTCCTTCCTAGACAGAGTGGAAAAGCTTTTCCCTGCCGTGTAGGCGACAAGAGACGCATTAGACGGGCATCCGGAGCTGTCCGAAGGTAAGCGCCTGTTCCCGGCCTCTTTCGGCACAAGCCCCCGCTCCGGAGCGCACCGCGGCCGGCCGGAGGCTCTCTGCCGGCGAAGGTGCCGCTTCTCCGGCAAGGAAGCCTCAGCCGCTTCTCCTGCACACGGAGAGCGTGCTAGCTGCTGAAACGTGAAGAAAGAAGCTGCAGAACACTGGCACTGAGCCTGCAGCTTTCCAGCGGAGAGAAAAAGCTACTTGAACACTCTGCAAGCCTTTCCACTCCCAAAAACATGCACATGGAAGGAGCTGCTGCAAAAGCGATGCTGTGCTCGCTGCTGCTCCTCCTGAAGCTCTGGCTGCTAAATCTGAGGCTTTCCTTCCAATTTCAAGCTGCAAAGCACTTGCTGAATTGCAGGGAAAGTCCGGGAGGCATTTGCTGTGCTGGCACACTTTCTCCTTCCTAGACAGAGTGGAAAAGCTTTTCCCTGCCGTGTAGGCGACAAGAGACGCATTAGACGGGCATCCGGAGCTGTCCGAAGGTAAGCGCCTGTTCCCGGCCTCTTTCGGCACAAGCCCCCGCTCCGGAGCGCACCGCGGCCGGCCGGAGGCTCTCTGCCGGCGAAGGTGCCGCTTCTCCGGCAAGGAAGCCTCAGCCGCTTCTCCTGCACACGGAGAGCGTGCTAGCTGCTGAAACGTGAAGAAAGAAGCTGCAGAACACTGGCACTGAGCCTGCAGCTTTCCAGCGGAGAGAAAAAGCTACTTGAACACTCTGCAAGCCTTTCCACTCCCAAAAACATGCACATGGAAGGAGCTGCTGCAAAAGCGATGCTGTGCTCGCTGCTGCTCCTCCTGAAGCTCTGGCTGCTAAATCTGAGGCTTTCCTTCCAATTTCAAGCTGCAAAGCACTTGCTGAATTGCAGGGAAAGTCCGGGAGGCATTTGCTGTGCTGGCACACTTTCTCCTTCCTAGACAGAGTGGAAAAGCTTTTCCCTGCCGTGTAGGCGACAAGAGACGCATTAGACGGGCATCCGGAGCTGTCCGAAGGTAAGCGCCTGTTCCCGGCCTCTTTCGGCACAAGCCCCCGCTCCGGAGCGCACCGCGGCCGGCCGGAGGCTCTCTGCCGGCGAAGGGGCCGCTTCTCCGGCAAGGAAGCCTCAGCCGCTTCTCCTGCACACGGAGAGCGTGCTAGCTGCTGAAACGTGAAGAAAGAAGCTGCAGAACACTGGCACTGAGCCTGCAGCTTTCCAGCGGAGAGAAAAAGCTACTTGAACACTCTGCAAGCCTTTCCACTCCCAAAAACATGCACATGGAAGGAGCTGCTGCAAAAGCGATGCTGTGCTCGCTGCTGCTCCTCCTGAAGCTCTGGCTGCTAAATCTGAGGCTTTCCTTCCAATTTCAAGCTGCAAAGCACTTGCTGAATTGCAGGGAAAGTCCGGGGGGCATTTGCTGTGCTGGCACACTTTCTCCTTCCTAGACAGAGTGGAAAAGCTTTTCCCTGCCGTGTAGGCGACAAGAGACGCATTAGACGGGCATCCGGAGCTGTCCGAAGGTAAGCGCCTGTTGCCGGCCTCTTTCGGCACAAGCCCCCGCTCCGGAGCGCACCGCGGCCGGCCGGAGGCTCTCTGCCGGCGAAGGTGCCGCTTCTCCGGCAAGGAAGCCTCAGCCGCTTCTCCTGCACACGGAGAGCGTGCTAGCTGCTGAAACGTGAAGAAAGAAGCTGCAGAACACTGGCACTGAGCGTGCAGCTTTCCAGCGGAGAGAAAAAGCTACTTGAACACTCTGCAAGCCTTTCCACTCCCAAAAACATGCACATGGAAGGAGCTGCTGCAAAAGCGATGCTGTGCTCGCTGCTGCTCCTCCTGAAGCTCTGGCTGCTAAATCTGAGGCTTTCCTTCCAATTTCAAGCTGCAAAGCACTTGCTGAATTGCAGGGAAAGTCCGGGAGGCATTTGCTGTGCTGGCACACTTTCTCCTTCCTAGACAGAGTGGAAAAGCTTTTCCCTGCCGTGTAGGCGACAAGAGACGCATTAGACGGGCATCCGGAGCTGTCCGAAGGTAAGCGCCTGTTCCCGGCCTCTTTCGGCACAAGCCCCCGCTCCGGAGCGCACCGCGGCCGGCCGGAGGCTCTCTGCCGGCGAAGGTGCCGCTTCTCCGGCAAGGAAGCCTCAGCCGCTTCTCCTGCACACGGAGAGCGTGCTAGCTGCTGAAACGTGAAGAAAGAAGCTGCAGAACACTGGCACTGAGCGTGCAGCTTTCCAGCGGAGAGAAAAAGCTACTTGAACACTCTGCAAGCCTTTCCACTCCCAAAAACATGCACATGGAAGGAGCTGCTGCAAAAGCGATGCTGTGCTCGCTGCTGCTCCTCCTGAAGCTCTGGCTGCTAAATCTGAGGCTTTCCTTCCAATTTCAAGCTGCAAAGCACTTGCTGAATTGCAGGGAAAGTCCGGGGGGCATTTGCTGTGCTGGCACACTTTCTCCTTCCTAGACAGAGTGGAAAAGCTTTTCCCTGCCGTGTAGGCGACAAGAGACGCATTAGACGGGCATCCGGAGCTGTCCGAAGGTAAGCGCCTGTTGCCGGCCTCTTTCGGCACAAGCCCCCGCTCCGGAGCGCACCGCGGCCGGCCGGAGGCTCTCTGCCGGCGAAGGTGCCGCTTCTCCGGCAAGGAAGCCTCAGCCGCTTCTCCTGCACACGGAGAGCGTGCTAGCTGCTGAAACGTGAAGAAAGAAGCTGCAGAACACTGGCACTGAGCCTGCAGCTTTCCAGCGGAGAGAAAAAGCTACTTGAACACTCTGCAAGCCTTTCCACTCCCAAAAACATGCACATGGAAGGAGCTGCTGCAAAAGCGATGCTGTGCTCGCTGCTGCTCCTCCTGAAGCTCTGGCTGCTAAATCTGAGGCTTTCCTTCCAATTTCAAGCTGCAAAGCACTTGCTGAATTGCAGGGAAAGTCCGGGAGGCATTTGCTGTGCTGGCACACTTTCTCCTTCCTAGACAGAGTGGAAAAGCTTTTCCCTGCCGTGTAGGCGACAAGAGACGCATTAGACGGGCATCCGGAGCTGTCCGAAGGTAAGCGCCTGTTCCCGGCCTCTTTCGGCACAAGCCCCCGCTCCGGAGCGCACCGCGGCCGGCCGGAGGCTCTCTGCCGGCGAAGGGGCCGCTTCTCCGGCAAGGAAGCCTCAGCCGCTTCTCCTGCACACGGAGAGCGTGCTAGCTGCTGAAACGTGAAGAAAGAAGCTGCAGAACACTGGCACTGAGCCTGCAGCTTTCCAGCGGAGAGAAAAAGCTACTTGAACACTCTGCAAGCCTTTCCACTCCCAAAAACATGCACATGGAAGGAGCTGCTGCAAAAGCGATGCTGTGCTCGCTGCTGCTCCTCCTGAAGCTCTGGCTGCTAAATCTGAGGCTTTCCTTCCAATTTCAAGCTGCAAAGCACTTGCTGAATTGCAGGGAAAGTCCGGGGGGCATTTGCTGTGCTGGCACACTTTCTCCTTCCTAGACAGAGTGGAAAAGCTTTTCCCTGCCGTGTAGGCGACAAGAGACGCATTAGACGGGCATCCGGAGCTGTCCGAAGGTAAGCGCCTGTTGCCGGCCTCTTTCGGCACAAGCCCCCGCTCCGGAGCGCACCGCGGCCGGCCGGAGGCTCTCTGCCGGCGAAGGTGCCGCTTCTCCGGCAAGGAAGCCTCAGCCGCTTCTCCTGCACACGGAGAGCGTGCTAGCTGCTGAAACGTGAAGAAAGAAGCTGCAGAACACTGGCACTGAGCGTGCAGCTTTCCAGCGGAGAGAAAAAGCTACTTGAACACTCTGCAAGCCTTTCCACTCCCAAAAACATGCACATGGAAGGAGCTGCTGCAAAAGCGATGCTGTGCTCGCTGCTGCTCCTCCTGAAGCTCTGGCTGCTAAATCTGAGGCTTTCCTTCCAATTTCAAGCTGCAAAGCACTTGCTGAATTGCAGGGAAAGTCCGGGAGGCATTTGCTGTGCTGGCACACTTTCTCCTTCCTAGACAGAGTGGAAAAGCTTTTCCCTGCCGTGTAGGCGACAAGAGACGCATTAGACGGGCATCCGGAGCTGTCCGAAGGTAAGCGCCTGTTCCCGGCCTCTTTCGGCACAAGCCCCCGCTCCGGAGCGCACCGCGGCCGGCCGGAGGCTCTCTGCCGGCGAAGGTGCCGCTTCTCCGGCAAGGAAGCCTCAGCCGCTTCTCCTGCACACGGAGAGCGTGCTAGCTGCTGAAACGTGAAGAAAGAAGCTGCAGAACACTGGCACTGAGCGTGCAGCTTTCCAGCGGAGAGAAAAAGCTACTTGAACACTCTGCAAGCCTTTCCACTCCCAAAAACATGCACATGGAAGGAGCTGCTGCAAAAGCGATGCTGTGCTCGCTGCTGCTCCTCCTGAAGCTCTGGCTGCTAAATCTGAGGCTTTCCTTCCAATTTCAAGCTGCAAAGCACTTGCTGAATTGCAGGGAAAGTCCGGGGGGCATTTGCTGTGCTGGCACACTTTCTCCTTCCTAGACAGAGTGGAAAAGCTTTTCCCTGCCGTGTAGGCGACAAGAGACGCATTAGACGGGCATCCGGAGCTGTCCGAAGGTAAGCGCCTGTTGCCGGCCTCTTTCGGCACAAGCCCCCGCTCCGGAGCGCACCGCGGCCGGCCGGAGGCTCTCTGCCGGCGAAGGTGCCGCTTCTCCGGCAAGGAAGCCTCAGCCGCTTCTCCTGCACACGGAGAGCGTGCTAGCTGCTGAAACGTGAAGAAAGAAGCTGCAGAACACTGGCACTGAGCCTGCAGCTTTCCAGCGGAGAGAAAAAGCTACTTGAACACTCTGCAAGCCTTTCCACTCCCAAAAACATGCACATGGAAGGAGCTGCTGCAAAAGCGATGCTGTGCTCGCTGCTGCTCCTCCTGAAGCTCTGGCTGCTAAATCTGAGGCTTTCCTTCCAATTTCAAGCTGCAAAGCACTTGCTGAATTGCAGGGAAAGTCCGGGAGGCATTTGCTGTGCTGGCACACTTTCTCCTTCCTAGACAGAGTGGAAAAGCTTTTCCCTGCCGTGTAGGCGACAAGAGACGCATTAGACGGGCATCCGGAGCTGTCCGAAGGTAAGCGCCTGTTCCCGGCCTCTTTCGGCACAAGCCCCCGCTCCGGAGCGCACCGCGGCCGGCCGGAGGCTCTCTGCCGGCGAAGGGGCCGCTTCTCCGGCAAGGAAGCCTCAGCCGCTTCTCCTGCACACGGAGAGCGTGCTAGCTGCTGAAACGTGAAGAAAGAAGCTGCAGAACACTGGCACTGAGCCTGCAGCTTTCCAGCGGAGAGAAAAAGCTACTTGAACACTCTGCAAGCCTTTCGACTCCCAAAAACATGCACATGGAAGGAGCTGCTGCAAAAGCGATGCTGTGCTCGCTGCTGCTCCTCCTGAAGCTCTGGCTGCTAAATCTGAGGCTTTCCTTCCAATTTCAAGCTGCAAAGCACTTGCTGAATTGCAGGGAAAGTCCGGGAGGCATTTGCTGTGCTGGCACACTTTCTCCTTCCTAGACAGAGTGGAAAAGCTTTTCCCTGCCGTGTAGGCGACAAGAGACGCATTAGACGGGCATCCGGAGCTGTCCGAAGGTAAGCGCCTGTTCCCGGCCTCTTTCGGCACAAGCCCCCGCTCCGGAGCGCACCGCGGCCGGCCGGAGGCTCTCTGCCGGCGAAGGTGCCGCTTCTCCGGCAAGGAAGCCTCAGCCGCTTCTCCTGCACACGGAGAGCGTGCTAGCTGCTGAAACGTGAAGAAAGAAGCTGCAGAACACTGGCACTGAGCCTGCAGCTTTCCAGCGGAGAGAAAAAGCTACTTGAACACTCTGCAAGCCTTTCCACTCCCAAAAACATGCACATGGAAGGAGCTGCTGCAAAAGCGATGCTGTGCTCGCTGCTGCTCCTCCTGAAGCTCTGGCTGCTAAATCTGAGGCTTTCCTTCCAATTTCAAGCTGCAAAGCACTTGCTGAATTGCAGGGAAAGTCCGGGAGGCATTTGCTCTGCTGGCACACTTTCTCCTTCCTAGACAGAGTGGAAAAGCTTTTCCCTGCCGTGTAGGCGACAAGAGACGCATTAGACGGGCATCCGGAGCTGTCCGAAGGTAAGCGCCTGTTCCCGGCCTCTTTCGGCACAAGCCCCCGCTCCGGAGCGCACCGCGGCCGGCCGGAGGCTCTCTGCCGGCGAAGGTGCCGCTTCTCCGGCAAGGAAGCCTCAGCCGCTTCTCCTGCACACGGAGAGCGTGCTAGCTGCTGAAACGTGAAGAAAGAAGCTGCAGAACACTGGCACTGAGCCTGCAGCTTTCCAGCGGAGAGAAAAAGCTACTTGAACACTCTGCAAGCCTTTCCACTCCCAAAAACATGCACATGGAAGGAGCTGCTGCAAAAGCGATGCTGTGCTCGCTGCTGCTCCTCCTGAAGCTCTGGCTGCTAAATCTGAGGCTTTCCTTCCAATTTCAAGCTGCAAAGCACTTGCTGAATTGCAGGGAAAGTCCGGGAGGCATTTGCTGTGCTGGCACACTTTCTCCTTCCTAGACAGAGTGGAAAAGCTTTTCCCTGCCGTGTAGGCGACAAGAGACGCATTAGACGGGCATCCGGAGCTGTCCGAAGGTAAGCGCCTGTTCCCGGCCTCTTTCGGCACAAGCCCCCGCTCCGGAGCGCACCGCGGCCGGCCGGAGGCTCTCTGCCGGCGAAGGGGCCGCTTCTCCGGCAAGGAAGCCTCAGCCGCTTCTCCTGCACACGGAGAGCGTGCTAGCTGCTGAAACGTGAAGAAAGAAGCTGCAGAACACTGGCACTGAGCCTGCAGCTTTCCAGCGGAGAGAAAAAGCTACTTGAACACTCTGCAAGCCTTTCCACTCCCAAAAACATGCACATGGAAGGAGCTGCTGCAAAAGCGATGCTGTGCTCGCTGCTGCTCCTCCTGAAGCTCTGGCTGCTAAATCTGAGGCTTTCCTTCCAATTTCAAGCTGCAAAGCACTTGCTGAATTGCAGGGAAAGTCCGGGGGGCATTTGCTGTGCTGGCACACTTTCTCCTTCCTAGACAGAGTGGAAAAGCTTTTCCCTGCCGTGTAGGCGACAAGAGACGCATTAGACGGGCATCCGGAGCTGTCCGAAGGTAAGCGCCTGTTGCCGGCCTCTTTCGGCACAAGCCCCCGCTCCGGAGCGCACCGCGGCCGGCCGGAGGCTCTCTGCCGGCGAAGGTGCCGCTTCTCCGGCAAGGAAGCCTCAGCCGCTTCTCCTGCACACGGAGAGCGTGCTAGCTGCTGAAACGTGAAGAAAGAAGCTGCAGAACACTGGCACTGAGCGTGCAGCTTTCCAGCGGAGAGAAAAAGCTACTTGAACACTCTGCAAGCCTTTCCACTCCCAAAAACATGCACATGGAAGGAGCTGCTGCAAAAGCGATGCTGTGCTCGCTGCTGCTCCTCCTGAAGCTCTGGCTGCTAAATCTGAGGCTTTCCTTCCAATTTCAAGCTGCAAAGCACTTGCTGAATTGCAGGGAAAGTCCGGGAGGCATTTGCTGTGCTGGCACACTTTCTCCTTCCTAGACAGAGTGGAAAAGCTTTTCCCTGCCGTGTAGGCGACAAGAGACGCATTAGACGGGCATCCGGAGCTGTCCGAAGGTAAGCGCCTGTTCCCGGCCTCTTTCGGCACAAGCCCCCGCTCCGGAGCGCACCGCGGCCGGCCGGAGGCTCTCTGCCGGCGAAGGTGCCGCTTCTCCGGCAAGGAAGCCTCAGCCGCTTCTCCTGCACACGGAGAGCGTGCTAGCTGCTGAAACGTGAAGAAAGAAGCTGCAGAACACTGGCACTGAGCGTGCAGCTTTCCAGCGGAGAGAAAAAGCTACTTGAACACTCTGCAAGCCTTTCCACTCCCAAAAACATGCACATGGAAGGAGCTGCTGCAAAAGCGATGCTGTGCTCGCTGCTGCTCCTCCTGAAGCTCTGGCTGCTAAATCTGAGGCTTTCCTTCCAATTTCAAGCTGCAAAGCACTTGCTGAATTGCAGGGAAAGTCCGGGGGGCATTTGCTGTGCTGGCACACTTTCTCCTTCCTAGACAGAGTGGAAAAGCTTTTCCCTGCCGTGTAGGCGACAAGAGACGCATTAGACGGGCATCCGGAGCTGTCCGAAGGTAAGCGCCTGTTGCCGGCCTCTTTCGGCACAAGCCCCCGCTCCGGAGCGCACCGCGGCCGGCCGGAGGCTCTCTGCCGGCGAAGGTGCCGCTTCTCCGGCAAGGAAGCCTCAGCCGCTTCTCCTGCACACGGAGAGCGTGCTAGCTGCTGAAACGTGAAGAAAGAAGCTGCAGAACACTGGCACTGAGCCTGCAGCTTTCCAGCGGAGAGAAAAAGCTACTTGAACACTCTGCAAGCCTTTCCACTCCCAAAAACATGCACATGGAAGGAGCTGCTGCAAAAGCGATGCTGTGCTCGCTGCTGCTCCTCCTGAAGCTCTGGCTGCTAAATCTGAGGCTTTCCTTCCAATTTCAAGCTGCAAAGCACTTGCTGAATTGCAGGGAAAGTCCGGGAGGCATTTGCTGTGCTGGCACACTTTCTCCTTCCTAGACAGAGTGGAAAAGCTTTTCCCTGCCGTGTAGGCGACAAGAGACGCATTAGACGGGCATCCGGAGCTGTCCGAAGGTAAGCGCCTGTTCCCGGCCTCTTTCGGCACAAGCCCCCGCTCCGGAGCGCACCGCGGCCGGCCGGAGGCTCTCTGCCGGCGAAGGGGCCGCTTCTCCGGCAAGGAAGCCTCAGCCGCTTCTCCTGCACACGGAGAGCGTGCTAGCTGCTGAAACGTGAAGAAAGAAGCTGCAGAACACTGGCACTGAGCCTGCAGCTTTCCAGCGGAGAGAAAAAGCTACTTGAACACTCTGCAAGCCTTTCCACTCCCAAAAACATGCACATGGAAGGAGCTGCTGCAAAAGCGATGCTGTGCTCGCTGCTGCTCCTCCTGAAGCTCTGGCTGCTAAATCTGAGGCTTTCCTTCCAATTTCAAGCTGCAAAGCACTTGCTGAATTGCAGGGAAAGTCCGGGGGGCATTTGCTGTGCTGGCACACTTTCTCCTTCCTAGACAGAGTGGAAAAGCTTTTCCCTGCCGTGTAGGCGACAAGAGACGCATTAGACGGGCATCCGGAGCTGTCCGAAGGTAAGCGCCTGTTGCCGGCCTCTTTCGGCACAAGCCCCCGCTCCGGAGCGCACCGCGGCCGGCCGGAGGCTCTCTGCCGGCGAAGGTGCCGCTTCTCCGGCAAGGAAGCCTCAGCCGCTTCTCCTGCACACGGAGAGCGTGCTAGCTGCTGAAACGTGAAGAAAGAAGCTGCAGAACACTGGCACTGAGCGTGCAGCTTTCCAGCGGAGAGAAAAAGCTACTTGAACACTCTGCAAGCCTTTCCACTCCCAAAAACATGCACATGGAAGGAGCTGCTGCAAAAGCGATGCTGTGCTCGCTGCTGCTCCTCCTGAAGCTCTGGCTGCTAAATCTGAGGCTTTCCTTCCAATTTCAAGCTGCAAAGCACTTGCTGAATTGCAGGGAAAGTCCGGGAGGCATTTGCTGTGCTGGCACACTTTCTCCTTCCTAGACAGAGTGGAAAAGCTTTTCCCTGCCGTGTAGGCGACAAGAGACGCATTAGACGGGCATCCGGAGCTGTCCGAAGGTAAGCGCCTGTTCCCGGCCTCTTTCGGCACAAGCCCCCGCTCCGGAGCGCACCGCGGCCGGCCGGAGGCTCTCTGCCGGCGAAGGTGCCGCTTCTCCGGCAAGGAAGCCTCAGCCGCTTCTCCTGCACACGGAGAGCGTGCTAGCTGCTGAAACGTGAAGAAAGAAGCTGCAGAACACTGGCACTGAGCGTGCAGCTTTCCAGCGGAGAGAAAAAGCTACTTGAACACTCTGCAAGCCTTTCCACTCCCAAAAACATGCACATGGAAGGAGCTGCTGCAAAAGCGATGCTGTGCTCGCTGCTGCTCCTCCTGAAGCTCTGGCTGCTAAATCTGAGGCTTTCCTTCCAATTTCAAGCTGCAAAGCACTTGCTGAATTGCAGGGAAAGTCCGGGGGGCATTTGCTGTGCTGGCACACTTTCTCCTTCCTAGACAGAGTGGAAAAGCTTTTCCCTGCCGTGTAGGCGACAAGAGACGCATTAGACGGGCATCCGGAGCTGTCCGAAGGTAAGCGCCTGTTGCCGGCCTCTTTCGGCACAAGCCCCCGCTCCGGAGCGCACCGCGGCCGGCCGGAGGCTCTCTGCCGGCGAAGGTGCCGCTTCTCCGGCAAGGAAGCCTCAGCCGCTTCTCCTGCACACGGAGAGCGTGCTAGCTGCTGAAACGTGAAGAAAGAAGCTGCAGAACACTGGCACTGAGCCTGCAGCTTTCCAGCGGAGAGAAAAAGCTACTTGAACACTCTGCAAGCCTTTCCACTCCCAAAAACATGCACATGGAAGGAGCTGCTGCAAAAGCGATGCTGTGCTCGCTGCTGCTCCTCCTGAAGCTCTGGCTGCTAAATCTGAGGCTTTCCTTCCAATTTCAAGCTGCAAAGCACTTGCTGAATTGCAGGGAAAGTCCGGGAGGCATTTGCTGTGCTGGCACACTTTCTCCTTCCTAGACAGAGTGGAAAAGCTTTTCCCTGCCGTGTAGGCGACAAGAGACGCATTAGACGGGCATCCGGAGCTGTCCGAAGGTAAGCGCCTGTTGCCGGCCTCTTTCGGCACAAGCCCCCGCTCCGGAGCGCACCGCGGCCGGCCGGAGGCTCTCTGCCGGCGAAGGTGCCGCTTCTCCGGCAAGGAAGCCTCAGCCGCTTCTCCTGCACACGGAGAGCGTGCTAGCTGCTGAAACGTGAAGAAAGAAGCTGCAGAACACTGGCACTGAGCCTGCAGCTTTCCAGCGGAGAGAAAAAGCTACTTGAACACTCTGCAAGCCTTTCCACTCCCAAAAACATGCACATGGAAGGAGCTGCTGCAAAAGCGATGCTGTGCTCGCTGCTGCTCCTCCTGAAGCTCTGGCTGCTAAATCTGAGGCTTTCCTTCCAATTTCAAGCTGCAAAGCACTTGCTGAATTGCAGGGAAAGTCCGGGAGGCATTTGCTGTGCTGGCACACTTTCTCCTTCCTAGACAGAGTGGAAAAGCTTTTCCCTGCCGTGTAGGCGACAAGAGACGCATTAGACGGGCATCCGGAGCTGTCCGAAGGTAAGCGCCTGTTCCCGGCCTCTTTCGGCACAAGCCCCCGCTCCGGAGCGCACCGCGGCCGGCCGGAGGCTCTCTGCCGGCGAAGGGGCCGCTTCTACGGCAAGGAAGCCTCAGCCGCTTCTCCTGCACACGGAGAGCGTGCTAGCTGCTGAAACGTGAAGAAAGAAGCTGCAGAACACTGGCACTGAGCCTGCAGCTTTCCAGCGGAGAGAAAAAGCTACTTGAACACTCTGCAAGCCTTTCCACTCCCAAAAACATGCACATGGAAGGAGCTGCTGCAAAAGCGATGCTGTGCTCGCTGCTGCTCCTCCTGAAGCTCTGGCTGCTAAATCTGAGGCTTTCCTTCCAATTTCAAGCTGCAAAGCACTTGCTGAATTGCAGGGAAAGTCCGGGAGGCATTTGCTGTGCTGGCACACTTTCTCCTTCCTAGACAGAGTGGAAAAGCTTTTCCCTGCCGTGTAGGCGACAAGAGACGCATTAGACGGGCATCCGGAGCTGTCCGAAGGTAAGCGCCTGTTCCCGGCCTCTTTCGGCACAAGCCCCCGCTCCGGAGCGCACCGCGGCCGGCCGGAGGCTCTCTGCCGGCGAAGGTGCCGCTTCTCCGGCAAGGAAGCCTCCGCCGCTTCTCCTGCACACGGAGAGCGTGCTAGCTGCTGAAACGTGAAGAAAGAAGCTGCAGAACACTGGCACTGAGCCTGCAGCTTTCCAGCGGAGAGAAAAAGCTACTTGAACACTCTGCAAGCCTTTCCACTCCCAAAAACATGCACATGGAAGGAGCTGCTGCAAAAGCGATGCTGTGCTCGCTGCTGCTCCTCCTGAAGCTCTGGCTGCTAAATCTGAGGCTTTCCTTCCAATTTCAAGCTGCAAAGCACTTGCTGAATTGCAGGGAAAGTCCGGGAGGCATTTGCTGTGCTGGCACACTTTCTCCTTCCTAGACAGAGTGGAAAAGCTTTTCCCTGCCGTGTAGGCGACAAGAGACGCATTAGACGGGCATCCGGAGCTGTCCGAAGGTAAGCGCCTGTTCCCGGCCTCTTTCGGCACAAGCCCCCGCTCCGGAGCGCACCGCGGCCGGCCGGAGGCTCTCTGCCGGCGAAGGTGCCGCTTCTCCGGCAAGGAAGCCTCAGCCGCTTCTCCTGCACACGGAGAGCGTGCTAGCTGCTGAAACGTGAAGAAAGAAGCTGCAGAACACTGGCACTGAGCCTGCAGCTTTCCAGCGGAGAGAAAAAGCTACTTGAACACTCTGCAAGCCTTTCCACTCCCAAAAACATGCACATGGAAGGAGCTGCTGCAAAAGCGATGCTGTGCTCGCTGCTGCTCCTCCTGAAGCTCTGGCTGCTAAATCTGAGGCTTTCCTTCCAATTTCAAGCTGCAAAGCACTTGCTGAATTGCAGGGAAAGTCCGGGAGGCATTTGCTGTGCTGGCACACTTTCTCCTTCCTAGACAGAGTGGAAAAGCTTTTCCCTGCCGTGTAGGCGACAAGAGACGCATTAGACGGGCATCCGGAGCTGTCCGAAGGTAAGCGCCTGTTCCCGGCCTCTTTCGGCACAAGCCCCCGCTCCGGAGCGCACCGCGGCCGGCCGGAGGCTCTCTGCCGGCGAAGGTGCCGCTTCTCCGGCAAGGAAGCCTCAGCCGCTTCTCCTGCACACGGAGAGCGTGCTAGCTGCTGAAACGTGAAGAAAGAAGCTGCAGAACACTGGCACTGAGCCTGCAGCTTTCCAGCGGAGAGAAAAAGCTACTTGAACACTCTGCAAGCCTTTCCACTCCCAAAAACATGCACATGGAAGGAGCTGCTGCAAAAGCGATGCTGTGCTCGCTGCTGCTCCTCCTGAAGCTCTGGCTGCTAAATCTGAGGCTTTCCTTCCAATTTCAAGCTGCAAAGCACTTGCTGAATTGCAGGGAAAGTCCGGGGGGCATTTGCTGTGCTGGCACACTTTCTCCTTCCTAGACAGAGTGGAAAAGCTTTTCCCTGCCGTGTAGGCGACAAGAGACGCATTAGACGGGCATCCGGAGCTGTCCGAAGGTAAGCGCCTGTTCCCGGCCTCTTTCGGCACAAGCCCCCGCTCCGGAGCGCACCGCGGCCGGCCGGAGGCTCTCTGCCGGCGAAGGGGCCGCTTCTCCGGCAAGGAAGCCTCAGCCGCTTCTCCTGCACACGGAGAGCGTGCTAGCTGCTGAAACGTGAAGAAAGAAGCTGCAGAACACTGGCACTGAGCGTGCAGCTTTCCAGCGGAGAGAAAAAGCTACTTGAACACTCTGCAAGCCTTTCCACTCCCAAAAACATGCACATGGAAGGAGCTGCTGCAAAAGCGATGCTGTGCTCGCTGCTGCTCCTCCTGAAGCTCTGGCTGCTAAATCTGAGGCTTTCCTTCCAATTTCAAGCTGCAAAGCACTTGCTGAATTGCAGGGAAAGTCCGGGAGGCATTTGCTGTGCTGGCACACTTTCTCCTTCCTAGACAGAGTGGAAAAGCTTTTCCCTGCCGTGTAGGCGACAAGAGACGCATTAGACGGGCATCCGGAGCTGTCCGAAGGTAAGCGCCTGTTCCCGGCCTCTTTCGGCACAAGCCCCCGCTCCGGAGCGCACCGCGGCCGGCCGGAGGCTCTCTGCCGGCGAAGGTGCCGCTTCTCCGGCAAGGAAGCCTCCCCCGCTTCTCCTGCACACGGAGAGCGTGCTAGCTGCTGAAACGTGAAGAAAGAAGCTGCAGAACACTGGCACTGAGCCTGCAGCTTTCCAGCGGAGAGAAAAAGCTACTTGAACACTCTGCAAGCCTTTCCACTCCCAAAAACATGCACATGGAAGGAGCTGCTGCAAAAGCGATGCTGTGCTCGCTGCTGCTCCTCCTGAAGCTCTGGCTGCTAAATCTGAGGCTTTCCTTCCAATTTCAAGCTGCAAAGCACTTGCTGAATTGCAGGGAAAGTCCGGGAGGCATTTGCTGTGCTGGCACACTTTCTCCTTCCTAGACAGAGTGGAAAAGCTTTTCCCTGCCGTGTAGGCGACAAGAGACGCATTAGACGGGCATCCGGAGCTGTCCGAAGGTAAGCGCCTGTTCCCGGCCTCTTTCGGCACAAGCCCCCGCTCCGGAGCGCACCGCGGCCGGCCGGAGGCTCTCTGCCGGCGAAGGTGCCGCTTCTCCGGCAAGGAAGCCTCAGCCGCTTCTCCTGCACACGGAGAGCGTGCTAGCTGCTGAAACGTGAAGAAAGAAGCTGCAGAACACTGGCACTGAGCGTGCAGCTTTCCAGCGGAGAGAAAAAGCTACTTGAACACTCTGCAAGCCTTTCCACTCCCAAAAACATGCACATGGAAGGAGCTGCTGCAAAAGCGATGCTGTGCTCGCTGCTGCTCCTCCTGAAGCTCTGGCTGCTAAATCTGAGGCTTTCCTTCCAATTTCAAGCTGCAAAGCACTTGCTGAATTGCAGGGAAAGTCCGGGAGGCATTTGCTGTGCTGGCACACTTTCTCCTTCCTAGACAGAGTGGAAAAGCTTTTCCCTGCCGTGTAGGCGACAAGAGACGCATTAGACGGGCATCCGGAGCTGTCCGAAGGTAAGCGCCTGTTCCCGGCCTCTTTCGGCACAAGCCCCCGCTCCGGAGCGCACCGCGGCCGGCCGGAGGCTCTCTGCCGGCGAAGGTGCCGCTTCTCCGGCAAGGAAGCCTCAGCCGCTTCTCCTGCACACGGAGAGCGTGCTAGCTGCTGAAACGTGAAGAAAGAAGCTGCAGAACACTGGCACTGAGCCTGCAGCTTTCCAGCGGAGAGAAAAAGCTACTTGAACACTCTGCAAGCCTTTCCACTCCCAAAAACATGCACATGGAAGGAGCTGCTGCAACAGCGATGCTGTGCTCGCTGCTGCTCCTCCTGAAGCTCTGGCTGCTAAATCTGAGGCTTTCCTTCCAATTTCAAGCTGCAAAGCACTTGCTGAATTGCAGGGAAAGTCCGGGAGGCATTTGCTGTGCTGGCACACTTTCTCCTTCCTAGACAGAGTGGAAAAGCTTTTCCCTGCCGTGTAGGCGACAAGAGACGCATTAGACGGGCATCCGGAGCTGTCCGAAGGTAAGCGCCTGTTCCCGGCCTCTTTCGGCACAAGCCCCCGCTCCGGAGCGCACCGCGGCCGGCCGGAGGCTCTCTGCCGGCGAAGGTGCCGCTTCTCCGGCAAGGAAGCCTCAGCCGCTTCTCCTGCACACGGAGAGCGTGCTAGCTGCTGAAACGTGAAGAAAGAAGCTGCAGAACACTGGCACTGAGCCTGCAGCTTTCCAGCGGAGAGAAAAAGCTACTTGAACACTCTGCAAGCCTTTCCACTCCCAAAAACATGCACATGGAAGGAGCTGCTGCAAAAGCGATGCTGTGCTCGCTGCTGCTCCTCCTGAAGCTCTGGCTGCTAAATCTGAGGCTTTCCTTCCAATTTCAAGCTGCAAAGCACTTGCTGAATTGCAGGGAAAGTCCGGGGGGCATTTGCTGTGCTGGCACACTTTCTCCTTCCTAGACAGAGTGGAAAAGCTTTTCCCTGCCGTGTAGGCGACAAGAGACGCATTAGACGGGCATCCGGAGCTGTCCGAAGGTAAGCGCCTGTTGCCGGCCTCTTTCGGCACAAGCCCCCGCTCCGGAGCGCACCGCGGCCGGCCGGAGGCTCTCTGCCGGCGAAGGTGCCGCTTCTCCGGCAAGGAAGCCTCAGCCGCTTCTCCTGCACACGGAGAGCGTGCTAGCTGCTGAAACGTGAAGAAAGAAGCTGCAGAACACTGGCACTGAGCCTGCAGCTTTCCAGCGGAGAGAAAAAGCTACTTGAACACTCTGCAAGCCTTTCCACTCCCAAAAACATGCACATGGAAGGAGCTGCTGCAACAGCGATGCTGTGCTCGCTGCTGCTCCTCCTGAAGCTCTGGCTGCTAAATCTGAGGCTTTCCTTCCAATTTCAAGCTGCAAAGCACTTGCTGAATTGCAGGGAAAGTCCGGGGGGCATTTGCTGTGCTGGCACACTTTCTCCTTCCTAGACAGAGTGGAAAAGCTTTTCCCTGCCGTGTAGGCGACAAGAGACGCATTAGACGGGCATCCGGAGCTGTCCGAAGGTAAGCGCCTGTTCCCGGCCTCTTTCGGCACAAGCCCCCGCTCCGGAGCGCACCGCGGCCGGCCGGAGGCTCTCTGCCGGCGAAGGTGCCGCTTCTCCGGCAAGGAAGCCTCAGCCGCTTCTCCTGCACACGGAGAGCGTGCTAGCTGCTGAAACGTGAAGAAAGAAGCTGCAGAACACTGGCACTGAGCCTGCAGCTTTCCAGCGGAGAGAAAAAGCTACTTGAACACTCTGCAAGCCTTTCCACTCCCAAAAACATGCACATGGAAGGAGCTGCTGCAAAAGCGATGCTGTGCTCGCTGCTGCTCCTCCTGAAGCTCTGGCTGCTGAATCTGAGGCTTTCCTTCCAATTTCAAGCTGCAAAGCACTTGCTGAATTGCAGGGAAAGTCCGGGAGGCATTTGCTGTGCTGGCACACTTTCTCCTTCCTAGACAGAGTGGAAAAGCTTTTCCCTGCCGTGTAGGCGACAAGAGACGCATTAGACGGGCATCCGGAGCTGTCCGAAGGTAAGCGCCTGTTCCCGGCCTCTTTCGGCACAAGCCCCCGCTCCGGAGCGCACCGCGGCCGGCCGGAGGCTCTCTGCCGGCGAAGGTGCCGCTTCTCCGGCAAGGAAGCCTCCCCCGCTTCTCCTGCACACGGAGAGCGTGCTAGCTGCTGAAACGTGAAGAAAGAAGCTGCAGAACACTGGCACTGAGCCTGCAGCTTTCCAGCGGAGAGAAAAAGCTACTTGAACACTCTGCAAGCCTTTCCACTCCCAAAAACATGCACATGGAAGGAGCTGCTGCAAAAGCGATGCTGTGCTCGCTGCTGCTCCTCCTGAAGCTCTGGCTGCTAAATCTGAGGCTTTCCTTCCAATTTCAAGCTGCAAAGCACTTGCTGAATTGCAGGGAAAGTCCGGGGGGCATTTGCTGTGCTGGCACACTTTCTCCTTCCTAGACAGAGTGGAAAAGCTTTTCCCTGCCGTGTAGGCGACAAGAGACGCATTAGACGGGCATCCGGAGCTGTCCGAAGGTAAGCGCCTGTTCCCGGCCTCTTTCGGCACAAGCCCCCGCTCCGGAGCGCACCGCGGCCGGCCGGAGGCTCTCTGCCGGCGAAGGTGCCGCTTCTCCGGCAAGGAAGCCTCAGCCGCTTCTCCTGCACACGGAGAGCGTGCTAGCTGCTGAAACGTGAAGAAAGAAGCTGCAGAACACTGGCACTGAGCCTGCAGCTTTCCAGCGGAGAGAAAAAGCTACTTGAACACTCTGCAAGCCTTTCCACTCCCAAAAACATGCACATGGAAGGAGCTGCTGCAAAAGCGATGCTGTGCTCGCTGCTGCTCCTCCTGAAGCTCTGGCTGCTAAATCTGAGGCTTTCCTTCCAATTTCAAGCTGCAAAGCACTTGCTGAATTGCAGGGAAAGTCCGGGAGGCATTTGCTGTGCTGGCACACTTTCTCCTTCCTAGACAGAGTGGAAAAGCTTTTCCCTGCCGTGTAGGCGACAAGAGACGCATTAGACGGGCATCCGGAGCTGTCCGAAGGTAAGCGCCTGTTGCCGGCCTCTTTCGGCACAAGCCCCCGCTCCGGAGCGCACCGCGGCCGGCCGGAGGCTCTCTGCCGGCGAAGGTGCCGCTTCTCCGGCAAGGAAGCCTCAGCCGCTTCTCCTGCACACGGAGAGCGTGCTAGCTGCTGAAACGTGAAGAAAGAAGCTGCAGAACACTGGCACTGAGCCTGCAGCTTTCCAGCGGAGAGAAAAAGCTACTTGAACACTCTGCAAGCCTTTCCACTCCCAAAAACATGCACATGGAAGGAGCTGCTGCAAAAGCGATGCTGTGCTCGCTGCTGCTCCTCCTGAAGCTCTGGCTGCTAAATCTGAGGCTTTCCTTCCAATTTCAAGCTGCAAAGCACTTGCTGAATTGCAGGGAAAGTCCGGGAGGCATTTGCTGTGCTGGCACACTTTCTCCTTCCTAGACAGAGTGGAAAAGCTTTTCCCTGCCGTGTAGGCGACAAGAGACGCATTAGACGGGCATCCGGAGCTGTCCGAAGGTAAGCGCCTGTTCCCGGCCTCTTTCGGCACAAGCCCCCGCTCCGGAGCGCACCGCGGCCGGCCGGAGGCTCTCTGCCGGCGAAGGTGCCGCTTCTCCGGCAAGGAAGCCTCAGCCGCTTCTCCTGCACACGGAGAGCGTGCTAGCTGCTGAAACGTGAAGAAAGAAGCTGCAGAACACTGGCACTGAGCCTGCAGCTTTCCAGCGGAGAGAAAAAGCTACTTGAACACTCTGCAAGCCTTTCCACTCCCAAAAACATGCACATGGAAGGAGCTGCTGCAAAAGCGATGCTGTGCTCGCTGCTGCTCCTCCTGAAGCTCTGGCTGCTAAATCTGAGGCTTTCCTTCCAATTTCAAGCTGCAAAGCACTTGCTGAATTGCAGGGAAAGTCCGGGAGGCATTTGCTGTGCTGGCACACTTTCTCCTTCCTAGACAGAGTGGAAAAGCTTTTCCCTGCCGTGTAGGCGACAAGAGACGCATTAGACGGGCATCCGGAGCTGTCCGAAGGTAAGCGCCTGTTCCCGGCCTCTTTCGGCACAAGCCCCCGCTCCGGAGCGCACCGCGGCCGGCCGGAGGCTCTCTGCCGGCGAAGGTGCCGCTTCTCCGGCAAGGAAGCCTCAGCCGCTTCTCCTGCACACGGAGAGCGTGCTAGCTGCTGAAACGTGAAGAAAGAAGCTGCAGAACACTGGCACTGAGCCTGCAGCTTTCCAGCGGAGAGAAAAAGCTACTTGAACACTCTGCAAGCCTTTCCACTCCCAAAAACATGCACATGGAAGGAGCTGCTGCAAAAGCGATGCTGTGCTCGCTGCTGCTCCTCCTGAAGCTCTGGCTGCTAAATCTGAGGCTTTCCTTCCAATTTCAAGCTGCAAAGCACTTGCTGAATTGCAGGGAAAGTCCGGGAGGCATTTGCTGTGCTGGCACACTTTCTCCTTCCTAGACAGAGTGGAAAAGCTTTTCCCTGCCGTGTAGGCGACAAGAGACGCATTAGACGGGCATCCGGAGCTGTCCGAAGGTAAGCGCCTGTTCCCGGCCTCTTTCGGCACAAGCCCCCGCTCCGGAGCGCACCGCGGCCGGCCGGAGGCTCTCTGCCGGCGAAGGTGCCGCTTCTCCGGCAAGGAAGCCTCAGCCGCTTCTCCTGCACACGGAGAGCGTGCTAGCTGCTGAAACGTGAAGAAAGAAGCTGCAGAACACTGGCACTGAGCCTGCAGCTTTCCAGCGGAGAGAAAAAGCTACTTGAACACTCTGCAAGCCTTTCCACTCCCAAAAACATGCACATGGAAGGAGCTGCTGCAAAAGCGATGCTGTGCTCGCTGCTGCTCCTCCTGAAGCTCTGGCTGCTAAATCTGAGGCTTTCCTTCCAATTTCAAGCTGCAAAGCACTTGCTGAATTGCAGGGAAAGTCCGGGGGGCATTTGCTGTGCTGGCACACTTTCTCCTTCCTAGACAGAGTGGAAAAGCTTTTCCCTGCCGTGTAGGCGACAAGAGACGCATTAGACGGGCATCCGGAGCTGTCCGAAGGTAAGCGCCTGTTGCCGGCCTCTTTCGGCACAAGCCCCCGCTCCGGAGCGCACCGCGGCCGGCCGGAGGCTCTCTGCCGGCGAAGGTGCCGCTTCTCCGGCAAGGAAGCCTCAGCCGCTTCTCCTGCACACGGAGAGCGTGCTAGCTGCTGAAACGTGAAGAAAGAAGCTGCAGAACACTGGCACTGAGCCTGCAGCTTTCCAGCGGAGAGAAAAAGCTACTTGAACACTCTGCAAGCCTTTCCACTCCCAAAAACATGCACATGGAAGGAGCTGCTGCAAAAGCGATGCTGTGCTCGCTGCTGCTCCTCCTGAAGCTCTGGCTGCTGAATCTGAGGCTTTCCTTCCAATTTCAAGCTGCAAAGCACTTGCTGAATTGCAGGGAAAGTCCGGGGGGCATTTGCTGTGCTGGCACACTTTCTCCTTCCTAGACAGAGTGGAAAAGCTTTTCCCTGCCGTGTAGGCGACAAGAGACGCATTAGACGGGCATCCGGAGCTGTCCGAAGGTAAGCGCCTGTTCCCGGCCTCTTTCGGCACAAGCCCCCGCTCCGGAGCGCACCGCGGCCGGCCGGAGGCTCTCTGCCGGCGAAGGTGCCGCTTCTCCGGCAAGGAAGCCTCAGCCGCTTCTCCTGCACACGGAGAGCGTGCTAGCTGCTGAAACGTGAAGAAAGAAGCTGCAGAACACTGGCACTGAGCGTGCAGCTTTCCAGCGGAGAGAAAAAGCTACTTGAACACTCTGCAAGCCTTTCCACTCCCAAAAACATGCACATGGAAGGAGCTGCTGCAAAAGCGATGCTGTGCTCGCTGCTGCTCCTCCTGAAGCTCTGGCTGCTGAATCTGAGGCTTTCCTTCCAATTTCAAGCTGCAAAGCACTTGCTGAATTGCAGGGAAAGTCCGGGAGGCATTTGCTGTGCTGGCACACTTTCTCCTTCCTAGACAGAGTGGAAAAGCTTTTCCCTGCCGTGTAGGCGACAAGAGACGCATTAGACGGGCATCCGGAGCTGTCCGAAGGTAAGCGCCTGTTCCCGGCCTCTTTCGGCACAAGCCCCCGCTCCGGAGCGCACCGCGGCCGGCCGGAGGCTCTCTGCCGGCGAAGGTGCCGCTTCTCCGGCAAGGAAGCCTTAGCCGCTTCTCCTGCACACGGAGAGCGTGCTAGCTGCTGAAACGTGAAGAAAGAAGCTGCAGAACACTGGCACTGAGCCTGCAGCTTTCCAGCGGAGAGAAAAAGCTACTTGAACACTCTGCAAGCCTTTCCACTCCCAAAAACATGCACATGGAAGGAGCTGCTGCAAAAGCGATGCTGTGCTCGCTGCTGCTCCTCCTGAAGCTCTGGCTGCTAAATCTGAGGCTTTCCTTCCAATTTCAAGCTGCAAAGCACTTGCTGAATTGCAGGGAAAGTCCGGGGGGCATTTGCTGTGCTGGCACACTTTCTCCTTCCTAGACAGAGTGGAAAAGCTTTTCCCTGCCGTGTAGGCGACAAGAGACGCATTAGACGGGCATCCGGAGCTGTCCGAAGGTAAGCGCCTGTTCCCGGCCTCTTTCGGCACAAGCCCCCGCTCCGGAGCGCACCGCGGCCGGCCGGAGGCTCTCTGCCGGCGAAGGTGCCGCTTCTCCGGCAAGGAAGCCTCAGCCGCTTCTCCTGCACACGGAGAGCGTGCTAGCTGCTGAAACGTGAAGAAAGAAGCTGCAGAACACTGGCACTGAGCCTGCAGCTTTCCAGCGGAGAGAAAAAGCTACTTGAACACTCTGCAAGCCTTTCCACTCCCAAAAACATGCACATGGAAGGAGCTGCTGCAAAAGCGATGCTGTGCTCGCTGCTGCTCCTCCTGAAGCTCTGGCTGCTAAATCTGAGGCTTTCCTTCCAATTTCAAGCTGCAAAGCACTTGCTGAATTGCAGGGAAAGTCCGGGAGGCATTTGCTGTGCTGGCACACTTTCTCCTTCCTAGACAGAGTGGAAAAGCTTTTCCCTGCCGTGTAGGCGACAAGAGACGCATTAGACGGGCATCCGGAGCTGTCCGAAGGTAAGCGCCTGTTCCCGGCCTCTTTCGGCACAAGCCCCCGCTCCGGAGCGCACCGCGGCCGGCCGGAGGCTCTCTGCCGGCGAAGGTGCCGCTTCTCCGGCAAGGAAGCCTCAGCCGCTTCTCCTGCACACGGAGAGCGTGCTAGCTGCTGAAACGTGAAGAAAGAAGCTGCAGAACACTGGCACTGAGCCTGCAGCTTTCCAGCGGAGAGAAAAAGCTACTTGAACACTCTGCAAGCCTTTCCACTCCCAAAAACATGCACATGGAAGGAGCTGCTGCAAAAGCGATGCTGTGCTCGCTGCTGCTCCTCCTGAAGCTCTGGCTGCTAAATCTGAGGCTTTCCTTCCAATTTCAAGCTGCAAAGCACTTGCTGAATTGCAGGGAAAGTCCGGGAGGCATTTGCTGTGCTGGCACACTTTCTCCTTCCTAGACAGAGTGGAAAAGCTTTTCCCTGCCGTGTAGGCGACAAGAGACGCATTAGACGGGCATCCGGAGCTGTCCGAAGGTAAGCGCCTGTTCCCGGCCTCTTTCGGCACAAGCCCCCGCTCCGGAGCGCACCGCGGCCGGCCGGAGGCTCTCTGCCGGCGAAGGTGCCGCTTCTCCGGCAAGGAAGCCTCAGCCGCTTCTCCTGCACACGGAGAGCGTGCTAGCTGCTGAAACGTGAAGAAAGAAGCTGCAGAACACTGGCACTGAGCCTGCAGCTTTCCAGCGGAGAGAAAAAGCTACTTGAACACTCTGCAAGCCTTTCCACTCCCAAAAACATGCACATGGAAGGAGCTGCTGCAAAAGCGATGCTGTGCTCGCTGCTGCTCCTCCTGAAGCTCTGGCTGCTGAATCTGAGGCTTTCCTTCCAATTTCAAGCTGCAAAGCACTTGCTGAATTGCAGGGAAAGTCCGGGAGGCATTTGCTGTGCTGGCACACTTTCTCCTTCCTAGACAGAGTGGAAAAGCTTTTCCCTGCCGTGTAGGCGACAAGAGACGCATTAGACGGGCATCCGGAGCTGTCCGAAGGTAAGCGCCTGTTCCCGGCCTCTTTCGGCACAAGCCCCCGCTCCGGAGCGCACCGCGGCCGGCCGGAGGCTCTCTGCCGGCGAAGGTGCCGCTTCTCCGGCAAGGAAGCCTCAGCCGCTTCTCCTGCACACGGAGAGCGTGCTAGCTGCTGAAACGTGAAGAAAGAAGCTGCAGAACACTGGCACTGAGCCTGCAGCTTTCCAGCGGAGAGAAAAAGCTACTTGAACACTCTGCAAGCCTTTCCACTCCCAAAAACATGCACATGGAAGGAGCTGCTGCAAAAGCGATGCTGTGCTCGCTGCTGCTCCTCCTGAAGCTCTGGCTGCTAAATCTGAGGCTTTCCTTCCAATTTCAAGCTGCAAAGCACTTGCTGAATTGCAGGGAAAGTCCGGGAGGCATTTGCTGTGCTGGCACACTTTCTCCTTCCTAGACAGAGTGGAAAAGCTTTTCCCTGCCGTGTAGGCGACAAGAGACGCATTAGACGGGCATCCGGAGCTGTCCGAAGGTAAGCGCCTGTTCCCGGCCTCTTTCGGCACAAGCCCCCGCTCCGGAGCGCACCGCGGCCGGCCGGAGGCTCTCTGCCGGCGAAGGTGCCGCTTCTCCGGCAAGGAAGCCTCAGCCGCTTCTCCTGCACACGGAGAGCGTGCTAGCTGCTGAAACGTGAAGAAAGAAGCTGCAGAACACTGGCACTGAGCCTGCAGCTTTCCAGCGGAGAGAAAAAGCTACTTGAACACTCTGCAAGCCTTTCCACTCCCAAAAACATGCACATGGAAGGAGCTGCTGCAAAAGCGATGCTGTGCTCGCTGCTGCTCCTCCTGAAGCTCTGGCTGCTGAATCTGAGGCTTTCCTTCCAATTTCAAGCTGCAAAGCACTTGCTGAATTGCAGGGAAAGTCCGGGGGGCATTTGCTGTGCTGGCACACTTTCTCCTTCCTAGACAGAGTGGAAAAGCTTTTCCCTGCCGTGTAGGCGACAAGAGACGCATTAGACGGGCATCCGGAGCTGTCCGAAGGTAAGCGCCTGTTCCCGGCCTCTTTCGGCACAAGCCCCCGCTCCGGAGCGCACCGCGGCCGGCCGGAGGCTCTCTGCCGGCGAAGGTGCCGCTTCTCCGGCAAGGAAGCCTCAGCCGCTTCTCCTGCACACGGAGAGCGTGCTAGCTGCTGAAACGTGAAGAAAGAAGCTGCAGAACACTGGCACTGAGCCTGCAGCTTTCCAGCGGAGAGAAAAAGCTACTTGAACACTCTGCAAGCCTTTCCACTCCCAAAAACATGCACATGGAAGGAGCTGCTGCAAAAGCGATGCTGTGCTCGCTGCTGCTCCTCCTGAAGCTCTGGCTGCTAAATCTGAGGCTTTCCTTCCAATTTCAAGCTGCAAAGCACTTGCTGAATTGCAGGGAAAGTCCGGGAGGCATTTGCTGTGCTGGCACACTTTCTCCTTCCTAGACAGAGTGGAAAAGCTTTTCCCTGCCGTGTAGGCGACAAGAGACGCATTAGACGGGCATCCGGAGCTGTCCGAAGGTAAGCGCCTGTTCCCGGCCTCTTTCGGCACAAGCCCCCGCTCCGGAGCGCACCGCGGCCGGCCGGAGGCTCTCTGCCGGCGAAGGTGCCGCTTCTCCGGCAAGGAAGCCTCAGCCGCTTCTCCTGCACACGGAGAGCGTGCTAGCTGCTGAAACGTGAAGAAAGAAGCTGCAGAACACTGGCACTGAGCCTGCAGCTTTCCAGCGGAGAGAAAAAGCTACTTGAACACTCTGCAAGCCTTTCCACTCCCAAAAACATGCACATGGAAGGAGCTGCTGCAAAAGCGATGCTGTGCTCGCTGCTGCTCCTCCTGAAGCTCTGGCTGCTGAATCTGAGGCTTTCCTTCCAATTTCAAGCTGCAAAGCACTTGCTGAATTGCAGGGAAAGTCCGGGAGGCATTTGCTGTGCTGGCACACTTTCTCCTTCCTAGACAGAGTGGAAAAGCTTTTCCCTGCCGTGTAGGCGACAAGAGACGCATTAGACGGGCATCCGGAGCTGTCCGAAGGTAAGCGCCTGTTCCCGGCCTCTTTCGGCACAAGCCCCCGCTCCGGAGCGCACCGCGGCCGGCCGGAGGCTCTCTGCCGGCGAAGGTGCCGCTTCTCCGGCAAGGAAGCCTCAGCCGCTTCTCCTGCACACGGAGAGCGTGCTAGCTGCTGAAACGTGAAGAAAGAAGCTGCAGAACACTGGCACTGAGCCTGCAGCTTTCCAGCGGAGAGAAAAAGCTACTTGAACACTCTGCAAGCCTTTCCACTCCCAAAAACATGCACATGGAAGGAGCTGCTGCAAAAGCGATGCTGTGCTCGCTGCTGCTCCTCCTGAAGCTCTGGCTGCTAAATCTGAGGCTTTCCTTCCAATTTCAAGCTGCAAAGCACTTGCTGAATTGCAGGGAAAGTCCGGGGGGCATTTGCTGTGCTGGCACACTTTCTCCTTCCTAGACAGAGTGGAAAAGCTTTTCCCTGCCGTGTAGGCGACAAGAGACGCATTAGACGGGCATCCGGAGCTGTCCGAAGGTAAGCGCCTGTTCCCGGCCTCTTTCGGCACAAGCCCCCGCTCCGGAGCGCACCGCGGCCGGCCGGAGGCTCTCTGCCGGCGAAGGTGCCGCTTCTCCGGCAACGAAGCCTCAGCCGCTTCTCCTGCACACGGAGAGCGTGCTAGCTGCTGAAACGTGAAGAAAGAAGCTGCAGAACACTGGCACTGAGCCTGCAGCTTTCCAGCGGAGAGAAAAAGCTACTTGAACACTCTGCAAGCCTTTCCACTCCCAAAAACATGCACATGGAAGGAGCTGCTGCAAAAGCGATGCTGTGCTCGCTGCTGCTCCTCCTGAAGCTCTGGCTGCTAAATCTGAGGCTTTCCTTCCAATTTCAAGCTGCAAAGCACTTGCTGAATTGCAGGGAAAGTCCGGGAGGCATTTGCTGTGCTGGCACACTTTCTCCTTCCTAGACAGAGTGGAAAAGCTTTTCCCTGCCGTGTAGGCGACAAGAGACGCATTAGACGGGCATCCGGAGCTGTCCGAAGGTAAGCGCCTGTTCCCGGCCTCTTTCGGCACAAGCCCCCGCTCCGGAGCGCACCGCGGCCGGCCGGAGGCTCTCTGCCGGCGAAGGTGCCGCTTCTCCGGCAAGGAAGCCTCAGCCGCTTCTCCTGCACACGGAGAGCGTGCTAGCTGCTGAAACGTGAAGAAAGAAGCTGCAGAACACTGGCACTGAGCCTGCAGCTTTCCAGCGGAGAGAAAAAGCTACTTGAACACTCTGCAAGCCTTTCCACTCCCAAAAACATGCACATGGAAGGAGCTGCTGCAAAAGCGATGCTGTGCTCGCTGCTGCTCCTCCTGAAGCTCTGGCTGCTAAATCTGAGGCTTTCCTTCCAATTTCAAGCTGCAAAGCACTTGCTGAATTGCAGGGAAAGTCCGGGAGGCATTTGCTGTGCTGGCACACTTTCTCCTTCCTAGACAGAGTGGAAAAGCTTTTCCCTGCCGTGTAGGCGACAAGAGACGCATTAGACGGGCATCCGGAGCTGTCCGAAGGTAAGCGCCTGTTCCCGGCCTCTTTCGGCACAAGCCCCCGCTCCGGAGCGCACCGCGGCCGGCCGGAGGCTCTCTGCCGGCGAAGGTGCCGCTTCTCCGGCAAGGAAGCCTCAGCCGCTTCTCCTGCACACGGAGAGCGTGCTAGCTGCTGAAACGTGAAGAAAGAAGCTGCAGAACACTGGCACTGAGCCTGCAGCTTTCCAGCGGAGAGAAAAAGCTACTTGAACACTCTGCAAGCCTTTCCACTCCCAAAAACATGCACATGGAAGGAGCTGCTGCAAAAGCGATGCTGTGCTCGCTGCTGCTCCTCCTGAAGCTCTGGCTGCTAAATCTGAGGCTTTCCTTCCAATTTCAAGCTGCAAAGCACTTGCTGAATTGCAGGGAAAGTCCGGGAGGCATTTGCTGTGCTGGCACACTTTCTCCTTCCTAGACAGAGTGGAAAAGCTTTTCCCTGCCGTGTAGGCGACAAGAGACGCATTAGACGGGCATCCGGAGCTGTCCGAAGGTAAGCGCCTGTTCCCGGCCTCTTTCGGCACAAGCCCCCGCTCCGGAGCGCACCGCGGCCGGCCGGAGGCTCTCTGCCGGCGAAGGTGCCGCTTCTCCGGCAAGGAAGCCTCAGCCGCTTCTCCTGCACACGGAGAGCGTGCTAGCTGCTGAAACGTGAAGAAAGAAGCTGCAGAACACTGGCACTGAGCCTGCAGCTTTCCAGCGGAGAGAAAAAGCTACTTGAACACTCTGCAAGCCTTTCCACTCCCAAAAACATGCACATGGAAGGAGCTGCTGCAAAAGCGATGCTGTGCTCGCTGCTGCTCCTCCTGAAGCTCTGGCTGCTAAATCTGAGGCTTTCCTTCCAATTTCAAGCTGCAAAGCACTTGCTGAATTGCAGGGAAAGTCCGGGAGGCATTTGCTGTGCTGGCACACTTTCTCCTTCCTAGACAGAGTGGAAAAGCTTTTCCCTGCCGTGTAGGCGACAAGAGACGCATTAGACGGGCATCCGGAGCTGTCCGAAGGTAAGCGCCTGTTCCCGGCCTCTTTCGGCACAAGCCCCCGCTCCGGAGCGCACCGCGGCCGGCCGGAGGCTCTCTGCCGGCGAAGGTGCCGCTTCTCCGGCAAGGAAGCCTCAGCCGCTTCTCCTGCACACGGAGAGCGTGCTAGCTGCTGAAACGTGAAGAAAGAAGCTGCAGAACACTGGCACTGAGCGTGCAGCTTTCCAGCGGAGAGAAAAAGCTACTTGAACACTCTGCAAGCCTTTCCACTCCCAAAAACATGCACATGGAAGGAGCTGCTGCAAAAGCGATGCTGTGCTCGCTGCTGCTCCTCCTGAAGCTCTGGCTGCTAAATCTGAGGCTTTCCTTCCAATTTCAAGCTGCAAAGCACTTGCTGAATTGCAGGGAAAGTCCGGGAGGCATTTGCTGTGCTGGCACACTTTCTCCTTCCTAGACAGAGTGGAAAAGCTTTTCCCTGCCGTGTAGGCGACAAGAGACGCATTAGACGGGCATCCGGAGCTGTCCGAAGGTAAGCGCCTGTTCCCGGCCTCTTTCGGCACAAGCCCCCGCTCCGGAGCGCACCGCGGCCGGCCGGAGGCTCTCTGCCGGCGAAGGTGCCGCTTCTCCGGCAAGGAAGCCTCAGCCGCTTCTCCTGCACACGGAGAGCGTGCTAGCTGCTGAAACGTGAAGAAAGAAGCTGCAGAACACTGGCACTGAGCCTGCAGCTTTCCAGCGGAGAGAAAAAGCTACTTGAACACTCTGCAAGCCTTTCCACTCCCAAAAACATGCACATGGAAGGAGCTGCTGCAAAAGCGATGCTGTGCTCGCTGCTGCTCCTCCTGAAGCTCTGGCTGCTAAATCTGAGGCTTTCCTTCCAATTTCAAGCTGCAAAGCACTTGCTGAATTGCAGGGAAAGTCCGGGGGGCATTTGCTGTGCTGGCACACTTTCTCCTTCCTAGACAGAGTGGAAAAGCTTTTCCCTGCCGTGTAGGCGACAAGAGACGCATTAGACGGGCATCCGGAGCTGTCCGAAGGTAAGCGCCTGTTCCCGGCCTCTTTCGGCACAAGCCCCCGCTCCGGAGCGCACCGCGGCCGGCCGGAGGCTCTCTGACGGCGAAGGTGCCGCTTCTCCGGCAAGGAAGCCTCAGCCGCTTCTCCTGCACACGGAGAGCGTGCTAGCTGCTGAAACGTGAAGAAAGAAGCTGCAGAACACTGGCACTGAGCCTGCAGCTTTCCAGCGGAGAGAAAAAGCTACTTGAACACTCTGCAAGCCTTTCCACTCCCAAAAACATGCACATGGAAGGAGCTGCTGCAAAAGCGATGCTGTGCTCGCTGCTGCTCCTCCTGAAGCTCTGGCTGCTAAATCTGAGGCTTTCCTTCCAATTTCAAGCTGCAAAGCACTTGCTGAATTGCAGGGAAAGTCCGGGAGGCATTTGCTGTGCTGGCACACTTTCTCCTTCCTAGACAGAGTGGAAAAGCTTTTCCCTGCCGTGTAGGCGACAAGAGACGCATTAGACGGGCATCCGGAGCTGTCCGAAGGTAAGCGCCTGTTCCCGGCCTCTTTCGGCACAAGCCCCCGCTCCGGAGCGCACCGCGGCCGGCCGGAGGCTCTCTGCCGGCGAAGGTGCCGCTTCTCCGGCAAGGAAGCCTCAGCCGCTTCTCCTGCACACGGAGAGCGTGCTAGCTGCTGAAACGTGAAGAAAGAAGCTGCAGAACACTGGCACTGAGCCTGCAGCTTTCCAGCAAAGAGAAAAAGCTACTTGAACACTCTGCAAGCCTTTCCACTCCCAAAAACATGCACATGGAAGGAGCTGCTGCAAAAGCGATGCTGTGCTCGCTGCTGCTCCTCCTGAAGCTCTGGCTGCTAAATCTGAGGCTTTCCTTCCAATTTCAAGCTGCAAAGCACTTGCTGAATTGCAGGGAAAGTCCGGGGGGCATTTGCTGTGCTGGCACACTTTCTCCTTCCTAGACAGAGTGGAAAAGCTTTTCCCTGCCGTGTAGGCGACAAGAGACGCATTAGACGGGCATCCGGAGCTGTCCGAAGGTAAGCGCCTGTTCCCGGCCTCTTTCGGCACAAGCCCCCGCTCCGGAGCGCACCGCGGCCGGCCGGAGGCTCTCTGCCGGCGAAGGTGCCGCTTCTCCGGCAAGGAAGCCTCAGCCGCTTCTCCTGCACACGGAGAGCGTGCTAGCTGCTGAAACGTGAAGAAAGAAGCTGCAGAACACTGGCACTGAGCCTGCAGCTTTCCAGCGGAGAGAAAAAGCTACTTGAACACTCTGCAAGCCTTTCCACTCCCAAAAACATGCACATGGAAGGAGCTGCTGCAAAAGCGATGCTGTGCTCGCTGCTGCTCCTCCTGAAGCTCTGGCTGCTAAATCTGAGGCTTTCCTTCCAATTTCAAGCTGCAAAGCACTTGCTGAATTGCAGGGAAAGTCCGGGGGGCATTTGCTGTGCTGGCACACTTTCTCCTTCCTAGACAGAGTGGAAAAGCTTTTCCCTGCCGTGTAGGCGACAAGAGACGCATTAGACGGGCATCCGGAGCTGTCCGAAGGTAAGCGCCTGTTCCCGGCCTCTTTCGGCACAAGCCCCCGCTCCGGAGCGCACCGCGGCCGGCCGGAGGCTCTCTGCCGGCGAAGGTGCCGCTTCTCCGGCAAGGAAGCCTCAGCCGCTTCTCCTGCACACGGAGAGCGTGCTAGCTGCTGAAACGTGAAGAAAGAAGCTGCAGAACACTGGCACTGAGCCTGCAGCTTTCCAGCGGAGAGAAAAAGCTACTTGAACACTCTGCAAGCCTTTCCACTCCCAAAAACATGCACATGGAAGGAGCTGCTGCAAAAGCGATGCTGTGCTCGCTGCTGCTCCTCCTGAAGCTCTGGCTGCTAAATCTGAGGCTTTCCTTCCAATTTCAAGCTGCAAAGCACTTGCTGAATTGCAGGGAAAGTCCGGGGGGCATTTGCTGTGCTGGCACACTTTCTCCTTCCTAGACAGAGTGGAAAAGCTTTTCCCTGCCGTGTAGGCGACAAGAGACGCATTAGACGGGCATCCGGAGCTGTCCGAAGGTAAGCGCCTGTTCCCGGCCTCTTTCGGCACAAGCCCCCGCTCCGGAGCGCACCGCGGCCGGCCGGAGGCTCTCTGCCGGCGAAGGTGCCGCTTCTCCGGCAAGGAAGCCTCAGCCGCTTCTCCTGCACACGGAGAGCGTGCTAGCTGCTGAAACGTGAAGAAAGAAGCTGCAGAACACTGGCACTGAGCCTGCAGCTTTCCAGCGGAGAGAAAAAGCTACTTGAACACTCTGCAAGCCTTTCCACTCCCAAAAACATGCACATGGAAGGAGCTGCTGCAAAAGCGATGCTGTGCTCGCTGCTGCTCCTCCTGAAGCTCTGGCTGCTAAATCTGAGGCTTTCCTTCCAATTTCAAGCTGCAAAGCACTTGCTGAATTGCAGGGAAAGTCCGGGAGGCATTTGCTGTGCTGGCACACTTTCTCCTTCCTAGACAGAGTGGAAAAGCTTTTCCCTGCCGTGTAGGCGACAAGAGACGCATTAGACGGGCATCCGGAGCTGTCCGAAGGTAAGCGCCTGTTCCCGGCCTCTTTCGGCACAAGCCCCCGCTCCGGAGCGCACCGCGGCCGGCCGGAGGCTCTCTGCCGGCGAAGGTGCCGCTTCTCCGGCAAGGAAGCCTCAGCCGCTTCTCCTGCACACGGAGAGCGTGCTAGCTGCTGAAACGTGAAGAAAGAAGCTGCAGAACACTGGCACTGAGCCTGCAGCTTTCCAGCGGAGAGAAAAAGCTACTTGAACACTCTGCAAGCCTTTCCACTCCCAAAAACATGCACATGGAAGGAGCTGCTGCAAAAGCGATGCTGTGCTCGCTGCTGCTCCTCCTGAAGCTCTGGCTGCTAAATCTGAGGCTTTCCTTCCAATTTCAAGCTGCAAAGCACTTGCTGAATTGCAGGGAAAGTCCGGGAGGCATTTGCTGTGCTGGCACACTTTCTCCTTCCTAGACAGAGTGGAAAAGCTTTTCCCTGCCGTGTAGGCGACAAGAGACGCATTAGACGGGCATCCGGAGCTGTCCGAAGGTAAGCGCCTGTTCCCGGCCTCTTTCGGCACAAGCCCCCGCTCCGGAGCGCACCGCGGCCGGCCGGAGGCTCTCTGCCGGCGAAGGTGCCGCTTCTCCGGCAAGGAAGCCTCAGCCGCTTCTCCTGCACACGGAGAGCGTGCTAGCTGCTGAAACGTGAAGAAAGAAGCTGCAGAACACTGGCACTGAGCCTGCAGCTTTCCAGCGGAGAGAAAAAGCTACTTGAACACTCTGCAAGCCTTTCCACTCCCAAAAACATGCACATGGAAGGAGCTGCTGCAAAAGCGATGCTGTGCTCGCTGCTGCTCCTCCTGAAGCTCTGGCTGCTAAATCTGAGGCTTTCCTTCCAATTTCAAGCTGCAAAGCACTTGCTGAATTGCAGGGAAAGTCCGGGAGGCATTTGCTGTGCTGGCACACTTTCTCCTTCCTAGACAGAGTGGAAAAGCTTTTCCCTGCCGTGTAGGCGACAAGAGACGCATTAGACGGGCATCCGGAGCTGTCCGAAGGTAAGCGCCTGTTCCCGGCCTCTTTCGGCACAAGCCCCCGCTCCGGAGCGCACCGCGGCCGGCCGGAGGCTCTCTGCCGGCGAAGGTGCCGCTTCTCCGGCAAGGAAGCCTCAGCCGCTTCTCCTGCACACGGAGAGCGTGCTAGCTGCTGAAACGTGAAGAAAGAAGCTGCAGAACACTGGCACTGAGCCTGCAGCTTTCCAGCGGAGAGAAAAAGCTACTTGAACACTCTGCAAGCCTTTCCACTCCCAAAAACATGCACATGGAAGGAGCTGCTGCAAAAGCGATGCTGTGCTCGCTGCTGCTCCTCCTGAAGCTCTGGCTGCTAAATCTGAGGCTTTCCTTCCAATTTCAAGCTGCAAAGCACTTGCTGAATTGCAGGGAAAGTCCGGGGGGCATTTGCTGTGCTGGCACACTTTCTCCTTCCTAGACAGAGTGGAAAAGCTTTTCCCTGCCGTGTAGGCGACAAGAGACGCATTAGACGGGCATCCGGAGCTGTCCGAAGGTAAGCGCCTGTTCCCGGCCTCTTTCGGCACAAGCCCCCGCTCCGGAGCGCACCGCGGCCGGCCGGAGGCTCTCTGCCGGCGAAGGTGCCGCTTCTCCGGCAAGGAAGCCTCAGCCGCTTCTCCTGCACACGGAGAGCGTGCTAGCTGCTGAAACGTGAAGAAAGAAGCTGCAGAACACTGGCACTGAGCCTGCAGCTTTCCAGCGGAGAGAAAAAGCTACTTGAACACTCTGCAAGCCTTTCCACTCCCAAAAACATGCACATGGAAGGAGCTGCTGCAAAAGCGATGCTGTGCTCGCTGCTGCTCCTCCTGAAGCTCTGGCTGCTAAATCTGAGGCTTTCCTTCCAATTTCAAGCTGCAAAGCACTTGCTGAATTGCAGGGAAAGTCCGGGGGGCATTTGCTGTGCTGGCACACTTTCTCCTTCCTAGACAGAGTGGAAAAGCTTTTCCCTGCCGTGTAGGCGACAAGAGACGCATTAGACGGGCATCCGGAGCTGTCCGAAGGTAAGCGCCTGTTCCCGGCCTCTTTCGGCACAAGCCCCCGCTCCGGAGCGCACCGCGGCCGGCCGGAGGCTCTCTGCCGGCGAAGGTGCCGCTTCTCCGGCAAGGAAGCCTCAGCCGCTTCTCCTGCACACGGAGAGCGTGCTAGCTGCTGAAACGTGAAGAAAGAAGCTGCAGAACACTGGCACTGAGCCTGCAGCTTTCCAGCGGAGAGAAAAAGCTACTTGAACACTCTGCAAGCCTTTCCACTCCCAAAAACATGCACATGGAAGGAGCTGCTGCAAAAGCGATGCTGTGCTCGCTGCTGCTCCTCCTGAAGCTCTGGCTGCTAAATCTGAGGCTTTCCTTCCAATTTCAAGCTGCAAAGCACTTGCTGAATTGCAGGGAAAGTCCGGGAGGCATTTGCTGTGCTGGCACACTTTCTCCTTGCTAGACAGAGTGGAAAAGCTTTTCCCTGCCGTGTAGGCGACAAGAGACGCATTAGACGGGCATCCGGAGCTGTCCGAAGGTAAGCGCCTGTTCCCGGCCTCTTTCGGCACAAGCCCCCGCTCCGGAGCGCACCGCGGCCGGCCGGAGGCTCTCTGCCGGCGAAGGTGCCGCTTCTCCGGCAAGGAAGCCTCAGCCGCTTCTCCTGCACACGGAGAGCGTGCTAGCTGCTGAAACGTGAAGAAAGAAGCTGCAGAACACTGGCACTGAGCCTGCAGCTTTCCAGCGGAGAGAAAAAGCTACTTGAACACTCTGCAAGCCTTTCCACTCCCAAAAACATGCACATGGAAGGAGCTGCTGCAAAAGCGATGCTGTGCTCGCTGCTGCTCCTCCTGAAGCTCTGGCTGCTAAATCTGAGGCTTTCCTTCCAATTTCAAGCTGCAAAGCACTTGCTGAATTGCAGGGAAAGTCCGGGAGGCATTTGCTGTGCTGGCACACTTTCTCCTTCCTAGACAGAGTGGAAAAGCTTTTCCCTGCCGTGTAGGCGACAAGAGACGCATTAGACGGGCATCCGGAGCTGTCCGAAGGTAAGCGCCTGTTCCCGGCCTCTTTCGGCACAAGCCCCCGCTCCGGAGCGCACCGCGGCCGGCCGGAGGCTCTCTGCCGGCGAAGGGGCCGCTTCTCCGGCAAGGAAGCCTCAGCCGCTTCTCCTGCACACGGAGAGCGTGCTAGCTGCTGAAACGTGAAGAAAGAAGCTGCAGAACACTGGCACTGAGCCTGCAGCTTTCCAGCGGAGAGAAAAAGCTACTTGAACACTCTGCAAGCCTTTCCACTCCCAAAAACATGCACATGGAAGGAGCTGCTGCAAAAGCGATGCTGTGCTCGCTGCTGCTCCTCCTGAAGCTCTGGCTGCTAAATCTGAGGCTTTCCTTCCAATTTCAAGCTGCAAAGCACTTGCTGAATTGCAGGGAAAGTCCGGGGGGCATTTGCTGTGCTGGCACACTTTCTCCTTCCTAGACAGAGTGGAAAAGCTTTTCCCTGCCGTGTAGGCGACAAGAGACGCATTAGACGGGCATCCGGAGCTGTCCGAAGGTAAGCGCCTGTTCCCGGCCTCTTTCGGCACAAGCCCCCGCTCCGGAGCGCACCGCGGCCGGCCGGAGGCTCTCTGCCGGCGAAGGTGCCGCTTCTCCGGCAAGGAAGCCTCAGCCGCTTCTCCTGCACACGGAGAGCGTGCTAGCTGCTGAAACGTGAAGAAAGAAGCTGCAGAACACTGGCACTGAGCCTGCAGCTTTCCAGCGGAGAGAAAAAGCTACTTGAACACTCTGCAAGCCTTTCCACTCCCAAAAACATGCACATGGAAGGAGCTGCTGCAAAAGCGATGCTGTGCTCGCTGCTGCTCCTCCTGAAGCTCTGGCTGCTAAATCTGAGGCTTTCCTTCCAATTTCAAGCTGCAAAGCACTTGCTGAATTGCAGGGAAAGTCCGGGGGGCATTTGCTGTGCTGGCACACTTTCTCCTTCCTAGACAGAGTGGAAAAGCTTTTCCCTGCCGTGTAGGCGACAAGAGACGCATTAGACGGGCATCCGGAGCTGTCCGAAGGTAAGCGCCTGTTCCCGGCCTCTTTCGGCACAAGCCCCCGCTCCGGAGCGCACCGCGGCCGGCCGGAGGCTCTCTGCCGGCGAAGGTGCCGCTTCTCCGGCAAGGAAGCCTCAGCCGCTTCTCCTGCACACGGAGAGCGTGCTAGCTGCTGAAACGTGAAGAAAGAAGCTGCAGAACACTGGCACTGAGCCTGCAGCTTTCCAGCGGAGAGAAAAAGCTACTTGAACACTCTGCAAGCCTTTCCACTCCCAAAAACATGCACATGGAAGGAGCTGCTGCAAAAGCGATGCTGTGCTCGCTGCTGCTCCTCCTGAAGCTCTGGCTGCTAAATCTGAGGCTTTCCTTCCAATTTCAAGCTGCAAAGCACTTGCTGAATTGCAGGGAAAGTCCGGGAGGCATTTGCTGTGCTGGCACACTTTCTCCTTCCTAGACAGAGTGGAAAAGCTTTTCCCTGCCGTGTAGGCGACAAGAGACGCATTAGACGGGCATCCGGAGCTGTCCGAAGGTAAGCGCCTGTTCCCGGCCTCTTTCGGCACAAGCCCCCGCTCCGGAGCGCACCGCGGCCGGCCGGAGGCTCTCTGCCGGCGAAGGTGCCGCTTCTCCGGCAAGGAAGCCTCAGCCGCTTCTCCTGCACACGGAGAGCGTGCTAGCTGCTGAAACGTGAAGAAAGAAGCTGCAGAACACTGGCACTGAGCCTGCAGCTTTCCAGCGGAGAGAAAAAGCTACTTGAACACTCTGCAAGCCTTTCCACTCCCAAAAACATGCACATGGAAGGAGCTGCTGCAAAAGCGATGCTGTGCTCGCTGCTGCTCCTCCTGAAGCTCTGGCTGCTAAATCTGAGGCTTTCCTTCCAATTTCAAGCTGCAAAGCACTTGCTGAATTGCAGGGAAAGTCCGGGAGGCATTTGCTGTGCTGGCACACTTTCTCCTTCCTAGACAGAGTGGAAAAGCTTTTCCCTGCCGTGTAGGCGACAAGAGACGCATTAGACGGGCATCCGGAGCTGTCCGAAGGTAAGCGCCTGTTGCCGGCCTCTTTCGGCACAAGCCCCCGCTCCGGAGCGCACCGCGGCCGGCCGGAGGCTCTCTGCCGGCGAAGGTGCCGCTTCTCCGGCAAGGAAGCCTCAGCCGCTTCTCCTGCACACGGAGAGCGTGCTAGCTGCTGAAACGTGAAGAAAGAAGCTGCAGAACACTGGCACTGAGCCTGCAGCTTTCCAGCGGAGAGAAAAAGCTACTTTGAACACTCTGCAAGCCTTTCCACTCCCAAAAACATGCACATGGAAGGAGCTGCTGCAAAAGCGATGCTGTGCTCGCTGCTGCTCCTCCTGAAGCTCTGGCTGCTAAATCTGAGGCTTTCCTTCCAATTTCAAGCTGCAAAGCACTTGCTGAATTGCAGGGAAAGTCCGGGAGGCATTTGCTGTGCTGGCACACTTTCTCCTTCCTAGACAGAGTGGAAAAGCTTTTCCCTGCCGTGTAGGCGACAAGAGACGCATTAGACGGGCATCCGGAGCTGTCCGAAGGTAAGCGCCTGTTCCCGGCCTCTTTCGGCACAAGCCCCCGCTCCGGAGCGCACCGCGGCCGGCCGGAGGCTCTCTGCCGGCGAAGGTGCCGCTTCTCCGGCAAGGAAGCCTCAGCCGCTTCTCCTGCACACGGAGAGCGTGCTAGCTGCTGAAACGTGAAGAAAGAAGCTGCAGAACACTGGCACTGAGCCTGCAGCTTTCCAGCGGAGAGAAAAAGCTACTTGAACACTCTGCAAGCCTTTCCACTCCCAAAAACATGCACATGGAAGGAGCTGCTGCAAAAGCGATGCTGTGCTCGCTGCTGCTCCTCCTGAAGCTCTGGCTGCTAAATCTGAGGCTTTCCTTCCAATTTCAAGCTGCAAAGCACTTGCTGAATTGCAGGGAAAGTCCGGGAGGCATTTGCTGTGCTGGCACACTTTCTCCTTCCTAGACAGAGTGGAAAAGCTTTTCCCTGCCGTGTAGGCGACAAGAGACGCATTAGACGGGCATCCGGAGCTGTCCGAAGGTAAGCGCCTGTTCCCGGCCTCTTTCGGCACAAGCCCCCGCTCCGGAGCGCACCGCGGCCGGCCGGAGGCTCTCTGCCGGCGAAGGTGCCGCTTCTCCGGCAAGGAAGCCTCAGCCGCTTCTCCTGCACACGGAGAGCGTGCTAGCTGCTGAAACGTGAAGAAAGAAGCTGCAGAACACTGGCACTGAGCCTGCAGCTTTCCAGCGGAGAGAAAAAGCTACTTGAACACTCTGCAAGCCTTTCCACTCCCAAAAACATGCACATGAAAGGAGCTGCTGCAAAAGCGATGCTGTGCTCGCTGCTGCTCCTCCTGAAGCTCTGGCTGCTAAATCTGAGGCTTTCCTTCCAATTTCAAGCTGCAAAGCACTTGCTGAATTGCAGGGAAAGTCCGGGAGGCATTTGCTGTGCTGGCACACTTTCTCCTTCCTAGACAGAGTGGAAAAGCTTTTCCCTGCCGTGTAGGCGACAAGAGACGCATTAGACGGGCATCCGGAGCTGTCCGAAGGTAAGCGCCTGTTCCCGGCCTCTTTCGGCACAAGCCCCCGCTCCGGAGCGCACCGCGGCCGGCCGGAGGCTCTCTGCCGGTGAAGGTGCCGCTTCTCCGGCAAGGAAGCCTCAGCCGCTTCTCCTGCACACGGAGAGCGTGCTAGCTGCTGAAACGTGAAGAAAGAAGCTGCAGAACACTGGCACTGAGCCTGCAGCTTTCCAGCGGAGAGAAAAAGCTACTTGAACACTCTGCAAGCCTTTCCACTCCCAAAAACATGCACATGGAAGGAGCTGCTGCAAAAGCGATGCTGTGCTCGCTGCTGCTCCTCCTGAAGCTCTGGCTGCTAAATCTGAGGCTTTCCTTCCAATTTCAAGCTGCAAAGCACTTGCTGAATTGCAGGGAAAGTCCGGGAGGCATTTGCTGTGCTGGCACACTTTCTCCTTCCTAGACAGAGTGGAAAAGCTTTTCCCTGCCGTGTAGGCGACAAGAGACGCATTAGACGGGCATCCGGAGCTGTCCGAAGGTAAGCGCCTGTTCCCGGCCTCTTTCGGCACAAGCCCCCGCTCCGGAGCGCACCGCGGCCGGCCGGAGGCTCTCTGCCGGCGAAGGTGCCGCTTCTCCGGCAAGGAAGCCTCAGCCGCTTCTCCTGCACACGGAGAGCGTGCTAGCTGCTGAAACGTGAAGAAAGAAGCTGCAGAACACTGGCACTGAGCCTGCAGCTTTCCAGCGGAGAGAAAAAGCTACTTGAACACTCTGCAAGCCTTTCCACTCCCAAAAACATGCACATGGAAGGAGCTGCTGCAAAAGCGATGCTGTGCTCGCTGCTGCTCCTCCTGAAGCTCTGGCTGCTAAATCTGAGGCTTTCCTTCCAATTTCAAGCTGCAAAGCACTTGCTGAATTGCAGGGAAAGTCCGGGAGGCATTTGCTGTGCTGGCACACTTTCTCCTTCCTAGACAGAGTGGAAAAGCTTTTCCCTGCCGTGTAGGCGACAAGAGACGCATTAGACGGGCATCCGGAGCTGTCCGAAGGTAAGCGCCTGTTCCCGGCCTCTTTCGGCACAAGCCCCCGCTCCGGAGCGCACCGCGGCCGGCCGGAGGCTCTCTGCCGGCGAAGGGGCCGCTTCTCCGGCAAGGAAGCCTCAGCCGCTTCTCCTGCACACGGAGAGCGTGCTAGCTGCTGAAACGTGAAGAAAGAAGCTGCAGAACACTGGCACTGAGCCTGCAGCTTTCCAGCGGAGAGAAAAAGCTACTTGAACACTCTGCAAGCCTTTCCACTCCCAAAAACATGCACATGGAAGGAGCTGCTGCAAAAGCGATGCTGTGCTCGCTGCTGCTCCTCCTGAAGCTCTGGCTGCTAAATCTGAGGCTTTCCTTCCAATTTCAAGCTGCAAAGCACTTGCTGAATTGCAGGGAAAGTCCGGGAGGCATTTGCTGTGCTGGCACACTTTCTCCTTCCTACACAGAGTGGAAAAGCTTTTCCCTGCCGTGTAGGCGACAAGAGACGCATTAGACGGGCATCCGGAGCTGTCCGAAGGTAAGCGCCTGTTCCCGGCCTCTTTCGGCACAAGCCCCCGCTCCGGAGCGCACCGCGGCCGGCCGGAGGCTCTCTGCCGGCGAAGGTGCCGCTTCTCCGGCAAGGAAGCCTCAGCCGCTTCTCCTGCACACGGAGAGCGTGCTAGCTGCTGAAACGTGAAGAAAGAAGCTGCAGAACACTGGCACTGAGCCTGCAGCTTTCCAGCGGAGAGAAAAAGCTACTTTGAACACTCTGCAAGCCTTTCCACTCCCAAAAACATGCACATGGAAGGAGCTGCTGCAAAAGCGATGCTGTGCTCGCTGCTGCTCCTCCTGAAGCTCTGGCTGCTAAATCTGAGGCTTTCCTTCCAATTTCAAGCTGCAAAGCACTTGCTGAATTGCAGGGAAAGTCCGGGAGGCATTTGCTGTGCTGGCACACTTTCTCCTTCCTAGACAGAGTGGAAAAGCTTTTCCCTGCCGTGTAGGCGACAAGAGACGCATTAGACGGGCATCCGGAGCTGTCCGAAGGTAAGCGCCTGTTCCCGGCCTCTTTCGGCACAAGCCCCCGCTCCGGAGCGCACCGCGGCCGGCCGGAGGCTCTCTGCCGGCGAAGGTGCCGCTTCTCCGGCAAGGAAGCCTCAGCCGCTTCTCCTGCACACGGAGAGCGTGCTAGCTGCTGAAACGTGAAGAAAGAAGCTGCAGAACACTGGCACTGAGCCTGCAGCTTTCCAGCGGAGAGAAAAAGCTACTTGAACACTCTGCAAGCCTTTCCACTCCCAAAAACATGCACATGGAAGGAGCTGCTGCAAAAGCGATGCTGTGCTCGCTGCTGCTCCTCCTGAAGCTCTGGCTGCTAAATCTGAGGCTTTCCTTCCAATTTCAAGCTGCAAAGCACTTGCTGAATTGCAGGGAAAGTCCGGGAGGCATTTGCTGTGCTGGCACACTTTCTCCTTCCTAGACAGAGTGGAAAAGCTTTTCCCTGCCGTGTAGGCGACAAGAGACGCATTAGACGGGCATCCGGAGCTGTCCGAAGGTAAGCGCCTGTTCCCGGCCTCTTTCGGCACAAGCCCCCGCTCCGGAGCGCACCGCGGCCGGCCGGAGGCTCTCTGCCGGCGAAGGTGCCGCTTCTCCGGCAAGGAAGCCTCAGCCGCTTCTCCTGCACACGGAGAGCGTGCTAGCTGCTGAAACGTGAAGAAAGAAGCTGCAGAACACTGGCACTGAGCCTGCAGCTTTCCAGCGGAGAGAAAAAGCTACTTGAACACTCTGCAAGCCTTTCCACTCCCAAAAACATGCACATGGAAGGAGCTGCTGCAAAAGCGATGCTGTGCTCGCTGCTGCTCCTCCTGAAGCTCTGGCTGCTGAATCTGAGGCTTTCCTTCCAATTTCAAGCTGCAAAGCACTTGCTGAATTGCAGGGAAAGTCCGGGAGGCATTTGCTGTGCTGGCACACTTTCTCCTTCCTAGACAGAGTGGAAAAGCTTTTCCCTGCCGTGTAGGCGACAAGAGACGCATTAGACGGGCATCCGGAGCTGTCCGAAGGTAAGCGCCTGTTCCCGGCCTCTTTCGGCACAAGCCCCCGCTCCGGAGCGCACCGCGGCCGGCCGGAGGCTCTCTGCCGGCGAAGGTGCCGCTTCTCCGGCAAGGAAGCCTCAGCCGCTTCTCCTGCACACGGAGAGCGTGCTAGCTGCTGAAACGTGAAGAAAGAAGCTGCAGAACACTGGCACTGAGCCTGCAGCTTTCCAGCGGAGAGAAAAAGCTACTTGAACACTCTGCAAGCCTTTCCACTCCCAAAAACATGCACATGGAAGGAGCTGCTGCAAAAGCGATGCTGTGCTCGCTGCTGCTCCTCCTGAAGCTCTGGCTGCTAAATCTGAGGCTTTCCTTCCAATTTCAAGCTGCAAAGCACTTGCTGAATTGCAGGGAAAGTCCGGGAGGCATTTGCTGTGCTGGCACACTTTCTCCTTCCTAGACAGAGTGGAAAAGCTTTTCCCTGCCGTGTAGGCGACAAGAGACGCATTAGACGGGCATCCGGAGCTGTCCGAAGGTAAGCGCCTGTTCCCGGCCTCTTTCGGCACAAGCCCCCGCTCCGGAGCGCACCGCGGCCGGCCGGAGGCTCTCTGCCGGCGAAGGTGCCGCTTCTCCGGCAAGGAAGCCTCAGCCGCTTCTCCTGCACACGGAGAGCGTGCTAGCTGCTGAAACGTGAAGAAAGAAGCTGCAGAACACTGGCACTGAGCCTGCAGCTTTCCAGCGGAGAGAAAAAGCTACTTGAACACTCTGCAAGCCTTTCCACTCCCAAAAACATGCACATGGAAGGAGCTGCTGCAAAAGCGATGCTGTGCTCGCTGCTGCTCCTCCTGAAGCTCTGGCTGCTGAATCTGAGGCTTTCCTTCCAATTTCAAGCTGCAAAGCACTTGCTGAATTGCAGGGAAAGTCCGGGAGGCATTTGCTGTGCTGGCACACTTTCTCCTTCCTAGACAGAGTGGAAAAGCTTTTCCCTGCCGTGTAGGCGACAAGAGACGCATTAGACGGGCATCCGGAGCTGTCCGAAGGTAAGCGCCTGTTCCCGGCCTCTTTCGGCACAAGCCCCCGCTCCGGAGCGCACCGCGGCCGGCCGGAGGCTCTCTGCCGGCGAAGGTGCCGCTTCTCCGGCAAGGAAGCCTCAGCCGCTTCTCCTGCACACGGAGAGCGTGCTAGCTGCTGAAACGTGAAGAAAGAAGCTGCAGAACACTGGCACTGAGCCTGCAGCTTTCCAGCGGAGAGAAAAAGCTACTTGAACACTCTGCAAGCCTTTCCACTCCCAAAAACATGCACATGGAAGGAGCTGCTGCAAAAGCGATGCTGTGCTCGCTGCTGCTCCTCCTGAAGCTCTGGCTGCTAAATCTGAGGCTTTCCTTCCAATTTCAAGCTGCAAAGCACTTGCTGAATTGCAGGGAAAGTCCGGGGGGCATTTGCTGTGCTGGCACACTTTCTCCTTCCTAGACAGAGTGGAAAAGCTTTTCCCTGCCGTGTAGGCGACAAGAGACGCATTAGACGGGCATCCGGAGCTGTCCGAAGGTAAGCGCCTGTTCCCGGCCTCTTTCGGCACAAGCCCCCGCTCCGGAGCGCACCGCGGCCGGCCGGAGGCTCTCTGCCGGCGAAGGTGCCGCTTCTCCGGCAAGGAAGCCTCAGCCGCTTCTCCTGCACACGGAGAGCGTGCTAGCTGCTGAAACGTGAAGAAAGAAGCTGCAGAACACTGGCACTGAGCCTGCAGCTTTCCAGCGGAGAGAAAAAGCTACTTGAACACTCTGCAAGCCTTTCCACTCCCAAAAACATGCACATGGAAGGAGCTGCTGCAAAAGCGATGCTGTGCTCGCTGCTGCTCCTCCTGAAGCTCTGGCTGCTAAATCTGAGGCTTTCCTTCCAATTTCAAGCTGCAAAGCACTTGCTGAATTGCAGGGAAAGTCCGGGGGGCATTTGTTGTGCTGGCACACTTTCTCCTTCCTAGACAGAGTGGAAAAGCTTTTCCCTGCCGTGTAGGCGACAAGAGACGCATTAGACGGGCATCCGGAGCTGTCCGAAGGTAAGCGCCTGTTCCCGGCCTCTTTCGGCACAAGCCCCCGCTCCGGAGCGCACCGCGGCCGGCCGGAGGCTCTCTGCCGGCGAAGGTGCCGCTTCTCCGGCAAGGAAGCCTCAGCCGCTTCTCCTGCACACGGAGAGCGTGCTAGCTGCTGAAACGTGAAGAAAGAAGCTGCAGAACACTGGCACTGAGCCTGCAGCTTTCCAGCGGAGAGAAAAAGCTACTTGAACACTCTGCAAGCCTTTCCACTCCCAAAAACATGCACATGGAAGGAGCTGCTGCAAAAGCGATGCTGTGCTCGCTGCTGCTCCTCCTGAAGCTCTGGCTGCTAAATCTGAGGCTTTCCTTCCAATTTCAAGCTGCAAAGCACTTGCTGAATTGCAGGGAAAGTCCGGGAGGCATTTGCTGTGCTGGCACACTTTCTCCTTCCTAGACAGAGTGGAAAAGCTTTTCCCTGCCGTGTAGGCGACAAGAGACGCATTAGACGGGCATCCGGAGCTGTCCGAAGGTAAGCGCCTGTTCCCGGCCTCTTTCGGCACAAGCCCCCGCTCCGGAGCGCACCGCGGCCGGCCGGAGGCTCTCTGCCGGCGAAGGTGCCGCTTCTCCGGCAAGGAAGCCTCAGCCGCTTCTCCTGCACACGGAGAGCGTGCTAGCTGCTGAAACGTGAAGAAAGAAGCTGCAGAACACTGGCACTGAGCCTGCAGCTTTCCAGCGGAGAGAAAAAGCTACTTGAACACTCTGCAAGCCTTTCCACTCCCAAAAACATGCACATGGAAGGAGCTGCTGCAAAAGCGATGCTGTGCTCGCTGCTGCTCCTCCTGAAGCTCTGGCTGCTAAATCTGAGGCTTTCCTTCCAATTTCAAGCTGCAAAGCACTTGCTGAATTGCAGGGAAAGTCCGGGAGGCATTTGCTGTGCTGGCACACTTTCTCCTTCCTAGACAGAGTGGAAAAGCTTTTCCCTGCCGTGTAGGCGACAAGAGACGCATTAGACGGGCATCCGGAGCTGTCCGAAGGTAAGCGCCTGTTCCCGGCCTCTTTCGGCACAAGCCCCCGCTCCGGAGCGCACCGCGGCCGGCCGGAGGCTCTCTGCCGGCGAAGGTGCCGCTTCTCCGGCAAGGAAGCCTCAGCCGCTTCTCCTGCACACGGAGAGCGTGCTAGCTGCTGAAACGTGAAGAAAGAAGCTGCAGAACACTGGCACTGAGCGTGCAGCTTTCCAGCGGAGAGAAAAAGCTACTTGAACACTCTGCAAGCCTTTCCACTCCCAAAAACATGCACATGGAAGGAGCTGCTGCAAAAGCGATGCTGTGCTCGCTGCTGCTCCTCCTGAAGCTCTGGCTGCTAAATCTGAGGCTTTCCTTCCAATTTCAAGCTGCAAAGCACTTGCTGAATTGCAGGGAAAGTCCGGGAGGCATTTGCTGTGCTGGCACACTTTCTCCTTCCTAGACAGAGTGGAAAAGCTTTTCCCTGCCGTGTAGGCGACAAGAGACGCATTAGACGGGCATCCGGAGCTGTCCGAAGGTAAGCGCCTGTTCCCGGCCTCTTTCGGCACAAGCCCCCGCTCCGGAGCGCACCGCGGCCGGCCGGAGGCTCTCTGCCGGCGAAGGTGCCGCTTCTCCGGCAAGGAAGCCTCAGCCGCTTCTCCTGCACACGGAGAGCGTGCTAGCTGCTGAAACGTGAAGAAAGAAGCTGCAGAACACTGGCACTGAGCCTGCAGCTTTCCAGCGGAGAGAAAAAGCTACTTGAACACTCTGCAAGCCTTTCCACTCCCAAAAACATGCACATGGAAGGAGCTGCTGCAAAAGCGATGCTGTGCTCGCTGCTGCTCCTCCTGAAGCTCTGGCTGCTAAATCTGAGGCTTTCCTTCCAATTTCAAGCTGCAAAGCACTTGCTGAATTGCAGGGAAAGTCCGGGGGGCATTTGCTGTGCTGGCACACTTTCTCCTTCCTAGACAGAGTGGAAAAGCTTTTCCCTGCCGTGTAGGCGACAAGAGACGCATTAGACGGGCATCCGGAGCTGTCCGAAGGTAAGCGCCTGTTGCCGGCCTCTTTCGGCACAAGCCCCCGCTCCGGAGCGCACCGCGGCCGGCCGGAGGCTCTCTGCCGGCGAAGGTGCCGCTTCTCCGGCAAGGAAGCCTCAGCCGCTTCTCCTGCACACGGAGAGCGTGCTAGCTGCTGAAACGTGAAGAAAGAAGCTGCAGAACACTGGCACTGAGCCTGCAGCTTTCCAGCGGAGAGAAAAAGCTACTTGAACACTCTGCAAGCCTTTCCACTCCCAAAAACATGCACATGGAAGGAGCTGCTGCAAAAGCGATGCTGTGCTCGCTGCTGCTCCTCCTGAAGCTCTGGCTGCTAAATCTGAGGCTTTCCTTCCAATTTCAAGCTGCAAAGCACTTGCTGAATTGCAGGGAAAGTCCGGGGGGCATTTGCTGTGCTGGCACACTTTCTCCTTCCTAGACAGAGTGGAAAAGCTTTTCCCTGCCGTGTAGGCGACAAGAGACGCATTAGACGGGCATCCGAAGCTGTCCGAAGGTAAGCGCCTGTTCCCGGCCTCTTTCGGCACAAGCCCCCGCTCCGGAGCGCACCGCGGCCGGCCGGAGGCTCTCTGCCGGCGAAGGTGCCGCTTCTCCGGCAAGGAAGCCTCAGCCGCTTCTCCTGCACACGGAGAGCGTGCTAGCTGCTGAAACGTGAAGAAAGAAGCTGCAGAACACTGGCACTGAGCCTGCAGCTTTCCAGCGGAGAGAAAAAGCTACTTGAACACTCTGCAAGCCTTTCCACTCCCAAAAACATGCACATGGAAGGAGCTGCTGCAAAAGCGATGCTGTGCTCGCTGCTGCTCCTCCTGAAGCTCTGGCTGCTAAATCTGAGGCTTTCCTTCCAATTTCAAGCTGCAAAGCACTTGCTGAATTGCAGGGAAAGTCCGGGGGGCATTTGCTGTGCTGGCACACTTTCTCCTTCCTAGACAGAGTGGAAAAGCTTTTCCCTGCCGTGTAGGCGACAAGAGACGCATTAGACGGGCATCCGGAGCTGTCCGAAGGTAAGCGCCTGTTCCCGGCCTCTTTCGGCACAAGCCCCCGCTCCGGAGCGCACCGCGGCCGGCCGGAGGCTCTCTGCCGGCGAAGGTGCCGCTTCTCCGGCAAGGAAGCCTCAGCCGCTTCTCCTGCACACGGAGAGCGTGCTAGCTGCTGAAACGTGAAGAAAGAAGCTGCAGAACACTGGCACTGAGCCTGCAGCTTTCCAGCGGAGAGAAAAAGCTACTTGAACACTCTGCAAGCCTTTCCACTCCCAAAAACATGCACATGGAAGGAGCTGCTGCAAAAGCGATGCTGTGCTCGCTGCTGCTCCTCCTGAAGCTCTGGCTGCTAAATCTGAGGCTTTCCTTCCAATTTCAAGCTGCAAAGCACTTGCTGAATTGCAGGGAAAGTCCGGGAGGCATTTGCTGTGCTGGCACACTTTCTCCTTCCTAGACAGAGTGGAAAAGCTTTTCCCTGCCGTGTAGGCGACAAGAGACGCATTAGACGGGCATCCGGAGCTGTCCGAAGGTAAGCGCCTGTTCCCGGCCTCTTTCGGCACAAGCCCCCGCTCCGGAGCGCACCGCGGCCGGCCGGAGGCTCTCTGCCGGCGAAGGTGCCGCTTCTCCGGCAAGGAAGCCTCAGCCGCTTCTCCTGCACACGGAGAGCGTGCTAGCTGCTGAAACGTGAAGAAAGAAGCTGCAGAACACTGGCACTGAGCCTGCAGCTTTCCAGCGGAGAGAAAAAGCTACTTGAACACTCTGCAAGCCTTTCCACTCCCAAAAACATGCACATGGAAGGAGCTGCTGCAAAAGCGATGCTGTGCTCGCTGCTGCTCCTCCTGAAGCTCTGGCTGCTGAATCTGAGGCTTTCCTTCCAATTTCAAGCTGCAAAGCACTTGCTGAATTGCAGGGAAAGTCCGGGAGGCATTTGCTGTGCTGGCACACTTTCTCCTTCCTAGACAGAGTGGAAAAGCTTTTCCCTGCCGTGTAGGCGACAAGAGACGCATTAGACGGGCATCCGGAGCTGTCCGAAGGTAAGCGCCTGTTCCCGGCCTCTTTCGGCACAAGCCCCCGCTCCGGAGCGCACCGCGGCCGGCCGGAGGCTCTCTGCCGGCGAAGGTGCCGCTTCTCCGGCAAGGAAGCCTCAGCCGCTTCTCCTGCACACGGAGAGCGTGCTAGCTGCTGAAACGTGAAGAAAGAAGCTGCAGAACACTGGCACTGAGCCTGCAGCTTTCCAGCGGAGAGAAAAAGCTACTTGAACACTCTGCAAGCCTTTCCACTCCCAAAAACATGCACATGGAAGGAGCTGCTGCAAAAGCGATGCTGTGCTCGCTGCTGCTCCTCCTGAAGCTCTGGCTGCTAAATCTGAGGCTTTCCTTCCAATTTCAAGCTGCAAAGCACTTGCTGAATTGCAGGGAAAGTCCGGGGGGCATTTGCTGTGCTGGCACACTTTCTCCTTCCTAGACAGAGTGGAAAAGCTTTTCCCTGCCGTGTAGGCGACAAGAGACGCATTAGACGGGCATCCGGAGCTGTCCGAAGGTAAGCGCCTGTTCCCGGCCTCTTTCGGCACAAGCCCCCGCTCCGGAGCGCACCGCGGCCGGCCGGAGGCTCTCTGCCGGCGAAGGTGCCGCTTCTCCGGCAAGGAAGCCTCAGCCGCTTCTCCTGCACACGGAGAGCGTGCTAGCTGCTGAAACGTGAAGAAAGAAGCTGCAGAACACTGGCACTGAGCCTGCAGCTTTCCAGCGGAGAGAAAAAGCTACTTGAACACTCTGCAAGCCTTTCCACTCCCAAAAACATGCACATGGAAGGAGCTGCTGCAAAAGCGATGCTGTGCTCGCTGCTGCTCCTCCTGAAGCTCTGGCTGCTAAATCTGAGGCTTTCCTTCCAATTTCAAGCTGCAAAGCACTTGCTGAATTGCAGGGAAAGTCCGGGGGGCATTTGCTGTGCTGGCACACTTTCTCCTTCCTAGACAGAGTGGAAAAGCTTTTCCCTGCCGTGTAGGCGACAAGAGACGCATTAGACGGGCATCCGGAGCTGTCCGAAGGTAAGCGCCTGTTCCCGGCCTCTTTCGGCACAAGCCCCCGCTCCGGAGCGCACCGCGGCCGGCCGGAGGCTCTCTCCCGGCGAAGGTGCCGCTTCTCCGGCAAGGAAGCCTCAGCCGCTTCTCCTGCACACGGAGAGCGTGCTAGCTGCTGAAACGTGAAGAAAGAAGCTGCAGAACACTGGCACTGAGCGTGCAGCTTTCCAGCGGAGAGAAAAAGCTACTTGAACACTCTGCAAGCCTTTCCACTCCCAAAAACATGCACATGGAAGGAGCTGCTGCAAAAGCGATGCTGTGCTCGCTGCTGCTCCTCCTGAAGCTCTGGCTGCTAAATCTGAGGCTTTCCTTCCAATTTCAAGCTGCAAAGCACTTGCTGAATTGCAGGGAAAGTCCGGGGGGCATTTGCTGTGCTGGCACACTTTCTCCTTCCTAGACAGAGTGGAAAAGCTTTTCCCTGCCGTGTAGGCGACAAGAGACGCATTAGACGGGCATCCGGAGCTGTCCGAAGGTAAGCGCCTGTTCCCGGCCTCTTTCGGCACAAGCCCCCGCTCCGGAGCGCACCGCGGCCGGCCGGAGGCTCTCTGCCGGCGAAGGTGCCGCTTCTCCGGCAAGGAAGCCTCAGCCGCTTCTCCTGCACACGGAGAGCGTGCTAGCTGCTGAAACGTGAAGAAAGAAGCTGCAGAACACTGGCACTGAGCCTGCAGCTTTCCAGCGGAGAGAAAAAGCTACTTGAACACTCTGCAAGCCTTTCCACTCCCAAAAACATGCACATGGAAGGAGCTGCTGCAAAAGCGATGCTGTGCTCGCTGCTGCTCCTCCTGAAGCTCTGGCTGCTAAATCTGAGGCTTTCCTTCCAATTTCAAGCTGCAAAGCACTTGCTGAATTGCAGGGAAAGTCCGGGGGGCATTTGCTGTGCTGGCACACTTTCTCCTTCCTAGACAGAGTGGAAAAGCTTTTCCCTGCCGTGTAGGCGACAAGAGACGCATTAGACGGGCATCCGGAGCTGTCCGAAGGTAAGCGCCTGTTCCCGGCCTCTTTCGGCACAAGCCCCCGCTCCGGAGCGCACCGCGGCCGGCCGGAGGCTCTCTGCCGGCGAAGGTGCCGCTTCTCCGGCAAGGAAGCCTCAGCCGCTTCTCCTGCACACGGAGAGCGTGCTAGCTGCTGAAACGTGAAGAAAGAAGCTGCAGAACACTGGCACTGAGCGTGCAGCTTTCCAGCGGAGAGAAAAAGCTACTTGAACACTCTGCAAGCCTTTCCACTCCCAAAAACATGCACATGGAAGGAGCTGCTGCAAAAGCGATGCTGTGCTCGCTGCTGCTCCTCCTGAAGCTCTGGCTGCTAAATCTGAGGCTTTCCTTCCAATTTCAAGCTGCAAAGCACTTGCTGAATTGCAGGGAAAGTCCGGGGGGCATTTGCTGTGCTGGCACACTTTCTCCTTCCTAGACAGAGTGGAAAAGCTTTTCCCTGCCGTGTAGGCGACAAGAGACGCATTAGACGGGCATCCGGAGCTGTCCGAAGGTAAGCGCCTGTTCCCGGCCTCTTTCGGCACAAGCCCCCGCTCCGGAGCGCACCGCGGCCGGCCGGAGGCTCTCTGCCGGCGAAGGTGCCGCTTCTCCGGCAAGGAAGCCTCAGCCGCTTCTCCTGCACACGGAGAGCGTGCTAGCTGCTGAAACGTGAAGAAAGAAGCTGCAGAACACTGGCACTGAGCCTGCAGCTTTCCAGCGGAGAGAAAAAGCTACTTGAACACTCTGCAAGCCTTTCCACTCCCAAAAACATGCACATGGAAGGAGCTGCTGCAAAAGCGATGCTGTGCTCGCTGCTGCTCCTCCTGAAGCTCTGGCTGCTAAATCTGAGGCTTTCCTTCCAATTTCAAGCTGCAAAGCACTTGCTGAATTGCAGGGAAAGTCCGGGGGGCATTTGCTGTGCTGGCACACTTTCTCCTTCCTAGACAGAGTGGAAAAGCTTTTCCCTGCCGTGTAGGCGACAAGAGACGCATTAGACGGGCATCCGGAGCTGTCCGAAGGTAAGCGCCTGTTCCCGGCCTCTTTCGGCACAAGCCCCCGCTCCGGAGCGCACCGCGGCCGGCCGGAGGCTCTCTGCCGGCGAAGGTGCCGCTTCTCCGGCAAGGAAGCCTCAGCCGCTTCTCCTGCACACGGAGAGCGTGCTAGCTGCTGAAACGTGAAGAAAGAAGCTGCAGAACACTGGCACTGAGCCTGCAGCTTTCCAGCGGAGAGAAAAAGCTACTTGAACACTCTGCAAGCCTTTCCACTCCCAAAAACATGCACATGGAAGGAGCTGCTGCAAAAGCGATGCTGTGCTCGCTGCTGCTCCTCCTGAAGCTCTGGCTGCTGAATCTGAGGCTTTCCTTCCAATTTCAAGCTGCAAAGCACTTGCTGAATTGCAGGGAAAGTCCGGGAGGCATTTGCTGTGCTGGCACACTTTCTCCTTCCTAGACAGAGTGGAAAAGCTTTTCCCTGCCGTGTAGGCGACAAGAGACGCATTAGACGGGCATCCGGAGCTGTCCGAAGGTAAGCGCCTGTTCCCGGCCTCTTTCGGCACAAGCCCCCGCTCCGGAGCGCACCGCGGCCGGCCGGAGGCTCTCTGCCGGCGAAGGTGCCGCTTCTCCGGCAAGGAAGCCTCAGCCGCTTCTCCTGCACACGGAGAGCGTGCTAGCTGCTGAAACGTGAAGAAAGAAGCTGCAGAACACTGGCACTGAGCGTGCAGCTTTCCAGCGGAGAGAAAAAGCTACTTGAACACTCTGCAAGCCTTTCCACTCCCAAAAACATGCACATGGAAGGAGCTGCTGCAAAAGCGATGCTGTGCTCGCTGCTGCTCCTCCTGAAGCTCTGGCTGCTAAATCTGAGGCTTTCCTTCCAATTTCAAGCTGCAAAGCACTTGCTGAATTGCAGGGAAAGTCCGGGAGGCATTTGCTGTGCTGGCACACTTTCTCCTTCCTAGACAGAGTGGAAAAGCTTTTCCCTGCCGTGTAGGCGACAAGAGACGCATTAGACGGGCATCCGGAGCTGTCCGAAGGTAAGCGCCTGTTCCCGGCCTCTTTCGGCACAAGCCCCCGCTCCGGAGCGCACCGCGGCCGGCCGGAGGCTCTCTGCCGGCGAAGGTGCCGCTTCTCCGGCAAGGAAGCCTCAGCCGCTTCTCCTGCACACGGAGAGCGTGCTAGCTGCTGAAACGTGAAGAAAGAAGCTGCAGAACACTGGCACTGAGCCTGCAGCTTTCCAGCGGAGAGAAAAAGCTACTTGAACACTCTGCAAGCCTTTCCACTCCCAAAAACATGCACATGGAAGGAGCTGCTGCAAAAGCGATGCTGTGCTCGCTGCTGCTCCTCCTGAAGCTCTGGCTGCTAAATCTGAGGCTTTCCTTCCAATTTCAAGCTGCAAAGCACTTGCTGAATTGCAGGGAAAGTCCGGGAGGCATTTGCTGTGCTGGCACACTTTCTCCTTCCTAGACAGAGTGGAAAAGCTTTTCCCTGCCGTGTAGGCGACAAGAGACGCATTAGACGGGCATCCGGAGCTGTCCGAAGGTAAGCGCCTGTTCCCGGCCTCTTTCGGCACAAGCCCCCGCTCCGGAGCGCACCGCGGCCGGCCGGAGGCTCTCTGCCGGCGAAGGTGCCGCTTCTCCGGCAAGGAAGCCTCAGCCGCTTCTCCTGCACACGGAGAGCGTGCTAGCTGCTGAAACGTGAAGAAAGAAGCTGCAGAACACTGGCACTGAGCCTGCAGCTTTCCAGCGGAGAGAAAAAGCTACTTGAACACTCTGCAAGCCTTTCCACTCCCAAAAACATGCACATGGAAGGAGCTGCTGCAAAAGCGATGCTGTGCTCGCTGCTGCTGCTCCTGAAGCTTTGGCTGCTAAATCTGAGGCTTTCCTTCCAATTTCAAGCTGCAAAGCACTTGCTGAATTGCAGGGAAAGTCCGGGAGGCATTTGCTGTGCTGGCACACTTTCTCCTTCCTAGACAGAGTGGAAAAGCTTTTCCCTGCCGTGTAGGCGACAAGAGACGCATTAGACGGGCATCCGGAGCTGTCCGAAGGTAAGCGCCTGTTCCCGGCCTCTTTCGGCACAAGCCCCCGCTCCGGAGCGCACCGCGGCCGGCCGGAGGCTCTCTGCCGGCGAAGGTGCCGCTTCTCCGGCAAGGAAGCCTCAGCCGCTTCTCCTGCACACGGAGAGCGTGCTAGCTGCTGAAACGTGAAGAAAGAAGCTGCAGAACACTGGCACTGAGCCTGCAGCTTTCCAGCGGAGAGAAAAAGCTACTTGAACACTCTGCAAGCCTTTCCACTCCCAAAAACATGCACATGGAAGGAGCTGCTGCAAAAGCGATGCTGTGCTCGCTGCTGCTGCTCCTGAAGCTTTGGCTGCTAAATCTGAGGCTTTCCTTCCAATTTCAAGCTGCAAAGCACTTGCTGAATTGCAGGGAAAGTCCGGGAGGCATTTGCTGTGCTGGCACACTTTCTCCTTCCTAGACAGAGTGGAAAAGCTTTTCCCTGCCGTGTAGGCGACAAGAGACGCATTAGACGGGCATCCGGAGCTGTCCGAAGGTAAGCGCCTGTTCCCGGCCTCTTTCGGCACAAGCCCCCGCTCCGGAGCGCACCGCGGCCGGCAGGATGCTCTCTGCCGGCGAAGGTGCCGCTTCTCCGGCAAGGAAGCCTCAGCCGCTTCTCCTGCACACGGAGAGCGTGCTAGCTGCTGAAACGTGAAGAAAGAAGCTGCAGAACACTGGCACTGAGCGTGCAGCTTTCCAGCGGAGAGAAAAAGCTACTTGAACACTCTGCAAGCCTTTCCACTCCCAAAAACATGCACATGGAAGGAGCTGCTGCAAAAGCGATGCTGTGCTCGCTGCTGCTCCTCCTGAAGCTCTGGCTGCTAAATCTGAGGCTTTCCTTCCAATTTCAAGCTGCAAAGCACTTGCTGAATTGCAGGGAAAGTCCGGGAGGCATTTGCTGTGCTGGCACACTTTCTCCTTCCTAGACAGAGTGGAAAAGCTTTTCCCTGCCGTGTAGGCGACAAGAGACGCATTAGACGGGCATCCGGAGCTGTCCGAAGGTAAGCGCCTGTTCCCGGCCTCTTTCGGCACAAGCCCCCGCTCCGGAGCGCACCGCGGCCGGCCGGAGGCTCTCTGCCGGCGAAGGTGCCTCGTCTCCGGCAAAAAAGCCTCAGCCGCTTCTCCTGCACACGGAGAGCGTGCTAGCTGCTGAAACGTGAAGAAAGAAGCTGCAGAACACTGGCACTGAGCCTGCAGCTTTCCAGCGGGGAGAAAAAGCTACTTGAACACTCTGCAACCCTTTCCACTCCCAAAAATATGCACATGGAAGGAGCTGCTGCAAAAGCGATGCTGTGCTCGCTGCTGCTCCTCCTGAAGCTCTGGCTGCTAAATCTGAGGCTTTCCTTCCAATTTCAAGCTGCAAAGCACTTGCTGAATTGCAGGGAAAGTCCGGGAGGCATTTGCTGTGCTGGCACACTTTCTCCTTCCTAGACAGAGTGGAAAAGCTTTTCCCTGCCGTGTAGGCGACAAGAGACGCATTAGACGGGCATCCGGAGCTGTCCGAAGGTAAGCGCCTGTTCCCGGCCTCTTTCGGCACAAGCCCCCGCTCCGGAGCGCACCGCGGCCGGCAGGATGCTCTCTGCCAGCGAAGGTGCCGCTTCTCCGGCAAGGAAGCCTCAGCCGCTTCTCCTGCACACGGAGAGCGTGCTAGCTGCTGAAACGTGAAGAAAGAAGCTGCAGAACACTGGCACTGAGCGTGCAGCTTTCCAGCGGAGAGAAAAAGCTACTTGAACACTCTGCAAGCCTTTCCACTCCCAAAAACATGCACATGGAAGGAGCTGCTGCAAAAGCGATGCTGTGCTCGCTGCTGCTCCTCCTGAAGCTCTGGCTGCTAAATCTGAGGCTTTCCTTCCAATTTCAAGCTGCAAAGCACTTGCTGAATTGCAGGGAAAGTCCGGGGGGCATTTGCTCTGCTGGCACACTTTCTCCTTCCTAGACAGAGTGGAAAAGCTTTTCCCTGCCGTGTAGGCGACAAGAGACGCATTAGACGGGCATCCGGAGCTGTCCGAAGGTAAGCGCCTGTTCCCGGCCTCTTTCGGCACAAGCCCCCGCTCCGGAGCGCACCGCGGCCGGCCGGAGGCTCTCTGCCGGCGAAGGTGCCGCTTCTCCGGCAAGGAAGCCTCAGCCGCTTCTCCTGCACACGGAGAGCGTGCTAGCTGCTGAAACGTGAAGAAAGAAGCTGCAGAACACTGGCACTGAGCGTGCAGCTTTCCAGCGGAGAGAAAAAGCTACTTGAACACTCTGCAAGCCTTTCCACTCCCAAAAACATGCACATGGAAGGAGCTGCTGCAAAAGCGATGCTGTGCTCGCTGCTGCTCCTCCTGAAGCTCTGGCTGCTAAATCTGAGGCTTTCCTTCCAATTTCAAGCTGCAAAGCACTTGCTGAATTGCAGGGAAAGTCCGGGAGGCATTTGCTGTGCTGGCACACTTTCTCCTTCCTAGACAGAGTGGAAAAGCTTTTCCCTGCCGTGTAGGCGACAAGAGACGCATTAGACGGGCATCCGGAGCTGTCCGAAGGTAAGCGCCTGTTCCCGGCCTCTTTCGGCACAAGCCCCCGCTCCGGAGCGCACCGCGGCCGGCCGGAGGCTCTCTGCCGGCGAAGGTCCCTCGTCTCCGGCAAGGAAGCCTCAGCCGCTTCTCCTGCACACGGAGAGCGTGCTAGCTGCTGAAACGTGAAGAAAGAAGCTGCAGAACACTGGCACTGAGCGTGCAGCTTTCCAGCGGAGAGAAAAAGCTACTTGAACACTCTGCAAGCCTTTCCACTCCCAAAAACATGCACATGGAAGGAGCTGCTGCAAAAGCGATGCTGTGCTCGCTGCTGCTCCTCCTGAAGCTCTGGCTGCTAAATCTGAGGCTTTCCTTCCAATTTCAAGCTGCAAAGCACTTGCTGAATTGCAGGGAAAGTCCGGGAGGCATTTGCTGTGCTGGCACACTTTCTCCTTCCTAGACAGAGTGGAAAAGCTTTTCCCTGCCGTGTAGGCGACAAGAGACGCATTAGACGGGCATCCGGAGCTGTCCGAAGGTAAGCGCCTGTTCCCGGCCTCTTTCGGCACAAGCCCCCGCTCCGGAGCGCACCGCGGCCGGCCGGAGGCTCTCTGCCGGCGAAGGTGCCGCTTCTCCGGCAAGGAAGCCTCAGCCGCTTCTCCTGCACACGGAGAGCGTGCTAGCTGCTGAAACGTGAAGAAAGAAGCTGCAGAACACTGGCACTGAGCCTGCAGCTTTCCAGCGGAGAGAAAAAGCTACTTGAACACTCTGCAAGCCTTTCCACTCCCAAAAACATGCACATGGAAGGAGCTGCTGCAAAAGCGATGCTGTGCTCGCTGCTGCTGCTCCTGAAGCTTTGGCTGCTAAATCTGAGGCTTTCCTTCCAATTTCAAGCTGCAAAGCACTTGCTGAATTGCAGGGAAAGTCCGGGAGGCATTTGCTGTGCTGGCACACTTTCTCCTTCCTAGACAGAGTGGAAAAGCTTTTCCCTGCCGTGTAGGCGACAAGAGACGCATTAGACGGGCATCCGGAGCTGTCCGAAGGTAAGCGCCTGTTCCCGGCCTCTTTCGGCACAAGCCCCCGCTCCGGAGCGCACCGCGGCCGGCAGGATGCTCTCTGCCGGCGAAGGTGCCGCTTCTCCGGCAAGGAAGCCTCAGCCGCTTCTCCTGCACACGGAGAGCGTGCTAGCTGCTGAAACGTGAAGAAAGAAGCTGCAGAACACTGGCACTGAGCGTGCAGCTTTCCAGCGGAGAGAAAAAGCTACTTGAACACTCTGCAAGCCTTTCCACTCCCAAAAACATGCACATGGAAGGAGCTGCTGCAAAAGCGATGCTGTGCTCGCTGCTGCTCCTCCTGAAGCTCTGGCTGCTAAATCTGAGGCTTTCCTTCCAATTTCAAGCTGCAAAGCACTTGCTGAATTGCAGGGAAAGTCCGGGAGGCATTTGCTGTGCTGGCACACTTTCTCCTTCCTAGACAGAGTGGAAAAGCTTTTCCCTGCCGTGTAGGCGACAAGAGACGCATTAGACGGGCATCCGGAGCTGTCCGAAGGTAAGCGCCTGTTCCCGGCCTCTTTCGGCACAAGCCCCCGCTCCGGAGCGCACCGCGGCCGGCCGGAGGCTCTCTGCCGGCGAAGGTGCCTCGTCTCCGGCAAAGAAGCCTCAGCCGCTTCTCCTGCACACGGAGAGCGTGCTAGCTGCTGAAACGTGAAGAAAGAAGCTGCAGAACACTGGCACTGAGCCTGCAGCTTTCCAGCGGGGAGAAAAAGCTACTTGAACACTCTGCAACCCTTTCCACTCCCAAAAATATGCACATGGAAGGAGCTGCTGCAAAAGCGATGCTGTGCTCGCTGCTGCTCCTCCTGAAGCTCTGGCTGCTAAATCTGAGGCTTTCCTTCCAATTTCAAGCTGCAAAGCACTTGCTGAATTGCAGGGAAAGTCCGGGAGGCATTTGCTGTGCTGGCACACTTTCTCCTTCCTAGACAGAGTGGAAAAGCTTTTCCCTGCCGTGTAGGCGACAAGAGACGCATTAGACGGGCATCCGGAGCTGTCCGAAGGTAAGCGCCTGTTCCCGGCCTCTTTCGGCACAAGCCCCCGCTCCGGAGCGCACCGCGGCCGGCAGGATGCTCTCTGCCAGCGAAGGTGCCGCTTCTCCGGCAAGGAAGCCTCAGCCGCTTCTCCTGCACACGGAGAGCGTGCTAGCTGCTGAAACGTGAAGAAAGAAGCTGCAGAACACTGGCACTGAGCGTGCAGCTTTCCAGCGGAGAGAAAAAGCTACTTGAACACTCTGCAAGCCTTTCCACTCCCAAAAACATGCACATGGAAGGAGCTGCTGCAAAAGCGATGCTGTGCTCGCTGCTGCTCCTCCTGAAGCTCTGGCTGCTAAATCTGAGGCTTTCCTTCCAATTTCAAGCTGCAAAGCACTTGCTGAATTGCAGGGAAAGTCCGGGGGGCATTTGCTCTGCTGGCACACTTTCTCCTTCCTAGACAGAGTGGAAAAGCTTTTCCCTGCCGTGTAGGCGACAAGAGACGCATTAGACGGGCATCCGGAGCTGTCCGAAGGTAAGCGCCTGTTCCCGGCCTCTTTCGGCACAAGCCCCCGCTCCGGAGCGCACCGCGGCCGGCCGGAGGCTCTCTGCCGGCGAAGGTGCCGCTTCTCCGGCAAGGAAGCCTCAGCCGCTTCTCCTGCACACGGAGAGCGTGCTAGCTGCTGAAACGTGAAGAAAGAAGCTGCAGAACACTGGCACTGAGCGTGCAGCTTTCCAGCGGAGAGAAAAAGCTACTTGAACACTCTGCAAGCCTTTCCACTCCCAAAAACATGCACATGGAAGGAGCTGCTGCAAAAGCGATGCTGTGCTCGCTGCTGCTCCTCCTGAAGCTCTGGCTGCTAAATCTGAGGCTTTCCTTCCAATTTCAAGCTGCAAAGCACTTGCTGAATTGCAGGGAAAGTCCGGGAGGCATTTGCTGTGCTGGCACACTTTCTCCTTCCTAGACAGAGTGGAAAAGCTTTTCCCTGCCGTGTAGGCGACAAGAGACGCATTAGACGGGCATCCGGAGCTGTCCGAAGGTAAGCGCCTGTTCCCGGCCTCTTTCGGCACAAGCCCCCGCTCCGGAGCGCACCGCGGCCGGCCGGAGGCTCTCTGCCGGCGAAGGTCCCTCGTCTCCGGCAAGGAAGCCTCAGCCGCTTCTCCTGCACACGGAGAGCGTGCTAGCTGCTGAAACGTGAAGAAAGAAGCTGCAGAACACTGGCACTGAGCCTGCAGCTTTCCAGCGGAGAGAAAAAGCTACTTGAACACTCTGCAAGCCTTTCCACTCCCAAAAACATGCACATGGAAGGAGCTGCTGCAAAAGCGATGCTGTGCTCGCTGCTGCTGCTCCTGAAGCTTTGGCTGCTAAATCTGAGGCTTTCCTTCCAATTTCAAGCTGCAAAGCACTTGCTGAATTGCAGGGAAAGTCCGGGAGGCATTTGCTGTGCTGGCACACTTTCTCCTTCCTAGACAGAGTGGAAAAGCTTTTCCCTGCCGTGTAGGCGACAAGAGACGCATTAGACGGGCATCCGGAGCTGTCCGAAGGTAAGCGCCTGTTCCCGGCCTCTTTCGGCACAAGCCCCCGCTCCGGAGCGCACCGCGGCCGGCCGGAGGCTCTCTGCCGGCGAAGGTGCCGCTTCTCCGGCAAGGAAGCCTCAGCCGCTTCTCCTGCACACGGAGAGCGTGCTAGCTGCTGAAACGTGAAGAAAGAAGCTGCAGAACACTGGCACTGAGCCTGCAGCTTTCCAGCGGAGAGAAAAAGCTACTTGAACACTCTGCAAGCCTTTCCACTCCCAAAAACATGCACATGGAAGGAGCTGCTGCAAAAGCGATGCTGTGCTCGCTGCTGCTGCTCCTGAAGCTTTGGCTGCTAAATCTGAGGCTTTCCTTCCAATTTCAAGCTGCAAAGCACTTGCTGAATTGCAGGGAAAGTCCGGGAGGCATTTGCTGTGCTGGCACACTTTCTCCTTCCTAGACAGAGTGGAAAAGCTTTTCCCTGCCGTGTAGGCGACAAGAGACGCATTAGACGGGCATCCGGAGCTGTCCGAAGGTAAGCGCCTGTTCCCGGCCTCTTTCGGCACAAGCCCCCGCTCCGGAGCGCACCGCGGCCGGCCGGAGGCTCTCTGCCGGCGAAGGTGCCGCTTCTCCGGCAAGGAAGCCTCAGCCGCTTCTCCTGCACACGGAGAGCGTGCTAGCTGCTGAAACGTGAAGAAAGAAGCTGCAGAACACTGGCACTGAGCCTGCAGCTTTCCAGCGGAGAGAAAAAGCTACTTGAACACTCTGCAAGCCTTTCCACTCCCAAAAACATGCACATGGAAGGAGCTGCTGCAAAAGCGATGCTGTGCTCGCTGCTGCTCCTCCTGAAGCTCTGGCTGCTAAATCTGAGGCTTTCCTTCCAATTTCAAGCTGCAAAGCACTTGCTGAATTGCAGGGAACGTCCGGGAGGCATTTGCTGTGCTGGCACACTTTCTCCTTCCTAGACAGAGTGGAAAAGCTTTTCCCTGCCGTGTAGGCGACAAGAGATGCATTAGACGGGCATCCGGAGCTGTCCGAAGGTAAGCGCCTGTTCCCGGCCTCTTTCGGCACAAGCCCCCGCTCCGGAGCGCACCGCGGCCGGCAGGATGCTCTCTGCCGGCGAAGGTGCCGCTTCTCCGGCAAGGAAGCCTCAGCCGCTTCTCCTGCACACGGAGAGCGTGCTAGCTGCTGAAACGTGAAGAAAGAAGCTGCAGAACACTGGCACTGAGCCTGCAGCTTTCCAGCGGAGAGAAAAAGCTACTTGAACACTCTGCAAGCCTTTCCACTCCCAAAAACATGCACATGGAAGGAGCTGCTGCAAAAGCGATGCTGTGCTCGCTGCTGCTCCTCCTGAAGCTCTGGCTGCTAAATCTGAGGCTTTCCTTCCAATTTCAAGCTGCAAAGCACTTGCTGAATTGCAGGGAAAGTCCGGGAGGCATTTGCTCTGCTGGCACACTTTCTCCTTCCTAGACAGAGTGGAAAAGCTTTTCCCTGCCGTGTAGGCGACAAGAGACGCATTAGACGGGCATCCGGAGCTGTCCGAAGGTAAGCGCCTGTTCCCGGCCTCTTTCGGCACAAGCCCCCGCTCCGGAGCGCACCGCGGCCGGCCGGAGGCTCTCTGCCGGCGAAGGTGCCGCTTCTCCGGCAAGGAAGCCTCAGCCGCTTCTCCTGCACACGGAGAGCGTGCTAGCTGCTGAAACGTGAAGAAAGAAGCTGCAGAACACTGGCACTGAGCGTGCAGCTTTCCAGCGGAGAGAAAAAGCTACTTGAACACTCTGCAAGCCTTTCCACTCCCAAAAATATGCACATGGAAGGAGCTGCTGCAAAAGCGATGCTGTGCTCGCTGCTGCTCCTCCTGAAGCTCTGGCTGCTAAATCTGAGGCTTTCCTTCCAATTTCAAGCTGCAAAGCACTTGCTGAATTGCAGGGAACGTCCGGGAGGCATTTGCTGTGCTGGCACACTTTCTCCTTCCTAGACAGAGTGGAAAAGCTTTTCCCTGCCGTGTAGGCGACAAGAGACGCATTAGACGGGCATCCGGAGCTGTCCGAAGGTAAGCGCCTGTTCCCGGCCTCTTTCGGCACAAGCCCCCGCTCCGGAGCGCACCGCGGGCGGCCGGAGGCTCTCTGCCGGCGAAGGTGCCGCTTCTCCGGCAAGGAAGCCTCAGCCGCTTCTCCTGCACACGGAGAGCGTGCTAGCTGCTGAAACGTGAAGAAAGAAGCTGCAGAACCCTGGCACTGAGCCTGCAGCTTTCCAGCGGAGAGAAAAAGCTACTTGAACACTCTGCAAGCCTTTCCACTCCCAAAAACATGCACATGGAAGGAGCTGCTGCAAAAGCGATGCTGTGCTCGCTGCTGCTCCTCCTGAAGCTCTGGCTGCTAAATCTGAGGCTTTCCTTCCAATTTCAAGCTGCAAAGCACTTGCTGAATTGCAGGGAACGTCCGGGAGGCATTTGCTGTGCTGGCACACTTTCTCCTTCCTAGACAGAGTGGAAAAGCTTTTCCCTGCCGTGTAGGCGACAAGAGACGCATTAGACGGGCATCCGGAGCTGTCCGAAGGTAAGCGCCTGTTCCCGGCCTCTTTCGGCACAAGCCCCCGCTCCGGAGCGCACCGCGGCCGGCCGGAGGCTCTCTGCCGGCGAAGGTGCCGCTTCTCCGGCAAGGATGCCTCAGCCGCTTCTCCTGCACACGGAGAGCGTGCTAGCTGCTGAAACGTGAAGAAAGAAGCTGCAGAACACTGGCACTGAGCGTGCAGCTTTCCAGCGGAGAGAAAAAGCTACTTGAACACTCTGCAAGCCTTTCCACTCCCAAAAACATGCACATGGAAGGAGCTGCTGCAAAAGCGATGCTGTGCTCGCTGCTGCTCCTCCTGAAGCTCTGGCTGCTAAATCTGAGGCTTTCCTTCCAATTTCAAGCTGCAAAGCACTTGCTGAATTGCAGGGAAAGTCCGGGAGGCATTTGCTGTGCTGGCACACTTTCTCCTTCCTAGACAGAGTGGAAAAGCTTTTCCCTGCCGTGTAGGCGACAAGAGACGCATTAGACGGGCATCCGGAGCTGTCCGAAGGTAAGCGCCTGTTCCCGGCCTCTTTCGGCACAAGCCCCCGCTCCGGAGCGCACCGCGGCCGGCCGGAGGCTCTCTGCCGGCGAAGGTGCCGCTTCTCCGGCAAGGAAGCCTCAGCCGCTTCTCCTGCACACGGAGAGCGTGCTAGCTGCTGAAACGTGAAGAAAGAAGCTGCAGAACACTGGCACTGAGCGTGCAGCTTTCCAGCGGAGAGAAAAAGCTACTTGAACACTCTGCAAGCCTTTCCACTCCCAAAAACATGCACATGGAAGGAGCTGCTGCAAAAGCGATGCTGTGCTCGCTGCTGCTCCTCCTGAAGCTCTGGCTGCTAAATCTGAGGCTTTCCTTCCAATTTCAAGCTGCAAAGCACTTGCTGAATTGCAGGGAACGTCCGGGAGGCATTTGCTGTGCTGGCACACTTTCTCCTTCCTAGACAGAGTGGAAAAGCTTTTCCCTGCCGTGTAGGCGACAAGAGACGCATTAGACGGGCATCCGGAGCTGTCCGAAGGTAAGCGCCTGTTCCCGGCCTCTTTCGGCACAAGCCCCCGCTCCGGAGCGCACCGCGGCCGGCCGGAGGCTCTCTGCCGGCGAAGGTGCCTCGTCTCCGGCAAGGAAGCCTCAGCCGCTTCTCCTGCACACGGAGAGCGTGCTAGCTGCTGAAACGTGAAGAAAGAAGCTGCAGAACACTGGCACTGAGCCTGCAGCTTTCCAGCGGGGAGAAAAAGCTACTTGAACACTCTGCAACCCTTTCCACTCCCAAAAATATGCACATGGAAGGAGCTGCTGCAAAAGCGATGCTGTGCTCGCTGCTGCTCCTCCTGAAGCTCTGGCTGCTAAATCTGAGGCTTTCCTTCCAATTTCAAGCTGCAAAGCACTTGCTGAATTGCAGGGAAAGTCCGGGAGGCATTTGCTGTGCTGGCACACTTTCTCCTTCCTAGACAGAGTGGAAAAGCTTTTCCCTGCCGTGTAGGCGACAAGAGACGCATTAGACGGGCATCCGGAGCTGTCCGAAGGTAAGCGCCTGTTCCCGGCCTCTTTCGGCACAAGCCCCCGCTCCGGAGCGCACCGCGGCCGGCAGGATGCTCTCTGCCGGCGAAGGTGCCGCTTCTCCGGCAAGGAAGCCTCAGCCGCTTCTCCTGCACACGGAGAGCGTGCTAGCTGCTGAAACGTGAAGAAAGAAGCTGCAGAACACTGGCACTGAGCGTGCAGCTTTCCAGCGGAGAGAAAAAGCTACTTGAACACTCTGCAAGCCTTTCCACTCCCAAAAACATGCACATGGAAGGAGCTGCTGCAAAAGCGATGCTGTTCTCGCTGCTGCTCCTCCTGAAGCTCTGGCTGCTAAATCTGAGGCTTTCCTTCCAATTTCAAGCTGCAAAGCACTTGCTGAATTGCAGGGAAAGTCCGGGAGGCATTTGCTCTGCTGGCACACTTTCTCCTTCCTAGACAGAGTGGAAAAGCTTTTCCCTGCCGTGTAGGCGACAAGAGACGCATTAGACGGGCATCCGGAGCTGTCCGAAGGTAAGCGCCTGTTCCCGGCCTCTTTCGGCACAAGCCCCCGCTCCGGAGCGCACCGCGGCCGGCCGGAGGCTCTCTGCCGGCGAAGGTGCCGCTTCTCCGGCAAGGAAGCCTCAGCCGCTTCTCCTGCACACGGAGAGCGTGCTAGCTGCTGAAACGTGAAGAAAGAAGCTGCAGAACACTGGCACTGAGCGTGCAGCTTTCCAGCGGAGAGAAAAAGCTACTTGAACACTCTGCAAGCCTTTCCACTCCCAAAAATATGCACATGGAAGGAGCTGCTGCAAAAGCGATGCTGTGCTCGCTGCTGCTCCTCCTGAAGCTCTGGCTGCTAAATCTGAGGCTTTCCTTCCAATTTCAAGCTGCAAAGCACTTGCTGAATTGCAGGGAACGTCCGGGAGGCATTTGCTGTGCTGGCACACTTTCTCCTTCCTAGACAGAGTGGAAAAGCTTTTCCCTGCCGTGTAGGCGACAAGAGACGCATTAGACGGGCATCCGGAGCTGTCCGAAGGTAAGCGCCTGTTCCCGGCCTCTTTCGGCACAAGCCCCCGCTCCGGAGCGCACCGCGGCCGGCAGGATGCTCTCTGCCGGCGAAGGTGCCGCTTCTCCGGCAAGGAAGCCTCAGCCGCTTCTCCTGCACACGGAGAGCGTGCTAGCTGCTGAAACGTGAAGAAAGAAGCTGCAGAACACTGGCACTGAGCGTGCAGCTTTCCAGCGGAGAGAAAAAGCTACTTGAACACTCTGCAAGCCTTTCCACTCCCAAAAACATGCACATGGAAGGAGCTGCTGCAAAAGCGATGCTGTGCTCGCTGCTGCTCCTCCTGAAGCTCTGGCTGCTAAATCTGAGGCTTTCCTTCCAATTTCAAGCTGCAAAGCACTTGCTGAATTGCAGGGAAAGTCCGGGAGGCATTTGCTGTGCTGGCACACTTTCTCCTTCCTAGACAGAGTGGAAAAGCTTTTCCCTGCCGTGTAGGCGACAAGAGACGCATTAGACGGGCATCCGGAGCTGTCCGAAGGTAAGCGCCTGTTCCCGGCCTCTTTCGGCACAAGCCCCCGCTCCGGAGCGCACCGCGGCCGGCCGGAGGCTCTCTGCCGGCGAAGGTGCCTCGTCTCCGGCAAGGAAGCCTCAGCCGCTTCTCCTGCACACGGAGAGCGTGCTAGCTGCTGAAACGTGAAGAAAGAAGCTGCAGAACACTGGCACTGAGCCTGCAGCTTTCCAGCGGGGAGAAAAAGCTACTTGAACACTCTGCAACCCTTTCCACTCCCAAAAATATGCACATGGAAGGAGCTGCTGCAAAAGCGATGCTGTGCTCGCTGCTGCTCCTCCTGAAGCTCTGGCTGCTAAATCTGAGGCTTTCCTTCCAATTTCAAGCTGCAAAGCACTTGCTGAATTGCAGGGAAAGTCCGGGAGGCATTTGCTGTGCTGGCACACTTTCTCCTTCCTAGACAGAGTGGAAAAGCTTTTCCCTGCCGTGTAGGCGACAAGAGACGCATTAGACGGGCATCCGGAGCTGTCCGAAGGTAAGCGCCTGTTCCCGGCCTCTTTCGGCACAAGCCCCCGCTCCGGAGCGCACCGCGGCCGGCAGGATGCTCTCTGCCGGCGAAGGTGCCGCTTCTCCGGCAAGGAAGCCTCAGCCGCTTCTCCTGCACACGGAGAGCGTGCTAGCTGCTGAAACGTGAAGAAAGAAGCTGCAGAACACTGGCACTGAGCGTGCAGCTTTCCAGCGGAGAGAAAAAGCTACTTGAACACTCTGCAAGCCTTTCCACTCCCAAAAACATGCACATGGAAGGAGCTGCTGCAAAAGCGATGCTGTGCTCGCTGCTGCTCCTCCTGAAGCTCTGGCTGCTAAATCTGAGGCTTTCCTTCCAATTTCAAGCTGCAAAGCACTTGCTGAATTGCAGGGAAAGTCCGGGAGGCATTTGCTGTGCTGGCACACTTTCTCCTTCCTAGACAGAGTGGAAAAGCTTTTCCCTGCCGTGTAGGCGACAAGAGACGCATTAGACGGGCATCCGGAGCTGTCCGAAGGTAAGCGCCTGTTCCCGGCCTCTTTCGGCACAAGCCCCCGCTCCGGAGCGCACCGCGGCCGGCCGGAGGCTCTCTGCCGGCGAAGGTGCCTCGTCTCCGGCAAAGAAGCCTCAGCCGCTTCTCCTGCACACGGAGAGCGTGCTAGCTGCTGAAACGTGAAGAAAGAAGCTGCAGAACACTGGCACTGAGCCTGCAGCTTTCCAGCGGGGAGAAAAAGCTACTTGAACACTCTGCAACCCTTTCCACTCCCAAAAATATGCACATGGAAGGAGCTGCTGCAAAAGCGATGCTGTGCTCGCTGCTGCTCCTCCTGAAGCTCTGGCTGCTAAATCTGAGGCTTTCCTTCCAATTTCAAGCTGCAAAGCACTTGCTGAATTGCAGGGAAAGTCCGGGAGGCATTTGCTGTGCTGGCACACTTTCTCCTTCCTAGACAGAGTGGAAAAGCTTTTCCCTGCCGTGTAGGCGACAAGAGACGCATTAGACGGGCATCCGGAGCTGTCCGAAGGTAAGCGCCTGTTCCCGGCCTCTTTCGGCACAAGCCCCCGCTCCGGAGCGCACCGCGGCCGGCAGGATGCTCTCTGCCAGCGAAGGTGCCGCTTCTCCGGCAAGGAAGCCTCAGCCGCTTCTCCTGCACACGGAGAGCGTGCTAGCTGCTGAAACGTGAAGAAAGAAGCTGCAGAACACTGGCACTGAGCCTGCAGCTTTCCAGCGGAGAGAAAAAGCTACTTGAACACTCTGCAAGCCTTTCCACTCCCAAAAACATGCACATGGAAGGAGCTGCTGCAAAAGCGATGCTGTGCTCGCTGCTGCTCCTCCTGAAGCTCTGGCTGCTAAATCTGAGGCTTTCCTTCCAATTTCAAGCTGCAAAGCACTTGCTGAATTGCAGGGAAAGTCCGGGGGGCATTTGCTCTGCTGGCACACTTTCTCCTTCCTAGACAGAGTGGAAAAGCTTTTCCCTGCCGTGTAGGCGACAAGAGACGCATTAGACGGGCATCCGGAGCTGTCCGAAGGTAAGCGCCTGTTCCCGGCCTCTTTCGGCACAAGCCCCCGCTCCGGAGCGCACCGCGGCCGGCCGGAGGCTCTCTGCCGGCGAAGGTGCCGCTTCTCCGGCAAGGAAGCCTCAGCCGCTTCTCCTGCACACGGAGAGCGTGCTAGCTGCTGAAACGTGAAGAAAGAAGCTGCAGAACACTGGCACTGAGCGTGCAGCTTTCCAGCGGAGAGAAAAAGCTACTTGAACACTCTGCAAGCCTTTCCACTCCCAAAAACATGCACATGGAAGGAGCTGCTGCAAAAGCGATGCTGTGCTCGCTGCTGCTCCTCCTGAAGCTCTGGCTGCTAAATCTGAGGCTTTCCTTCCAATTTCAAGCTGCAAAGCACTTGCTGAATTGCAGGGAAAGTCCGGGAGGCATTTGCTGTGCTGGCACACTTTCTCCTTCCTAGACAGAGTGGAAAAGCTTTTCCCTGCCGTGTAGGCGACAAGAGACGCATTAGACGGGCATCCGGAGCTGTCCGAAGGTAAGCGCCTGTTCCCGGCCTCTTTCGGCACAAGCCCCCGCTCCGGAGCGCACCGCGGCCGGCCGGAGGCTCTCTGCCGGCGAAGGTGCCTCGTCTCCGGCAAGGAAGCCTCAGCCGCTTCTCCTGCACACGGAGAGCGTGCTAGCTGCTGAAACGTGAAGAAAGAAGCTGCAGAACACTGGCACTGAGCCTGCAGCTTTCCAGCGGAGAGAAAAAGCTACTTGAACACTCTGCAAGCCTTTCCACTCCCAAAAACATGCACATGGAAGGAGCTGCTGCAAAAGCGATGCTGTGCTCGCTGCTGCTGCTCCTGAAGCTTTGGCTGCTAAATCTGAGGCTTTCCTTCCAATTTCAAGCTGCAAAGCACTTGCTGAATTGCAGGGAAAGTCCGGGAGGCATTTGCTGTGCTGGCACACTTTCTCCTTCCTAGACAGAGTGGAAAAGCTTTTCCCTGCCGTGTAGGCGACAAGAGACGCATTAGACGGGCATCCGGAGCTGTCCGAAGGTAAGCGCCTGTTCCCGGCCTCTTTCGGCACAAGCCCCCGCTCCGGAGCGCACCGCGGCCGGCCGGAGGCTCTCTGCCGGCGAAGGTGCCGCTTCTCCGGCAAGGAAGCCTCAGCCGCTTCTCCTGCACACGGAGAGCGTGCTAGCTGCTGAAACGTGAAGAAAGAAGCTGCAGAACACTGGCACTGAGCCTGCAGCTTTCCAGCGGAGAGAAAAAGCTACTTGAACACTCTGCAAGCCTTTCCACTCCCAAAAACATGCACATGGAAGGAGCTGCTGCAAAAGCGATGCTGTGCTCGCTGCTGCTGCTCCTGAAGCTTTGGCTGCTAAATCTGAGGCTTTCCTTCCAATTTCAAGCTGCAAAGCACTTGCTGAATTGCAGGGAAAGTCCGGGAGGCATTTGCTGTGCTGGCACACTTTCTCCTTCCTAGACAGAGTGGAAAAGCTTTTCCCTGCCGTGTAGGCGACAAGAGACGCATTAGACGGGCATCCGGAGCTGTCCGAAGGTAAGCGCCTGTTCCCGGCCTCTTTCGGCACAAGCCCCCGCTCCGGAGCGCACCGCGGCCGGCAGGATGCTCTCTGCCGGCGAAGGTGCCGCTTCTCCGGCAAGGAAGCCTCAGCCGCTTCTCCTGCACACGGAGAGCGTGCTAGCTGCTGAAACGTGAAGAAAGAAGCTGCAGAACACTGGCACTGAGCGTGCAGCTTTCCAGCGGAGAGAAAAAGCTACTTGAACACTCTGCAAGCCTTTCCACTCCCAAAAACATGCACATGGAAGGAGCTGCTGCAAAAGCGATGCTGTGCTCGCTGCTGCTCCTCCTGAAGCTCTGGCTGCTAAATCTGAGGCTTTCCTTCCAATTTCAAGCTGCAAAGCACTTGCTGAATTGCAGGGAAAGTCCGGGAGGCATTTGCTGTGCTGGCACACTTTCTCCTTCCTAGACAGAGTGGAAAAGCTTTTCCCTGCCGTGTAGGCGACAAGAGACGCATTAGACGGGCATCCGGAGCTGTCCGAAGGTAAGCGCCTGTTCCCGGCCTCTTTCGGCACAAGCCCCCGCTCCGGAGCGCACCGCGGCCGGCCGGAGGCTCTCTGCCGGCGAAGGTGCCTCGTCTCCGGCAAAGAAGCCTCAGCCGCTTCTCCTGCACACGGAGAGCGTGCTAGCTGCTGAAACGTGAAGAAAGAAGCTGCAGAACACTGGCACTGAGCCTGCAGCTTTCCAGCGGGGAGAAAAAGCTACTTGAACACTCTGCAACCCTTTCCACTCCCAAAAATATGCACATGGAAGGAGCTGCTGCAAAAGCGATGCTGTGCTCGCTGCTGCTCCTCCTGAAGCTCTGGCTGCTAAATCTGAGGCTTTCCTTCCAATTTCAAGCTGCAAAGCACTTGCTGAATTGCAGGGAAAGTCCGGGAGGCATTTGCTGTGCTGGCACACTTTCTCCTTCCTAGACAGAGTGGAAAAGCTTTTCCCTGCCGTGTAGGCGACAAGAGACGCATTAGACGGGCATCCGGAGCTGTCCGAAGGTAAGCGCCTGTTCCCGGCCTCTTTCGGCACAAGCCCCCGCTCCGGAGCGCACCGCGGCCGGCAGGATGCTCTCTGCCAGCGAAGGTGCCGCTTCTCCGGCAAGGAAGCCTCAGCCGCTTCTCCTGCACACGGAGAGCGTGCTAGCTGCTGAAACGTGAAGAAAGAAGCTGCAGAACACTGGCACTGAGCGTGCAGCTTTCCAGCGGAGAGAAAAAGCTACTTGAACACTCTGCAAGCCTTTCCACTCCCAAAAACATGCACATGGAAGGAGCTGCTGCAAAAGCGATGCTGTGCTCGCTGCTGCTCCTCCTGAAGCTCTGGCTGCTAAATCTGAGGCTTTCCTTCCAATTTCAAGCTGCAAAGCACTTGCTGAATTGCAGGGAAAGTCCGGGGGGCATTTGCTCTGCTGGCACACTTTCTCCTTCCTAGACAGAGTGGAAAAGCTTTTCCCTGCCGTGTAGGCGACAAGAGACGCATTAGACGGGCATCCGGAGCTGTCCGAAGGTAAGCGCCTGTTCCCGGCCTCTTTCGGCACAAGCCCCCGCTCCGGAGCGCACCGCGGCCGGCCGGAGGCTCTCTGCCGGCGAAGGTGCCGCTTCTCCGGCAAGGAAGCCTCAGCCGCTTCTCCTGCACACGGAGAGCGTGCTAGCTGCTGAAACGTGAAGAAAGAAGCTGCAGAACACTGGCACTGAGCGTGCAGCTTTCCAGCGGAGAGAAAAAGCTACTTGAACACTCTGCAAGCCTTTCCACTCCCAAAAACATGCACATGGAAGGAGCTGCTGCAAAAGCGATGCTGTGCTCGCTGCTGCTCCTCCTGAAGCTCTGGCTGCTAAATCTGAGGCTTTCCTTCCAATTTCAAGCTGCAAAGCACTTGCTGAATTGCAGGGAAAGTCCGGGAGGCATTTGCTGTGCTGGCACACTTTCTCCTTCCTAGACAGAGTGGAAAAGCTTTTCCCTGCCGTGTAGGCGACAAGAGACGCATTAGACGGGCATCCGGAGCTGTCCGAAGGTAAGCGCCTGTTCCCGGCCTCTTTCGGCACAAGCCCCCGCTCCGGAGCGCACCGCGGCCGGCCGGAGGCTCTCTGCCGGCGAAGGTCCCTCGTCTCCGGCAAGGAAGCCTCAGCCGCTTCTCCTGCACACGGAGAGCGTGCTAGCTGCTGAAACGTGAAGAAAGAAGCTGCAGAACACTGGCACTGAGCCTGCAGCTTTCCAGCGGAGAGAAAAAGCTACTTGAACACTCTGCAAGCCTTTCCACTCCCAAAAACATGCACATGGAAGGAGCTGCTGCAAAAGCGATGCTGTGCTCGCTGCTGCTGCTCCTGAAGCTTTGGCTGCTAAATCTGAGGCTTTCCTTCCAATTTCAAGCTGCAAAGCACTTGCTGAATTGCAGGGAAAGTCCGGGAGGCATTTGCTGTGCTGGCACACTTTCTCCTTCCTAGACAGAGTGGAAAAGCTTTTCCCTGCCGTGTAGGCGACAAGAGACGCATTAGACGGGCATCCGGAGCTGTCCGAAGGTAAGCGCCTGTTCCCGGCCTCTTTCGGCACAAGCCCCCGCTCCGGAGCGCACCGCGGCCGGCCGGAGGCTCTCTGCCGGCGAAGGTGCCGCTTCTCCGGCAAGGAAGCCTCAGCCGCTTCTCCTGCACACGGAGAGCGTGCTAGCTGCTGAAACGTGAAGAAAGAAGCTGCAGAACACTGGCACTGAGCCTGCAGCTTTCCAGCGGAGAGAAAAAGCTACTTGAACACTCTGCAAGCCTTTCCACTCCCAAAAACATGCACATGGAAGGAGCTGCTGCAAAAGCGATGCTGTGCTCGCTGCTGCTGCTCCTGAAGCTTTGGCTGCTAAATCTGAGGCTTTCCTTCCAATTTCAAGCTGCAAAGCACTTGCTGAATTGCAGGGAAAGTCCGGGAGGCATTTGCTGTGCTGGCACACTTTCTCCTTCCTAGACAGAGTGGAAAAGCTTTTCCCTGCCGTGTAGGCGACAAGAGACGCATTAGACGGGCATCCGGAGCTGTCCGAAGGTAAGCGCCTGTTCCCGGCCTCTTTCGGCACAAGCCCCCGCTCCGGAGCGCACCGCGGCCGGCCGGAGGCTCTCTGCCGGCGAAGGTGCCGCTTCTCCGGCAAGGAAGCCTCAGCCGCTTCTCCTGCACACGGAGAGCGTGCTAGCTGCTGAAACGTGAAGAAAGAAGCTGCAGAACACTGGCACTGAGCCTGCAGCTTTCCAGCGGAGAGAAAAAGCTACTTGAACACTCTGCAAGCCTTTCCACTCCCAAAAACATGCACATGGAAGGAGCTGCTGCAAAAGCGATGCTGTGCTCGCTGCTGCTCCTCCTGAAGCTCTGGCTGCTAAATCTGAGGCTTTCCTTCCAATTTCAAGCTGCAAAGCACTTGCTGAATTGCAGGGAACGTCCGGGAGGCATTTGCTGTGCTGGCACACTTTCTCCTTCCTAGACAGAGTGGAAAAGCTTTTCCCTGCCGTGTAGGCGACAAGAGATGCATTAGACGGGCATCCGGAGCTGTCCGAAGGTAAGCGCCTGTTCCCGGCCTCTTTCGGCACAAGCCCCCGCTCCGGAGCGCACCGCGGCCGGCAGGATGCTCTCTGCCGGCGAAGGTGCCGCTTCTCCGGCAAGGAAGCCTCAGCCGCTTCTCCTGCACACGGAGAGCGTGCTAGCTGCTGAAACGTGAAGAAAGAAGCTGCAGAACACTGGCACTGAGCCTGCAGCTTTCCAGCGGAGAGAAAAAGCTACTTGAACACTCTGCAAGCCTTTCCACTCCCAAAAACATGCACATGGAAGGAGCTGCTGCAAAAGCGATGCTGTGCTCGCTGCTGCTCCTCCTGAAGCTCTGGCTGCTAAATCTGAGGCTTTCCTTCCAATTTCAAGCTGCAAAGCACTTGCTGAATTGCAGGGAAAGTCCGGGAGGCATTTGCTCTGCTGGCACACTTTCTCCTTCCTAGACAGAGTGGAAAAGCTTTTCCCTGCCGTGTAGGCGACAAGAGACGCATTAGACGGGCATCCGGAGCTGTCCGAAGGTAAGCGCCTGTTCCCGGCCTCTTTCGGCACAAGCCCCCGCTCCGGAGCGCACCGCGGCCGGCCGGAGGCTCTCTGCCGGCGAAGGTGCCGCTTCTCCGGCAAGGAAGCCTCAGCCGCTTCTCCTGCACACGGAGAGCGTGCTAGCTGCTGAAACGTGAAGAAAGAAGCTGCAGAACACTGGCACTGAGCGTGCAGCTTTCCAGCGGAGAGAAAAAGCTACTTGAACACTCTGCAAGCCTTTCCACTCCCAAAAATATGCACATGGAAGGAGCTGCTGCAAAAGCGATGCTGTGCTCGCTGCTGCTCCTCCTGAAGCTCTGGCTGCTAAATCTGAGGCTTTCCTTCCAATTTCAAGCTGCAAAGCACTTGCTGAATTGCAGGGAACGTCCGGGAGGCATTTGCTGTGCTGGCACACTTTCTCCTTCCTAGACAGAGTGGAAAAGCTTTTCCCTGCCGTGTAGGCGACAAGAGACGCATTAGACGGGCATCCGGAGCTGTCCGAAGGTAAGCGCCTGTTCCCGGCCTCTTTCGGCACAAGCCCCCGCTCCGGAGCGCACCGCGGGCGGCCGGAGGCTCTCTGCCGGCGAAGGTGCCGCTTCTCCGGCAAGGAAGCCTCAGCCGCTTCTCCTGCACACGGAGAGCGTGCTAGCTGCTGAAACGTGAAGAAAGAAGCTGCAGAACCCTGGCACTGAGCCTGCAGCTTTCCAGCGGAGAGAAAAAGCTACTTGAACACTCTGCAAGCCTTTCCACTCCCAAAAACATGCACATGGAAGGAGCTGCTGCAAAAGCGATGCTGTGCTCGCTGCTGCTCCTCCTGAAGCTCTGGCTGCTAAATCTGAGGCTTTCCTTCCAATTTCAAGCTGCAAAGCACTTGCTGAATTGCAGGGAACGTCCGGGAGGCATTTGCTGTGCTGGCACACTTTCTCCTTCCTAGACAGAGTGGAAAAGCTTTTCCCTGCCGTGTAGGCGACAAGAGACGCATTAGACGGGCATCCGGAGCTGTCCGAAGGTAAGCGCCTGTTCCCGGCCTCTTTCGGCACAAGCCCCCGCTCCGGAGCGCACCGCGGCCGGCCGGAGGCTCTCTGCCGGCGAAGGTGCCGCTTCTCCGGCAAGGATGCCTCAGCCGCTTCTCCCGCACACGGAGAGCGTGCTAGCTGCTGAAACGTGAAGAAAGAAGCTGCAGAACACTGGCACTGAGCGTGCAGCTTTCCAGCGGAGAGAAAAAGCTACTTGAACACTCTGCAAGCCTTTCCACTCCCAAAAACATGCACATGGAAGGAGCTGCTGCAAAAGCGATGCTGTGCTCGCTGCTGCTCCTCCTGAAGCTCTGGCTGCTAAATCTGAGGCTTTCCTTCCAATTTCAAGCTGCAAAGCACTTGCTGAATTGCAGGGAAAGTCCGGGAGGCATTTGCTGTGCTGGCACACTTTCTCCTTCCTAGACAGAGTGGAAAAGCTTTTCCCTGCCGTGTAGGCGACAAGAGACGCATTAGACGGGCATCCGGAGCTGTCCGAAGGTAAGCGCCTGTTCCCGGCCTCTTTCGGCACAAGCCCCCGCTCCGGAGCGCACCGCGGCCGGCCGGAGGCTCTCTGCCGGCGAAGGTGCCGCTTCTCCGGCAAGGAAGCCTCAGCCGCTTCTCCTGCACACGGAGAGCGTGCTAGCTGCTGAAACGTGAAGAAAGAAGCTGCAGAACACTGGCACTGAGCGTGCAGCTTTCCAGCGGAGAGAAAAAGCTACTTGAACACTCTGCAAGCCTTTCCACTCCCAAAAACATGCACATGGAAGGAGCTGCTGCAAAAGCGATGCTGTGCTCGCTGCTGCTCCTCCTGAAGCTCTGGCTGCTAAATCTGAGGCTTTCCTTCCAATTTCAAGCTGCAAAGCACTTGCTGAATTGCAGGGAACGTCCGGGAGGCATTTGCTGTGCTGGCACACTTTCTCCTTCCTAGACAGAGTGGAAAAGCTTTTCCCTGCCGTGTAGGCGACAAGAGACGCATTAGACGGGCATCCGGAGCTGTCCGAAGGTAAGCGCCTGTTCCCGGCCTCTTTCGGCACAAGCCCCCGCTCCGGAGCGCACCGCGGCCGGCCGGAGGCTCTCTGCCGGCGAAGGTGCCTCGTCTCCGGCAAGGAAGCCTCAGCCGCTTCTCCTGCACACGGAGAGCGTGCTAGCTGCTGAAACGTGAAGAAAGAAGCTGCAGAACACTGGCACTGAGCCTGCAGCTTTCCAGCGGGGAGAAAAAGCTACTTGAACACTCTGCAACCCTTTCCACTCCCAAAAATATGCACATGGAAGGAGCTGCTGCAAAAGCGATGCTGTGCTCGCTGCTGCTCCTCCTGAAGCTCTGGCTGCTAAATCTGAGGCTTTCCTTCCAATTTCAAGCTGCAAAGCACTTGCTGAATTGCAGGGAAAGTCCGGGAGGCATTTGCTGTGCTGGCACACTTTCTCCTTCCTAGACAGAGTGGAAAAGCTTTTCCCTGCCGTGTAGGCGACAAGAGACGCATTAGACGGGCATCCGGAGCTGTCCGAAGGTAAGCGCCTGTTCCCGGCCTCTTTCGGCACAAGCCCCCGCTCCGGAGCGCACCGCGGCCGGCAGGATGCTCTCTGCCGGCGAAGGTGCCGCTTCTCCGGCAAGGAAGCCTCAGCCGCTTCTCCTGCACACGGAGAGCGTGCTAGCTGCTGAAACGTGAAGAAAGAAGCTGCAGAACACTGGCACTGAGCGTGCAGCTTTCCAGCGGAGAGAAAAAGCTACTTGAACACTCTGCAAGCCTTTCCACTCCCAAAAACATGCACATGGAAGGAGCTGCTGCAAAAGCGATGCTGTTCTCGCTGCTGCTCCTCCTGAAGCTCTGGCTGCTAAATCTGAGGCTTTCCTTCCAATTTCAAGCTGCAAAGCACTTGCTGAATTGCAGGGAAAGTCCGGGAGGCATTTGCTCTGCTGGCACACTTTCTCCTTCCTAGACAGAGTGGAAAAGCTTTTCCCTGCCGTGTAGGCGACAAGAGACGCATTAGACGGGCATCCGGAGCTGTCCGAAGGTAAGCGCCTGTTCCCGGCCTCTTTCGGCACAAGCCCCCGCTCCGGAGCGCACCGCGGCCGGCCGGAGGCTCTCTGCCGGCGAAGGTGCCGCTTCTCCGGCAAGGAAGCCTCAGCCGCTTCTCCTGCACACGGAGAGCGTGCTAGCTGCTGAAACGTGAAGAAAGAAGCTGCAGAACACTGGCACTGAGCGTGCAGCTTTCCAGCGGAGAGAAAAAGCTACTTGAACACTCTGCAAGCCTTTCCACTCCCAAAAATATGCACATGGAAGGAGCTGCTGCAAAAGCGATGCTGTGCTCGCTGCTGCTCCTCCTGAAGCTCTGGCTGCTAAATCTGAGGCTTTCCTTCCAATTTCAAGCTGCAAAGCACTTGCTGAATTGCAGGGAACGTCCGGGAGGCATTTGCTGTGCTGGCACACTTTCTCCTTCCTAGACAGAGTGGAAAAGCTTTTCCCTGCCGTGTAGGCGACAAGAGACGCATTAGACGGGCATCCGGAGCTGTCCGAAGGTAAGCGCCTGTTCCCGGCCTCTTTCGGCACAAGCCCCCGCTCCGGAGCGCACCGCGGCCGGCAGGATGCTCTCTGCCGGCGAAGGTGCCGCTTCTCCGGCAAGGAAGCCTCAGCCGCTTCTCCTGCACACGGAGAGCGTGCTAGCTGCTGAAACGTGAAGAAAGAAGCTGCAGAACACTGGCACTGAGCGTGCAGCTTTCCAGCGGAGAGAAAAAGCTACTTGAACACTCTGCAAGCCTTTCCACTCCCAAAAACATGCACATGGAAGGAGCTGCTGCAAAAGCGATGCTGTGCTCGCTGCTGCTCCTCCTGAAGCTCTGGCTGCTAAATCTGAGGCTTTCCTTCCAATTTCAAGCTGCAAAGCACTTGCTGAATTGCAGGGAAAGTCCGGGAGGCATTTGCTGTGCTGGCACACTTTCTCCTTCCTAGACAGAGTGGAAAAGCTTTTCCCTGCCGTGTAGGCGACAAGAGACGCATTAGACGGGCATCCGGAGCTGTCCGAAGGTAAGCGCCTGTTCCCGGCCTCTTTCGGCACAAGCCCCCGCTCCGGAGCGCACCGCGGCCGGCCGGAGGCTCTCTGCCGGCGAAGGTGCCTCGTCTCCGGCAAGGAAGCCTCAGCCGCTTCTCCTGCACACGGAGAGCGTGCTAGCTGCTGAAACGTGAAGAAAGAAGCTGCAGAACACTGGCACTGAGCCTGCAGCTTTCCAGCGGGGAGAAAAAGCTACTTGAACACTCTGCAACCCTTTCCACTCCCAAAAATATGCACATGGAAGGAGCTGCTGCAAAAGCGATGCTGTGCTCGCTGCTGCTCCTCCTGAAGCTCTGGCTGCTAAATCTGAGGCTTTCCTTCCAATTTCAAGCTGCAAAGCACTTGCTGAATTGCAGGGAAAGTCCGGGAGGCATTTGCTGTGCTGGCACACTTTCTCCTTCCTAGACAGAGTGGAAAAGCTTTTCCCTGCCGTGTAGGCGACAAGAGACGCATTAGACGGGCATCCGGAGCTGTCCGAAGGTAAGCGCCTGTTCCCGGCCTCTTTCGGCACAAGCCCCCGCTCCGGAGCGCACCGCGGCCGGCAGGATGCTCTCTGCCGGCGAAGGTGCCGCTTCTCCGGCAAGGAAGCCTCAGCCGCTTCTCCTGCACACGGAGAGCGTGCTAGCTGCTGAAACGTGAAGAAAGAAGCTGCAGAACACTGGCACTGAGCGTGCAGCTTTCCAGCGGAGAGAAAAAGCTACTTGAACACTCTGCAAGCCTTTCCACTCCCAAAAACATGCACATGGAAGGAGCTGCTGCAAAAGCGATGCTGTGCTCGCTGCTGCTCCTCCTGAAGCTCTGGCTGCTAAATCTGAGGCTTTCCTTCCAATTTCAAGCTGCAAAGCACTTGCTGAATTGCAGGGAAAGTCCGGGAGGCATTTGCTGTGCTGGCACACTTTCTCCTTCCTAGACAGAGTGGAAAAGCTTTTCCCTGCCGTGTAGGCGACAAGAGACGCATTAGACGGGCATCCGGAGCTGTCCGAAGGTAAGCGCCTGTTCCCGGCCTCTTTCGGCACAAGCCCCCGCTCCGGAGCGCACCGCGGCCGGCCGGAGGCTCTCTGCCGGCGAAGGTGCCTCGTCTCCGGCAAAGAAGCCTCAGCCGCTTCTCCTGCACACGGAGAGCGTGCTAGCTGCTGAAACGTGAAGAAAGAAGCTGCAGAACACTGGCACTGAGCCTGCAGCTTTCCAGCGGAGAGAAAAAGCTACTTGAACACTCTGCAACCCTTTCCACTCCCAAAAATATGCACATGGAAGGAGCTGCTGCAAAAGCGATGCTGTGCTCGCTGCTGCTCCTCCTGAAGCTCTGGCTGCTAAATCTGAGGCTTTCCTTCCAATTTCAAGCTGCAAAGCACTTGCTGAATTGCAGGGAAAGTCCGGGAGGCATTTGCTGTGCTGGCACACTTTCTCCTTCCTAGACAGAGTGGAAAAGCTTTTCCCTGCCGTGTAGGCGACAAGAGACGCATTAGACGGGCATCCGGAGCTGTCCGAAGGTAAGCGCCTGTTCCCGGCCTCTTTCGGCACAAGCCCCCGCTCCGGAGCGCACCGCGGCCGGCAGGATGCTCTCTGCCAGCGAAGGTGCCGCTTCTCCGGCAAGGAAGCCTCAGCCGCTTCTCCTGCACACGGAGAGCGTGCTAGCTGCTGAAACGTGAAGAAAGAAGCTGCAGAACACTGGCACTGAGCCTGCAGCTTTCCAGCGGAGAGAAAAAGCTACTTGAACACTCTGCAAGCCTTTCCACTCCCAAAAACATGCACATGGAAGGAGCTGCTGCAAAAGCGATGCTGTGCTCGCTGCTGCTCCTCCTGAAGCTCTGGCTGCTAAATCTGAGGCTTTCCTTCCAATTTCAAGCTGCAAAGCACTTGCTGAATTGCAGGGAAAGTCCGGGGGGCATTTGCTCTGCTGGCACACTTTCTCCTTCCTAGACAGAGTGGAAAAGCTTTTCCCTGCCGTGTAGGCGACAAGAGACGCATTAGACGGGCATCCGGAGCTGTCCGAAGGTAAGCGCCTGTTCCCGGCCTCTTTCGGCACAAGCCCCCGCTCCGGAGCGCACCGCGGCCGGCCGGAGGCTCTCTGCCGGCGAAGGTGCCGCTTCTCCGGCAAGGAAGCCTCAGCCGCTTCTCCTGCACACGGAGAGCGTGCTAGCTGCTGAAACGTGAAGAAAGAAGCTGCAGAACACTGGCACTGAGCGTGCAGCTTTCCAGCGGAGAGAAAAAGCTACTTGAACACTCTGCAAGCCTTTCCACTCCCAAAAACATGCACATGGAAGGAGCTGCTGCAAAAGCGATGCTGTGCTCGCTGCTGCTCCTCCTGAAGCTCTGGCTGCTAAATCTGAGGCTTTCCTTCCAATTTCAAGCTGCAAAGCACTTGCTGAATTGCAGGGAAAGTCCGGGAGGCATTTGCTGTGCTGGCACACTTTCTCCTTCCTAGACAGAGTGGAAAAGCTTTTCCCTGCCGTGTAGGCGACAAGAGACGCATTAGACGGGCATCCGGAGCTGTCCGAAGGTAAGCGCCTGTTCCCGGCCTCTTTCGGCACAAGCCCCCGCTCCGGAGCGCACCGCGGCCGGCCGGAGGCTCTCTGCCGGCGAAGGTGCCTCGTCTCCGGCAAGGAAGCCTCAGCCGCTTCTCCTGCACACGGAGAGCGTGCTAGCTGCTGAAACGTGAAGAAAGAAGCTGCAGAACACTGGCACTGAGCCTGCAGCTTTCCAGCGGAGAGAAAAAGCTACTTGAACACTCTGCAAGCCTTTCCACTCCCAAAAACATGCACATGGAAGGAGCTGCTGCAAAAGCGATGCTGTGCTCGCTGCTGCTGCTCCTGAAGCTTTGGCTGCTAAATCTGAGGCTTTCCTTCCAATTTCAAGCTGCAAAGCACTTGCTGAATTGCAGGGAAAGTCCGGGAGGCATTTGCTGTGCTGGCACACTTTCTCCTTCCTAGACAGAGTGGAAAAGCTTTTCCCTGCCGTGTAGGCGACAAGAGACGCATTAGACGGGCATCCGGAGCTGTCCGAAGGTAAGCGCCTGTTCCCGGCCTCTTTCGGCACAAGCCCCCGCTCCGGAGCGCACCGCGGCCGGCCGGAGGCTCTCTGCCGGCGAAGGTGCCTCGTCTCCGGCAAGGAAGCCTCAGCCGCTTCTCCTGCACACGGAGAGCGTGCTAGCTGCTGAAACGTGAAGAAAGAAGCTGCAGAACACTGGCACTGAGCCTGCAGCTTTCCAGCGGAGAGAAAAAGCTACTTGAACACTCTGCAAGCCTTTCCACTCCCAAAAACATGCACATGGAAGGAGCTGCTGCAAAAGCGATGCTGTGCTCGCTGCTGCTGCTCCTGAAGCTTTGGCTGCTAAATCTGAGGCTTTCCTTCCAATTTCAAGCTGCAAAGCACTTGCTGAATTGCAGGGAAAGTCCGGGAGGCATTTGCTGTGCTGGCACACTTTCTCCTTCCTAGACAGAGTGGAAAAGCTTTTCCCTGCCGTGTAGGCGACAAGAGACGCATTAGACGGGCATCCGGAGCTGTCCGAAGGTAAGCGCCTGTTCCCGGCCTCTTTCGGCACAAGCCCCCGCTCCGGAGCGCACCGCGGCCGGCCGGAGGCTCTCTGCCGGCGAAGGTGCCGCTTCTCCGGCAAGGAAGCCTCAGCCGCTTCTCCTGCACACGGAGAGCGTGCTAGCTGCTGAAACGTGAAGAAAGAAGCTGCAGAACACTGGCACTGAGCCTGCAGCTTTCCAGCGGAGAGAAAAAGCTACTTGAACACTCTGCAAGCCTTTCCACTCCCAAAAACATGCACATGGAAGGAGCTGCTGCAAAAGCGATGCTGTGCTCGCTGCTGCTGCTCCTGAAGCTTTGGCTGCTAAATCTGAGGCTTTCCTTCCAATTTCAAGCTGCAAAGCACTTGCTGAATTGCAGGGAAAGTCCGGGAGGCATTTGCTGTGCTGGCACACTTTCTCCTTCCTAGACAGAGTGGAAAAGCTTTTCCCTGCCGTGTAGGCGACAAGAGACGCATTAGACGGGCATCCGGAGCTGTCCGAAGGTAAGCGCCTGTTCCCGGCCTCTTTCGGCACAAGCCCCCGCTCCGGAGCGCACCGCGGCCGGCCGGAGGCTCTCTGCCGGCGAAGGTGCCGCTTCTCCGGCAAGGAAGCCTCAGCCGCTTCTCCTGCACACGGAGAGCGTGCTAGCTGCTGAAACGTGAAGAAAGAAGCTGCAGAACACTGGCACTGAGCCTGCAGCTTTCCAGCGGAGAGAAAAAGCTACTTGAACACTCTGCAAGCCTTTCCACTCCCAAAAACATGCACATGGAAGGAGCTGCTGCAAAAGCGATGCTGTGCTCGCTGCTGCTCCTCCTGAAGCTCTGGCTGCTAAATCTGAGGCTTTCCTTCCAATTTCAAGCTGCAAAGCACTTGCTGAATTGCAGGGAACGTCCGGGAGGCATTTGCTGTGCTGGCACACTTTCTCCTTCCTAGACAGAGTGGAAAAGCTTTTCCCTGCCGTGTAGGCGACAAGAGATGCATTAGACGGGCATCCGGAGCTGTCCGAAGGTAAGCGCCTGTTCCCGGCCTCTTTCGGCACAAGCCCCCGCTCCGGAGCGCACCGCGGCCGGCAGGATGCTCTCTGCCGGCGAAGGTGCCGCTTCTCCGGCAAGGAAGCCTCAGCCGCTTCTCCTGCACACGGAGAGCGTGCTAGCTGCTGAAACGTGAAGAAAGAAGCTGCAGAACACTGGCACTGAGCCTGCAGCTTTCCAGCGGAGAGAAAAAGCTACTTGAACACTCTGCAAGCCTTTCCACTCCCAAAAACATGCACATGGAAGGAGCTGCTGCAAAAGCGATGCTGTGCTCGCTGCTGCTCCTCCTGAAGCTCTGGCTGCTAAATCTGAGGCTTTCCTTCCAATTTCAAGCTGCAAAGCACTTGCTGAATTGCAGGGAAAGTCCGGGAGGCATTTGCTCTGCTGGCACACTTTCTCCTTCCTAGACAGAGTGGAAAAGCTTTTCCCTGCCGTGTAGGCGACAAGAGACGCATTAGACGGGCATCCGGAGCTGTCCGAAGGTAAGCGCCTGTTCCCGGCCTCTTTCGGCACAAGCCCCCGCTCCGGAGCGCACCGCGGCCGGCCGGAGGCTCTCTGCCGGCGAAGGTGCCGCTTCTCCGGCAAGGAAGCCTCAGCCGCTTCTCCTGCACACGGAGAGCGTGCTAGCTGCTGAAACGTGAAGAAAGAAGCTGCAGAACACTGGCACTGAGCGTGCAGCTTTCCAGCGGAGAGAAAAAGCTACTTGAACACTCTGCAAGCCTTTCCACTCCCAAAAATATGCACATGGAAGGAGCTGCTGCAAAAGCGATGCTGTGCTCGCTGCTGCTCCTCCTGAAGCTCTGGCTGCTAAATCTGAGGCTTTCCTTCCAATTTCAAGCTGCAAAGCACTTGCTGAATTGCAGGGAACGTCCGGGAGGCATTTGCTGTGCTGGCACACTTTCTCCTTCCTAGACAGAGTGGAAAAGCTTTTCCCTGCCGTGTAGGCGACAAGAGACGCATTAGACGGGCATCCGGAGCTGTCCGAAGGTAAGCGCCTGTTCCCGGCCTCTTTCGGCACAAGCCCCCGCTCCGGAGCGCACCGCGGGCGGCCGGAGGCTCTCTGCCGGCGAAGGTGCCGCTTCTCCGGCAAGGAAGCCTCAGCCGCTTCTCCTGCACACGGAGAGCGTGCTAGCTGCTGAAACGTGAAGAAAGAAGCTGCAGAACCCTGGCACTGAGCCTGCAGCTTTCCAGCGGAGAGAAAAAGCTACTTGAACACTCTGCAAGCCTTTCCACTCCCAAAAACATGCACATGGAAGGAGCTGCTGCAAAAGCGATGCTGTGCTCGCTGCTGCTCCTCCTGAAGCTCTGGCTGCTAAATCTGAGGCTTTCCTTCCAATTTCAAGCTGCAAAGCACTTGCTGAATTGCAGGGAACGTCCGGGAGGCATTTGCTGTGCTGGCACACTTTCTCCTTCCTAGACAGAGTGGAAAAGCTTTTCCCTGCCGTGTAGGCGACAAGAGACGCATTAGACGGGCATCCGGAGCTGTCCGAAGGTAAGCGCCTGTTCCCGGCCTCTTTCGGCACAAGCCCCCGCTCCGGAGCGCACCGCGGCCGGCCGGAGGCTCTCTGCCGGCGAAGGTGCCGCTTCTCCGGCAAGGATGCCTCAGCCGCTTCTCCCGCACACGGAGAGCGTGCTAGCTGCTGAAACGTGAAGAAAGAAGCTGCAGAACACTGGCACTGAGCGTGCAGCTTTCCAGCGGAGAGAAAAAGCTACTTGAACACTCTGCAAGCCTTTCCACTCCCAAAAACATGCACATGGAAGGAGCTGCTGCAAAAGCGATGCTGTGCTCGCTGCTGCTCCTCCTGAAGCTCTGGCTGCTAAATCTGAGGCTTTCCTTCCAATTTCAAGCTGCAAAGCACTTGCTGAATTGCAGGGAAAGTCCGGGAGGCATTTGCTGTGCTGGCACACTTTCTCCTTCCTAGACAGAGTGGAAAAGCTTTTCCCTGCCGTGTAGGCGACAAGAGACGCATTAGACGGGCATCCGGAGCTGTCCGAAGGTAAGCGCCTGTTCCCGGCCTCTTTCGGCACAAGCCCCCGCTCCGGAGCGCACCGCGGCCGGCCGGAGGCTCTCTGCCGGCGAAGGTGCCGCTTCTCCGGCAAGGAAGCCTCAGCCGCTTCTCCTGCACACGGAGAGCGTGCTAGCTGCTGAAACGTGAAGAAAGAAGCTGCAGAACACTGGCACTGAGCGTGCAGCTTTCCAGCGGAGAGAAAAAGCTACTTGAACACTCTGCAAGCCTTTCCACTCCCAAAAACATGCACATGGAAGGAGCTGCTGCAAAAGCGATGCTGTGCTCGCTGCTGCTCCTCCTGAAGCTCTGGCTGCTAAATCTGAGGCTTTCCTTCCAATTTCAAGCTGCAAAGCACTTGCTGAATTGCAGGGAACGTCCGGGAGGCATTTGCTGTGCTGGCACACTTTCTCCTTCCTAGACAGAGTGGAAAAGCTTTTCCCTGCCGTGTAGGCGACAAGAGACGCATTAGACGGGCATCCGGAGCTGTCCGAAGGTAAGCGCCTGTTCCCGGCCTCTTTCGGCACAAGCCCCCGCTCCGGAGCGCACCGCGGCCGGCCGGAGGCTCTCTGCCGGCGAAGGTGCCTCGTCTCCGGCAAGGAAGCCTCAGCCGCTTCTCCTGCACACGGAGAGCGTGCTAGCTGCTGAAACGTGAAGAAAGAAGCTGCAGAACACTGGCACTGAGCCTGCAGCTTTCCAGCGGGGAGAAAAAGCTACTTGAACACTCTGCAACCCTTTCCACTCCCAAAAATATGCACATGGAAGGAGCTGCTGCAAAAGCGATGCTGTGCTCGCTGCTGCTCCTCCTGAAGCTCTGGCTGCTAAATCTGAGGCTTTCCTTCCAATTTCAAGCTGCAAAGCACTTGCTGAATTGCAGGGAAAGTCCGGGAGGCATTTGCTGTGCTGGCACACTTTCTCCTTCCTAGACAGAGTGGAAAAGCTTTTCCCTGCCGTGTAGGCGACAAGAGACGCATTAGACGGGCATCCGGAGCTGTCCGAAGGTAAGCGCCTGTTCCCGGCCTCTTTCGGCACAAGCCCCCGCTCCGGAGCGCACCGCGGCCGGCAGGATGCTCTCTGCCGGCGAAGGTGCCGCTTCTCCGGCAAGGAAGCCTCAGCCGCTTCTCCTGCACACGGAGAGCGTGCTAGCTGCTGAAACGTGAAGAAAGAAGCTGCAGAACACTGGCACTGAGCGTGCAGCTTTCCAGCGGAGAGAAAAAGCTACTTGAACACTCTGCAAGCCTTTCCACTCCCAAAAACATGCACATGGAAGGAGCTGCTGCAAAAGCGATGCTGTTCTCGCTGCTGCTCCTCCTGAAGCTCTGGCTGCTAAATCTGAGGCTTTCCTTCCAATTTCAAGCTGCAAAGCACTTGCTGAATTGCAGGGAAAGTCCGGGAGGCATTTGCTCTGCTGGCACACTTTCTCCTTCCTAGACAGAGTGGAAAAGCTTTTCCCTGCCGTGTAGGCGACAAGAGACGCATTAGACGGGCATCCGGAGCTGTCCGAAGGTAAGCGCCTGTTCCCGGCCTCTTTCGGCACAAGCCCCCGCTCCGGAGCGCACCGCGGCCGGCCGGAGGCTCTCTGCCGGCGAAGGTGCCGCTTCTCCGGCAAGGAAGCCTCAGCCGCTTCTCCTGCACACGGAGAGCGTGCTAGCTGCTGAAACGTGAAGAAAGAAGCTGCAGAACACTGGCACTGAGCGTGCAGCTTTCCAGCGGAGAGAAAAAGCTACTTGAACACTCTGCAAGCCTTTCCACTCCCAAAAATATGCACATGGAAGGAGCTGCTGCAAAAGCGATGCTGTGCTCGCTGCTGCTCCTCCTGAAGCTCTGGCTGCTAAATCTGAGGCTTTCCTTCCAATTTCAAGCTGCAAAGCACTTGCTGAATTGCAGGGAACGTCCGGGAGGCATTTGCTGTGCTGGCACACTTTCTCCTTCCTAGACAGAGTGGAAAAGCTTTTCCCTGCCGTGTAGGCGACAAGAGACGCATTAGACGGGCATCCGGAGCTGTCCGAAGGTAAGCGCCTGTTCCCGGCCTCTTTCGGCACAAGCCCCCGCTCCGGAGCGCACCGCGGCCGGCAGGATGCTCTCTGCCGGCGAAGGTGCCGCTTCTCCGGCAAGGAAGCCTCAGCCGCTTCTCCTGCACACGGAGAGCGTGCTAGCTGCTGAAACGTGAAGAAAGAAGCTGCAGAACACTGGCACTGAGCGTGCAGCTTTCCAGCGGAGAGAAAAAGCTACTTGAACACTCTGCAAGCCTTTCCACTCCCAAAAACATGCACATGGAAGGAGCTGCTGCAAAAGCGATGCTGTGCTCGCTGCTGCTCCTCCTGAAGCTCTGGCTGCTAAATCTGAGGCTTTCCTTCCAATTTCAAGCTGCAAAGCACTTGCTGAATTGCAGGGAAAGTCCGGGAGGCATTTGCTGTGCTGGCACACTTTCTCCTTCCTAGACAGAGTGGAAAAGCTTTTCCCTGCCGTGTAGGCGACAAGAGACGCATTAGACGGGCATCCGGAGCTGTCCGAAGGTAAGCGCCTGTTCCCGGCCTCTTTCGGCACAAGCCCCCGCTCCGGAGCGCACCGCGGCCGGCCGGAGGCTCTCTGCCGGCGAAGGTGCCTCGTCTCCGGCAAGGAAGCCTCAGCCGCTTCTCCTGCACACGGAGAGCGTGCTAGCTGCTGAAACGTGAAGAAAGAAGCTGCAGAACACTGGCACTGAGCCTGCAGCTTTCCAGCGGGGAGAAAAAGCTACTTGAACACTCTGCAACCCTTTCCACTCCCAAAAATATGCACATGGAAGGAGCTGCTGCAAAAGCGATGCTGTGCTCGCTGCTGCTCCTCCTGAAGCTCTGGCTGCTAAATCTGAGGCTTTCCTTCCAATTTCAAGCTGCAAAGCACTTGCTGAATTGCAGGGAAAGTCCGGGAGGCATTTGCTGTGCTGGCACACTTTCTCCTTCCTAGACAGAGTGGAAAAGCTTTTCCCTGCCGTGTAGGCGACAAGAGACGCATTAGACGGGCATCCGGAGCTGTCCGAAGGTAAGCGCCTGTTCCCGGCCTCTTTCGGCACAAGCCCCCGCTCCGGAGCGCACCGCGGCCGGCAGGATGCTCTCTGCCGGCGAAGGTGCCGCTTCTCCGGCAAGGAAGCCTCAGCCGCTTCTCCTGCACACGGAGAGCGTGCTAGCTGCTGAAACGTGAAGAAAGAAGCTGCAGAACACTGGCACTGAGCGTGCAGCTTTCCAGCGGAGAGAAAAAGCTACTTGAACACTCTGCAAGCCTTTCCACTCCCAAAAACATGCACATGGAAGGAGCTGCTGCAAAAGCGATGCTGTGCTCGCTGCTGCTCCTCCTGAAGCTCTGGCTGCTAAATCTGAGGCTTTCCTTCCAATTTCAAGCTGCAAAGCACTTGCTGAATTGCAGGGAAAGTCCGGGAGGCATTTGCTGTGCTGGCACACTTTCTCCTTCCTAGACAGAGTGGAAAAGCTTTTCCCTGCCGTGTAGGCGACAAGAGACGCATTAGACGGGCATCCGGAGCTGTCCGAAGGTAAGCGCCTGTTCCCGGCCTCTTTCGGCACAAGCCCCCGCTCCGGAGCGCACCGCGGCCGGCCGGAGGCTCTCTGCCGGCGAAGGTGCCTCGTCTCCGGCAAAGAAGCCTCAGCCGCTTCTCCTGCACACGGAGAGCGTGCTAGCTGCTGAAACGTGAAGAAAGAAGCTGCAGAACACTGGCACTGAGCCTGCAGCTTTCCAGCGGAGAGAAAAAGCTACTTGAACACTCTGCAACCCTTTCCACTCCCAAAAATATGCACATGGAAGGAGCTGCTGCAAAAGCGATGCTGTGCTCGCTGCTGCTCCTCCTGAAGCTCTGGCTGCTAAATCTGAGGCTTTCCTTCCAATTTCAAGCTGCAAAGCACTTGCTGAATTGCAGGGAAAGTCCGGGAGGCATTTGCTGTGCTGGCACACTTTCTCCTTCCTAGACAGAGTGGAAAAGCTTTTCCCTGCCGTGTAGGCGACAAGAGACGCATTAGACGGGCATCCGGAGCTGTCCGAAGGTAAGCGCCTGTTCCCGGCCTCTTTCGGCACAAGCCCCCGCTCCGGAGCGCACCGCGGCCGGCAGGATGCTCTCTGCCAGCGAAGGTGCCGCTTCTCCGGCAAGGAAGCCTCAGCCGCTTCTCCTGCACACGGAGAGCGTGCTAGCTGCTGAAACGTGAAGAAAGAAGCTGCAGAACACTGGCACTGAGCCTGCAGCTTTCCAGCGGAGAGAAAAAGCTACTTGAACACTCTGCAAGCCTTTCCACTCCCAAAAACATGCACATGGAAGGAGCTGCTGCAAAAGCGATGCTGTGCTCGCTGCTGCTCCTCCTGAAGCTCTGGCTGCTAAATCTGAGGCTTTCCTTCCAATTTCAAGCTGCAAAGCACTTGCTGAATTGCAGGGAAAGTCCGGGGGGCATTTGCTCTGCTGGCACACTTTCTCCTTCCTAGACAGAGTGGAAAAGCTTTTCCCTGCCGTGTAGGCGACAAGAGACGCATTAGACGGGCATCCGGAGCTGTCCGAAGGTAAGCGCCTGTTCCCGGCCTCTTTCGGCACAAGCCCCCGCTCCGGAGCGCACCGCGGCCGGCCGGAGGCTCTCTGCCGGCGAAGGTGCCGCTTCTCCGGCAAGGAAGCCTCAGCCGCTTCTCCTGCACACGGAGAGCGTGCTAGCTGCTGAAACGTGAAGAAAGAAGCTGCAGAACACTGGCACTGAGCGTGCAGCTTTCCAGCGGAGAGAAAAAGCTACTTGAACACTCTGCAAGCCTTTCCACTCCCAAAAACATGCACATGGAAGGAGCTGCTGCAAAAGCGATGCTGTGCTCGCTGCTGCTCCTCCTGAAGCTCTGGCTGCTAAATCTGAGGCTTTCCTTCCAATTTCAAGCTGCAAAGCACTTGCTGAATTGCAGGGAAAGTCCGGGAGGCATTTGCTGTGCTGGCACACTTTCTCCTTCCTAGACAGAGTGGAAAAGCTTTTCCCTGCCGTGTAGGCGACAAGAGACGCATTAGACGGGCATCCGGAGCTGTCCGAAGGTAAGCGCCTGTTCCCGGCCTCTTTCGGCACAAGCCCCCGCTCCGGAGCGCACCGCGGCCGGCCGGAGGCTCTCTGCCGGCGAAGGTGCCTCGTCTCCGGCAAGGAAGCCTCAGCCGCTTCTCCTGCACACGGAGAGCGTGCTAGCTGCTGAAACGTGAAGAAAGAAGCTGCAGAACACTGGCACTGAGCCTGCAGCTTTCCAGCGGAGAGAAAAAGCTACTTGAACACTCTGCAAGCCTTTCCACTCCCAAAAACATGCACATGGAAGGAGCTGCTGCAAAAGCGATGCTGTGCTCGCTGCTGCTGCTCCTGAAGCTTTGGCTGCTAAATCTGAGGCTTTCCTTCCAATTTCAAGCTGCAAAGCACTTGCTGAATTGCAGGGAAAGTCCGGGAGGCATTTGCTGTGCTGGCACACTTTCTCCTTCCTAGACAGAGTGGAAAAGCTTTTCCCTGCCGTGTAGGCGACAAGAGACGCATTAGACGGGCATCCGGAGCTGTCCGAAGGTAAGCGCCTGTTCCCGGCCTCTTTCGGCACAAGCCCCCGCTCCGGAGCGCACCGCGGCCGGCCGGAGGCTCTCTGCCGGCGAAGGTGCCGCTTCTCCGGCAAGGAAGCCTCAGCCGCTTCTCCTGCACACGGAGAGCGTGCTAGCTGCTGAAACGTGAAGAAAGAAGCTGCAGAACACTGGCACTGAGCCTGCAGCTTTCCAGCGGAGAGAAAAAGCTACTTGAACACTCTGCAAGCCTTTCCACTCCCAAAAACATGCACATGGAAGGAGCTGCTGCAAAAGCGATGCTGTGCTCGCTGCTGCTGCTCCTGAAGCTTTGGCTGCTAAATCTGAGGCTTTCCTTCCAATTTCAAGCTGCAAAGCACTTGCTGAATTGCAGGGAAAGTCCGGGAGGCATTTGCTGTGCTGGCACACTTTCTCCTTCCTAGACAGAGTGGAAAAGCTTTTCCCTGCCGTGTAGGCGACAAGAGACGCATTAGACGGGCATCCGGAGCTGTCCGAAGGTAAGCGCCTGTTCCCGGCCTCTTTCGGCACAAGCCCCCGCTCCGGAGCGCACCGCGGCCGGCAGGATGCTCTCTGCCGGCGAAGGTGCCGCTTCTCCGGCAAGGAAGCCTCAGCCGCTTCTCCTGCACACGGAGAGCGTGCTAGCTGCTGAAACGTGAAGAAAGAAGCTGCAGAACACTGGCACTGAGCGTGCAGCTTTCCAGCGGAGAGAAAAAGCTACTTGAACACTCTGCAAGCCTTTCCACTCCCAAAAACATGCACATGGAAGGAGCTGCTGCAAAAGCGATGCTGTGCTCGCTGCTGCTCCTCCTGAAGCTCTGGCTGCTAAATCTGAGGCTTTCCTTCCAATTTCAAGCTGCAAAGCACTTGCTGAATTGCAGGGAAAGTCCGGGAGGCATTTGCTGTGCTGGCACACTTTCTCCTTCCTAGACAGAGTGGAAAAGCTTTTCCCTGCCGTGTAGGCGACAAGAGACGCATTAGACGGGCATCCGGAGCTGTCCGAAGGTAAGCGCCTGTTCCCGGCCTCTTTCGGCACAAGCCCCCGCTCCGGAGCGCACCGCGGCCGGCCGGAGGCTCTCTGCCGGCGAAGGTGCCTCGTCTCCGGCAAAGAAGCCTCAGCCGCTTCTCCTGCACACGGAGAGCGTGCTAGCTGCTGAAACGTGAAGAAAGAAGCTGCAGAACACTGGCACTGAGCCTGCAGCTTTCCAGCGGGGAGAAAAAGCTACTTGAACACTCTGCAACCCTTTCCACTCCCAAAAATATGCACATGGAAGGAGCTGCTGCAAAAGCGATGCTGTGCTCGCTGCTGCTCCTCCTGAAGCTCTGGCTGCTAAATCTGAGGCTTTCCTTCCAATTTCAAGCTGCAAAGCACTTGCTGAATTGCAGGGAAAGTCCGGGAGGCATTTGCTGTGCTGGCACACTTTCTCCTTCCTAGACAGAGTGGAAAAGCTTTTCCCTGCCGTGTAGGCGACAAGAGACGCATTAGACGGGCATCCGGAGCTGTCCGAAGGTAAGCGCCTGTTCCCGGCCTCTTTCGGCACAAGCCCCCGCTCCGGAGCGCACCGCGGCCGGCAGGATGCTCTCTGCCAGCGAAGGTGCCGCTTCTCCGGCAAGGAAGCCTCAGCCGCTTCTCCTGCACACGGAGAGCGTGCTAGCTGCTGAAACGTGAAGAAAGAAGCTGCAGAACACTGGCACTGAGCGTGCAGCTTTCCAGCGGAGAGAAAAAGCTACTTGAACACTCTGCAAGCCTTTCCACTCCCAAAAACATGCACATGGAAGGAGCTGCTGCAAAAGCGATGCTGTGCTCGCTGCTGCTCCTCCTGAAGCTCTGGCTGCTAAATCTGAGGCTTTCCTTCCAATTTCAAGCTGCAAAGCACTTGCTGAATTGCAGGGAAAGTCCGGGGGGCATTTGCTCTGCTGGCACACTTTCTCCTTCCTAGACAGAGTGGAAAAGCTTTTCCCTGCCGTGTAGGCGACAAGAGACGCATTAGACGGGCATCCGGAGCTGTCCGAAGGTAAGCGCCTGTTCCCGGCCTCTTTCGGCACAAGCCCCCGCTCCGGAGCGCACCGCGGCCGGCCGGAGGCTCTCTGCCGGCGAAGGTGCCGCTTCTCCGGCAAGGAAGCCTCAGCCGCTTCTCCTGCACACGGAGAGCGTGCTAGCTGCTGAAACGTGAAGAAAGAAGCTGCAGAACACTGGCACTGAGCGTGCAGCTTTCCAGCGGAGAGAAAAAGCTACTTGAACACTCTGCAAGCCTTTCCACTCCCAAAAACATGCACATGGAAGGAGCTGCTGCAAAAGCGATGCTGTGCTCGCTGCTGCTCCTCCTGAAGCTCTGGCTGCTAAATCTGAGGCTTTCCTTCCAATTTCAAGCTGCAAAGCACTTGCTGAATTGCAGGGAAAGTCCGGGAGGCATTTGCTGTGCTGGCACACTTTCTCCTTCCTAGACAGAGTGGAAAAGCTTTTCCCTGCCGTGTAGGCGACAAGAGACGCATTAGACGGGCATCCGGAGCTGTCCGAAGGTAAGCGCCTGTTCCCGGCCTCTTTCGGCACAAGCCCCCGCTCCGGAGCGCACCGCGGCCGGCCGGAGGCTCTCTGCCGGCGAAGGTCCCTCGTCTCCGGCAAGGAAGCCTCAGCCGCTTCTCCTGCACACGGAGAGCGTGCTAGCTGCTGAAACGTGAAGAAAGAAGCTGCAGAACACTGGCACTGAGCCTGCAGCTTTCCAGCGGAGAGAAAAAGCTACTTGAACACTCTGCAAGCCTTTCCACTCCCAAAAACATGCACATGGAAGGAGCTGCTGCAAAAGCGATGCTGTGCTCGCTGCTGCTGCTCCTGAAGCTTTGGCTGCTAAATCTGAGGCTTTCCTTCCAATTTCAAGCTGCAAAGCACTTGCTGAATTGCAGGGAAAGTCCGGGAGGCATTTGCTGTGCTGGCACACTTTCTCCTTCCTAGACAGAGTGGAAAAGCTTTTCCCTGCCGTGTAGGCGACAAGAGACGCATTAGACGGGCATCCGGAGCTGTCCGAAGGTAAGCGCCTGTTCCCGGCCTCTTTCGGCACAAGCCCCCGCTCCGGAGCGCACCGCGGCCGGCCGGAGGCTCTCTGCCGGCGAAGGTGCCGCTTCTCCGGCAAGGAAGCCTCAGCCGCTTCTCCTGCACACGGAGAGCGTGCTAGCTGCTGAAACGTGAAGAAAGAAGCTGCAGAACACTGGCACTGAGCCTGCAGCTTTCCAGCGGAGAGAAAAAGCTACTTGAACACTCTGCAAGCCTTTCCACTCCCAAAAACATGCACATGGAAGGAGCTGCTGCAAAAGCGATGCTGTGCTCGCTGCTGCTGCTCCTGAAGCTTTGGCTGCTAAATCTGAGGCTTTCCTTCCAATTTCAAGCTGCAAAGCACTTGCTGAATTGCAGGGAAAGTCCGGGAGGCATTTGCTGTGCTGGCACACTTTCTCCTTCCTAGACAGAGTGGAAAAGCTTTTCCCTGCCGTGTAGGCGACAAGAGACGCATTAGACGGGCATCCGGAGCTGTCCGAAGGTAAGCGCCTGTTCCCGGCCTCTTTCGGCACAAGCCCCCGCTCCGGAGCGCACCGCGGCCGGCCGGAGGCTCTCTGCCGGCGAAGGTGCCGCTTCTCCGGCAAGGAAGCCTCAGCCGCTTCTCCTGCACACGGAGAGCGTGCTAGCTGCTGAAACGTGAAGAAAGAAGCTGCAGAACACTGGCACTGAGCCTGCAGCTTTCCAGCGGAGAGAAAAAGCTACTTGAACACTCTGCAAGCCTTTCCACTCCCAAAAACATGCACATGGAAGGAGCTGCTGCAAAAGCGATGCTGTGCTCGCTGCTGCTCCTCCTGAAGCTCTGGCTGCTAAATCTGAGGCTTTCCTTCCAATTTCAAGCTGCAAAGCACTTGCTGAATTGCAGGGAACGTCCGGGAGGCATTTGCTGTGCTGGCACACTTTCTCCTTCCTAGACAGAGTGGAAAAGCTTTTCCCTGCCGTGTAGGCGACAAGAGATGCATTAGACGGGCATCCGGAGCTGTCCGAAGGTAAGCGCCTGTTCCCGGCCTCTTTCGGCACAAGCCCCCGCTCCGGAGCGCACCGCGGCCGGCAGGATGCTCTCTGCCGGCGAAGGTGCCGCTTCTCCGGCAAGGAAGCCTCAGCCGCTTCTCCTGCACACGGAGAGCGTGCTAGCTGCTGAAACGTGAAGAAAGAAGCTGCAGAACACTGGCACTGAGCCTGCAGCTTTCCAGCGGAGAGAAAAAGCTACTTGAACACTCTGCAAGCCTTTCCACTCCCAAAAACATGCACATGGAAGGAGCTGCTGCAAAAGCGATGCTGTGCTCGCTGCTGCTCCTCCTGAAGCTCTGGCTGCTAAATCTGAGGCTTTCCTTCCAATTTCAAGCTGCAAAGCACTTGCTGAATTGCAGGGAAAGTCCGGGAGGCATTTGCTCTGCTGGCACACTTTCTCCTTCCTAGACAGAGTGGAAAAGCTTTTCCCTGCCGTGTAGGCGACAAGAGACGCATTAGACGGGCATCCGGAGCTGTCCGAAGGTAAGCGCCTGTTCCCGGCCTCTTTCGGCACAAGCCCCCGCTCCGGAGCGCACCGCGGCCGGCCGGAGGCTCTCTGCCGGCGAAGGTGCCGCTTCTCCGGCAAGGAAGCCTCAGCCGCTTCTCCTGCACACGGAGAGCGTGCTAGCTGCTGAAACGTGAAGAAAGAAGCTGCAGAACACTGGCACTGAGCGTGCAGCTTTCCAGCGGAGAGAAAAAGCTACTTGAACACTCTGCAAGCCTTTCCACTCCCAAAAATATGCACATGGAAGGAGCTGCTGCAAAAGCGATGCTGTGCTCGCTGCTGCTCCTCCTGAAGCTCTGGCTGCTAAATCTGAGGCTTTCCTTCCAATTTCAAGCTGCAAAGCACTTGCTGAATTGCAGGGAACGTCCGGGAGGCATTTGCTGTGCTGGCACACTTTCTCCTTCCTAGACAGAGTGGAAAAGCTTTTCCCTGCCGTGTAGGCGACAAGAGACGCATTAGACGGGCATCCGGAGCTGTCCGAAGGTAAGCGCCTGTTCCCGGCCTCTTTCGGCACAAGCCCCCGCTCCGGAGCGCACCGCGGGCGGCCGGAGGCTCTCTGCCGGCGAAGGTGCCGCTTCTCCGGCAAGGAAGCCTCAGCCGCTTCTCCTGCACACGGAGAGCGTGCTAGCTGCTGAAACGTGAAGAAAGAAGCTGCAGAACCCTGGCACTGAGCCTGCAGCTTTCCAGCGGAGAGAAAAAGCTACTTGAACACTCTGCAAGCCTTTCCACTCCCAAAAACATGCACATGGAAGGAGCTGCTGCAAAAGCGATGCTGTGCTCGCTGCTGCTCCTCCTGAAGCTCTGGCTGCTAAATCTGAGGCTTTCCTTCCAATTTCAAGCTGCAAAGCACTTGCTGAATTGCAGGGAACGTCCGGGAGGCATTTGCTGTGCTGGCACACTTTCTCCTTCCTAGACAGAGTGGAAAAGCTTTTCCCTGCCGTGTAGGCGACAAGAGACGCATTAGACGGGCATCCGGAGCTGTCCGAAGGTAAGCGCCTGTTCCCGGCCTCTTTCGGCACAAGCCCCCGCTCCGGAGCGCACCGCGGCCGGCCGGAGGCTCTCTGCCGGCGAAGGTGCCGCTTCTCCGGCAAGGATGCCTCAGCCGCTTCTCCTGCACACGGAGAGCGTGCTAGCTGCTGAAACGTGAAGAAAGAAGCTGCAGAACACTGGCACTGAGCGTGCAGCTTTCCAGCGGAGAGAAAAAGCTACTTGAACACTCTGCAAGCCTTTCCACTCCCAAAAACATGCACATGGAAGGAGCTGCTGCAAAAGCGATGCTGTGCTCGCTGCTGCTCCTCCTGAAGCTCTGGCTGCTAAATCTGAGGCTTTCCTTCCAATTTCAAGCTGCAAAGCACTTGCTGAATTGCAGGGAAAGTCCGGGAGGCATTTGCTGTGCTGGCACACTTTCTCCTTCCTAGACAGAGTGGAAAAGCTTTTCCCTGCCGTGTAGGCGACAAGAGACGCATTAGACGGGCATCCGGAGCTGTCCGAAGGTAAGCGCCTGTTCCCGGCCTCTTTCGGCACAAGCCCCCGCTCCGGAGCGCACCGCGGGCGGCCGGAGGCTCTCTGCCGGCGAAGGTGCCGCTTCTCCGGCAAGGAAGCCTCAGCCGCTTCTCCTGCACACGGAGAGCGTGCTAGCTGCTGAAACGTGAAGAAAGAAGCTGCAGAACACTGGCACTGAGCGTGCAGCTTTCCAGCGGAGAGAAAAAGCTACTTGAACACTCTGCAAGCCTTTCCACTCCCAAAAACATGCACATGGAAGGAGCTGCTGCAAAAGCGATGCTGTGCTCGCTGCTGCTCCTCCTGAAGCTCTGGCTGCTAAATCTGAGGCTTTCCTTCCAATTTCAAGCTGCAAAGCACTTGCTGAATTGCAGGGAACGTCCGGGAGGCATTTGCTGTGCTGGCACACTTTCTCCTTCCTAGACAGAGTGGAAAAGCTTTTCCCTGCCGTGTAGGCGACAAGAGACGCATTAGACGGGCATCCGGAGCTGTCCGAAGGTAAGCGCCTGTTCCCGGCCTCTTTCGGCACAAGCCCCCGCTCCGGAGCGCACCGCGGCCGGCCGGAGGCTCTCTGCCGGCGAAGGTGCCTCGTCTCCGGCAAGGAAGCCTCAGCCGCTTCTCCTGCACACGGAGAGCGTGCTAGCTGCTGAAACGTGAAGAAAGAAGCTGCAGAACACTGGCACTGAGCCTGCAGCTTTCCAGCGGGGAGAAAAAGCTACTTGAACACTCTGCAACCCTTTCCACTCCCAAAAATATGCACATGGAAGGAGCTGCTGCAAAAGCGATGCTGTGCTCGCTGCTGCTCCTCCTGAAGCTCTGGCTGCTAAATCTGAGGCTTTCCTTCCAATTTCAAGCTGCAAAGCACTTGCTGAATTGCAGGGAAAGTCCGGGAGGCATTTGCTGTGCTGGCACACTTTCTCCTTCCTAGACAGAGTGGAAAAGCTTTTCCCTGCCGTGTAGGCGACAAGAGACGCATTAGACGGGCATCCGGAGCTGTCCGAAGGTAAGCGCCTGTTCCCGGCCTCTTTCGGCACAAGCCCCCGCTCCGGAGCGCACCGCGGCCGGCAGGATGCTCTCTGCCGGCGAAGGTGCCGCTTCTCCGGCAAGGAAGCCTCAGCCGCTTCTCCTGCACACGGAGAGCGTGCTAGCTGCTGAAACGTGAAGAAAGAAGCTGCAGAACACTGGCACTGAGCGTGCAGCTTTCCAGCGGAGAGAAAAAGCTACTTGAACACTCTGCAAGCCTTTCCACTCCCAAAAACATGCACATGGAAGGAGCTGCTGCAAAAGCGATGCTGTTCTCGCTGCTGCTCCTCCTGAAGCTCTGGCTGCTAAATCTGAGGCTTTCCTTCCAATTTCAAGCTGCAAAGCACTTGCTGAATTGCAGGGAAAGTCCGGGGGGCATTTGCTCTGCTGGCACACTTTCTCCTTCCTAGACAGAGTGGAAAAGCTTTTCCCTGCCGTGTAGGCGACAAGAGACGCATTAGACGGGCATCCGGAGCTGTCCGAAGGTAAGCGCCTGTTCCCGGCCTCTTTCGGCACAAGCCCCCGCTCCGGAGCGCACCGCGGCCGGCCGGAGGCTCTCTGCCGGCGAAGGTGCCGCTTCTCCGGCAAGGAAGCCTCAGCCGCTTCTCCTGCACACGGAGAGCGTGCTAGCTGCTGAAACGTGAAGAAAGAAGCTGCAGAACACTGGCACTGAGCGTGCAGCTTTCCAGCGGAGAGAAAAAGCTACTTGAACACTCTGCAAGCCTTTCCACTCCCAAAAACATGCACATGGAAGGAGCTGCTGCAAAAGCGATGCTGTGCTCGCTGCTGCTGCTCCTGAAGCTCTGGCTGCTAAATCTGAGGCTTTCCTTCCAATTTCAAGCTGCAAAGCACTTGCTGAATTGCAGGGAACGTCCGGGAGGCATTTGCTGTGCTGGCACACTTTCTCCTTCCTAGACAGAGTGGAAAAGCTTTTCCCTGCCGTGTAGGCGACAAGAGACGCATTAGACGGGCATCCGGAGCTGTCCGAAGGTAAGCGCCTGTTCCCGGCCTCTTTCGGCACAAGCCCCCGCTCCGGAGCGCACCGCGGCCGGCCAGAGGCTCTCTGCCGGCGAAGGTGCCGCTTCTCCGGCAAGGAAGCCTCAGCCGCTTCTCCTGCACACGGAGAGCGTGCTAGCTGCTGAAACGTGAAGAAAGAACCTGCAGAACACTGGCACTGAGCCTGCAGCTTTCCAGCGGAGAGAAAAAGCTACTTGAACACTCTGCAAGCCTTTCCACTCCCAAAAACATGCACATGGAAGGAGCTGCTGCAAAAGCGATGCTGTGCTCGCTGCTGCTCCTCCTGAAGCTCTGGCTGCTAAATCTGAGGCTTTCCTTCCAATTTCAAGCTGCAAAGCACTTGCTGAATTGCAGGGAACGTCCGGGAGGCATTTGCTGTGCTGGCACACTTTCTCCTTCCTAGACATAGTGGAAAAGCTTTTCCCTGCCGTGTAGGCGACAAGAGACGCATTAGACGGGCATCCGGAGCTGTCCGAAGGTAAGCGCCTGTTCCCGGCCTCTTTCGGCACAAGCCCCCGCTCCGGAGCGCACCGCGGCCGGCCGGAGGCTCTCTGCCGGCGAAGGTGCCTCGTCTCCGGCAAGGAAGCCTCAGCCGCTTCTCCTGCACACGGAGAGCGTGCTAGCTGCTGAAACGTGAAGAAAGAAGCTGCAGAACACTGGCACTGAGCGTGCAGCTTTCCAGCGGGGAGAAAAAGCTACTTGAACACTCTGCAAGCCTTTCCACTCCCAAAAACATGCACATGGAAGGAGCTGCTGCAAAAGCGATGCTGTGCTCGCTGCTGCTGCTCCTGAAGCTTTGGCTGCTAAATCTGAGGCTTTCCTTCCAATTTCAAGCTGCAAAGCACTTGCTGAATTGCAGGGAAAGTCCGGGAGGCATTTGCTGTGCTGGCACACTTTCTCCTTCCTAGACAGAGTGGAAAAGCTTTTCCCTGCCGTGTAGGCGACAAGAGACGCATTAGACGGGCATCCGGAGCTGTCCGAAGGTAAGCGCCTGTTCCCGGCCTCTTTCGGCACAAGCCCCCGCTCCGGAGCGCACCGCGGCCGGCAGGATGCTCTCTGCTGGCGAAGGTGCCGCTTCTCCGGCAAGGAAGCCTCAGCCGCTTCTCCTGCACACGGAGAGCGTGCTAGCTGCTGAAACGTGAAGAAAGAAGCTGCAGAACACTGGCACTGAGCGTGCAGCTTTCCAGCGGAGAGAAAAAGCTACTTGAACACTCTGCAAGCCTTTCTACTCCCAAAAACATGCACATGGAAGGAGCTGCTGCAAAAGCGATGCTGTGCTCGCTGCTGCTCCTCCTGAAGCTCTGGCTGCTAAATCTGAGGCTTTCCTTCCAATTTCAAGCTGCAAAGCACTTGCTGAATTGCAGGGAAAGTCCGGGAGGCATTTGCTGTGCTGGCACACTTTCTCCTTCCTAGACAGAGTGGAAAAGCTTTTCCCTGCCGTGTAGGCGACAAGAGACGCATTAGACGGGCATCCGGAGCTGTCCGAAGGTAAGCGCCTGTTCCCGGCCTCTTTCGGCACAAGCCCCCGCTCCGGAGCGCACCGCGGCCGGCCGGAGGCTCTCTGCCGGCGAAGGTGCCGCTTCTCCGGCAAGGAAGCCTCAGCCGCTTCTCCTGCACACGGAGAGCGTGCTAGCTGCTGAAACGTGAAGAAAGAAGCTGCAGAACACTGGCACTGAGCCTGCAGCTTTCCAGCGGAGAGAAAAAGCTACTTGAACACTCTGCAAGCCTTTCCACTCCCAAAAACATGCACATGGAAGGAGCTGCTGCAAAAGCGATGCTGTGCTCGCTGCTGCTCCTCCTGAAGCTCTGGCTGCTAAATCTGAGGCTTTCCTTCCAATTTCAAGCTGCAAAGCACTTGCTGAATTGCAGGGAACGTCCGGGAGGCATTTGCTGTGCTGGCACACTTTCTCCTTCCTAGACAGAGTGGAAAAGCTTTTCCCTGCCGTGTAGGCGACAAGAGACGCATTAGACGGGCATCCGGAGCTGTCCGAAGGTAAGCGCCTGTTCCCGGCCTCTTTCGGCACAAGCCCCCGCTCCGGAGCGCACCGCGGCCGGCCGGAGGCTCTCTGCCGGCGAAGGTGCCTCGTCTCCGGCAAGGAAGCCTCAGCCGCTTCTCCTGCACACGGAGAGCGTGCTAGCTGCTGAAACGTGAAGAAAGAAGCTGCAGAACACTGGCACTGAGCCTGCAGCTTTCCAGCGGAGAGAAAAAGCTACTTGAACACTCTGCAACCCTTTCCACTCCCAAAAATATGCACATGGAAGGAGCTGCTGCAAAAGCGATGCTGTGCTCGCTGCTGCTCCTCCTGAAGCTCTGGCTGCTAAATCTGAGGCTTTCCTTCCAATTTCAAGCTGCAAAGCACTTGCTGAATTGCAGGGAAAGTCCGGGAGGCATTTGCTGTGCTGGCACACTTTCTCCTTCCTAGACAGAGTGGAAAAGCTTTTCCCTGCCGTGTAGGCGACAAGAGACGCATTAGACGGGCATCCGGAGCTGTCCGAAGGTAAGCGCCTGTTCCCGGCCTCTTTCGGCACAAGCCCCCGCTCCGGAGCGCACCGCGGCCGGCAGGATGCTCTCTGCCGGCGAAGGTGCCTCGTCTCCGGCAAGGAAGCCTCAGCCGCTTCTCCTGCACACGGAGAGCGTGCTAGCTGCTGAAACGTGAAGAAAGAAGCTGCAGAACACTGGCACTGAGCGTGCAGCTTTCCAGCGGAGAGAAAAAGCTACTTGAACACTCTGCAAGCCTTTCCACTCCCAAAAACATGCACATGGAAGGAGCTGCTGCAAAAGCGATGCTGTTCTCGCTGCTGCTCCTCCTGAAGCTCTGGCTGCTAAATCTGAGGCTTTCCTTCCAATTTCAAGCTGCAAAGCACTTGCTGAATTGCAGGGAAAGTCCGGGGGGCATTTGCTCTGCTGGCACACTTTCTCCTTCCTAGACAGAGTGGAAAAGCTTTTCCCTGCCGTGTAGGCGACAAGAGACGCATTAGACGGGCATCCGGAGCTGTCCGAAGGTAAGCGCCTGTTCCCGGCCTCTTTCGGCACAAGCCCCCGCTCCGGAGCGCACCGCGGCCGGCCGGAGGCTCTCTGCCGGCGAAGGTGCCGCTTCTCCGGCAAGGAAGCCTCAGCCGCTTCTCCTGCACACGGAGAGCGTGCTAGCTGCTGAAACGTGAAGAAAGAAGCTGCAGAACACTGGCACTGAGCGTGCAGCTTTCCAGCGGAGAGAAAAAGCTACTTGAACACTCTGCAAGCCTTTCCACTCCCAAAAACATGCACATGGAAGGAGCTGCTGCAAAAGCGATGCTGTGCTCGCTGCTGCTCCTCCTGAAGCTCTGGCTGCTAAATCTGAGGCTTTCCTTCCAATTTCAAGCTGCAAAGCACTTGCTGAATTGCAGGGAACGTCCGGGAGGCATTTGCTGTGCTGGCACACTTTCTCCTTCCTAGACAGAGTGGAAAAGCTTTTCCCTGCCGTGTAGGCGACAAGAGACGCATTAGACGGGCATCCGGAGCTGTCCGAAGGTAAGCGCCTGTTCCCGGCCTCTTTCGGCACAAGCCCCCGCTCCGGAGCGCACCGCGGCCGGCCAGAGGCTCTCTGCCGGCGAAGGTGCCGCTTCTCCGGCAAGGAAGCCTCAGCCGCTTCTCCTGCACACGGAGAGCGTGCTAGCTGCTGAAACGTGAAGAAAGAAGCTGCAGAACACTGGCACTGAGCCTGCAGCTTTCCAGCGGAGAGAAAAAGCTACTTGAACACTCTGCAAGCCTTTCCACTCCCAAAAACATGCACATGGAAGGAGCTGCTGCAAAAGCGATGCTGTGCTCGCTGCTGCTCCTCCTGAAGCTCTGGCTGCTAAATCTGAGGCTTTCCTTCCAATTTCAAGCTGCAAAGCACTTGCTGAATTGCAGGGAACGTCCGGGAGGCATTTGCTGTGCTGGCACACTTTCTCCTTCCTAGACAGAGTGGAAAAGCTTTTCCCTGCCGTGTAGGCGACAAGAGACGCATTAGACGGGCATCCGGAGCTGTCCGAAGGTAAGCGCCTGTTCCCGGCCTCTTTCGGCACAAGCCCCCGCTCCGGAGCGCACCGCGGCCGGCCGGAGGCTCTCTGCCGGCGAAGGTGCCGCTTCTCCGGCAAGGAAGCCTCAGCCGCTTCTCCTGCACACGGAGAGCGTGCTAGCTGCTGAAACGTGAAGAAAGAAGCTGCAGAACACTGGCACTGAGCCTGCAGCTTTCCAGCGGAGAGAAAAAGCTACTTGAACACTCTGCAAGCCTTTCCACTCCCAAAAACATGCACATGGAAGGAGCTGCTGCAAAAGCGATGCTGTGCTCGCTGCTGCTGCTCCTGAAGCTTTGGCTGCTAAATCTGAGGCTTTCCTTCCAATTTCAAGCTGCAAAGCACTTGCTGAATTGCAGGGAAAGTCCGGGAGGCATTTGCTGTGCTGGCACACTTTCTCCTTCCTAGACAGAGTGGAAAAGCTTTTCCCTGCCGTGTAGGCGACAAGAGACGCATTAGACGGGCATCCGGAGCTGTCCGAAGGTAAGCGCCTGTTCCCGGCCTCTTTCGGCACAAGCCCCCGCTCCGGAGCGCACCGCGGCCGGCAGGATGCTCTCTGCTGGCGAAGGTGCCGCTTCTCCGGCAAGGAAGCCTCAGCCGCTTCTCCTGCACACGGAGAGCGTGCTAGCTGCTGAAACGTGAAGAAAGAAGCTGCAGAACACTGGCACTGAGCGTGCAGCTTTCCAGCGGAGAGAAAAAGCTACTTGAACACTCTGCAAGCCTTTCTACTCCCAAAAACATGCACATGGAAGGAGCTGCTGCAAAAGCGATGCTGTGCTCGCTGCTGCTCCTCCTGAAGCTCTGGCTGCTAAATCTGAGGCTTTCCTTCCAATTTCAAGCTGCAAAGCACTTGCTGAATTGCAGGGAAAGTCCGGGAGGCATTTGCTGTGCTGGCACACTTTCTCCTTCCTAGACAGAGTGGAAAAGCTTTTCCCTGCCGTGTAGGCGACAAGAGACGCATTAGACGGGCATCCAGAGCTGTCCGAAGGTAAGCGCCTGTTCCCGGCCTCTTTCGGCACAAGCCCCCGCTCCGGAGCGCACCGCGGCCGGCCGGAGGCTCTCTGCCGGCGAAGGTGCCGCTTCTCCGGCAAGGAAGCCTCAGCCGCTTCTCCTGCACACGGAGAGCGTGCTAGCTGCTGAAACGTGAAGAAAGAAGCTGCAGAACACTGGCACTGAGCCTGCAGCTTTCCAGCGGAGAGAAAAAGCTACTTGAACACTCTGCAAGCCTTTCCACTCCCAAAAACATGCACATGGAAGGAGCTGCTGCAAAAGCGATGCTGTGCTCGCTGCTGCTCCTCCTGAAGCTCTGGCTGCTAAATCTGAGGCTTTCCTTCCAATTTCAAGCTGCAAAGCACTTGCTGAATTGCAGGGAAAGTCCGGGAGGCATTTGCTGTGCTGGCACACTTTCTCCTTCCTAGACATAGTGGAAAAGCTTTTCCCTGCCGTGTAGGCGACAAGAGACGCATTAGACGGGCATCCGGAGCTGTCCGAAGGTAAGCGCCTGTTCCCGGCCTCTTTCGGCACAAGCCCCCGCTCCGGAGCGCACCGCGGCCGGCCGGAGGCTCTCTGCCGGCGAAGGTGCCTCGTCTCCGGCAAGGAAGCCTCAGCCGCTTCTCCTGCACACGGAGAGCGTGCTAGCTGCTGAAACGTGAAGAAAGAAGCTGCAGAACCCTGGCACTGAGCGTGCAGCTTTCCAGCGGAGAGAAAAAGCTACTTGAACACTCTGCAACCCTTTCCACTCCCAAAAACATGCACATGGAAGGAGCTGCTGCAAAAGCGATGCTGTGCTCGCTGCTGCTGCTCCTGAAGCTTTGGCTGCTAAATCTGAGGCTTTCCTTCCAATTTCAAGCTGCAAAGCACTTGCTGAATTGCAGGGAAAGTCCGGGAGGCATTTGCTGTGCTGGCACACTTTCTCCTTCCTAGACAGAGTGGAAAAGCTTTTCCCTGCCGTGTAGGCGACAAGAGACGCATTAGACGGGCATCCGGAGCTGTCCGAAGGTAAGCGCCTGTTCCCGACCTCTTTCGGCACAAGCCCCCGCTCCGGAGCGCACCGCGGCCGGCCGGAGGCTCTCTGCCGGCGAAGGTGCCGCTTCTCCGGCAAGGAAGCCTCAGCCGCTTCTCCTGCACACGGAGAGCGTGCTAGCTGCTGAAACGTGAAGAAAGAAGCTGCAGAACACTGGCACTGAGCCTGCAGCTTTCCAGCGGAGAGAAAAAGCTACTTGAACACTCTGCAAGCCTTTCCACTCCCAAAAACATGCACATGGAAGGAGCTGCTGCAAAAGCGATGCTGTGCTCGCTGCTGCTCCTCCTGAAGCTCTGGCTGCTAAATCTGAGGCTTTCCTTCCAATTTCAAGCTGCAAAGCACTTGCTGAATTGCAGGGAACGTCCGGGAGGCATTTGCTGTGCTGGCACACTTTCTCCTTCCTAGACAGAGTGGAAAAGCTTTTCCCTGCCGTGTAGGCGACAAGAGACGCATTAGACGGGCATCCGGAGCTGTCCGAAGGTAAGCGCCTGTTCCCGGCCTCTTTCGGCACAAGCCCCCGCTCCGGAGCGCACCGCGGCCGGCAGGATGCTCTCTGCCGGCGAAGGTGCCGCTTCTCCGGCAAGGAAGCCTCAGCCGCTTCTCCTGCACACGGAGAGCGTGCTAGCTGCTGAAACGTGAAGAAAGAAGCTGCAGAACACTGGCACTGAGCCTGCAGCTTTCCAGCGGAGAGAAAAAGCTACTTGAACACTCTGCAAGCCTTTCCACTCCCAAAAACATGCACATGGAAGGAGCTGCTGCAAAAGCGATGCTGTTCTCGCTGCTGCTCCTCCTGAAGCTCTGGCTGCTAAATCTGAGGCTTTCCTTCCAATTTCAAGCTGCAAAGCACTTGCTGAATTGCAGGGAAAGTCCGGGAGGCATTTGCTGTGCTGGCACACTTTCTCCTTCCTAGACAGAGTGGAAAAGCTTTTCCCTGCCGTGTAGGCGACAAGAGACGCATTAGACGGGCATCCGGAGCTGTCCGAAGGTAAGCGCCTGTTCCCGGCCTCTTTCGGCACAAGCCCCCGCTCCGGAGCGCACCGCGGCCGGCCGGAGGCTCTCTGCCGGCGAAGGTGCCGCTTCTCCGGCAAGGAAGCCTCAGCCGCTTCTCCTGCACACGGAGAGCGTGCTAGCTGCTGAAACGTGAAGAAAGAAGCTGCAGAACACTGGCACTGAGCGTGCAGCTTTCCAGCGGAGAGAAAAAGCTACTTGAACACTCTGCAAGCCTTTCCACTCCCAAAAATATGCACATGGAAGGAGCTGCTGCAAAAGCGATGCTGTGCTCGCTGCTGCTCCTCCTGAAGCTCTGGCTGCTAAATCTGAGGCTTTCCTTCCAATTTCAAGCTGCAAAGCACTTGCTGAATTGCAGGGAAAGTCCGGGAGGCATTTGCTCTGCTGGCACACTTTCTCCTTCCTAGACAGAGTGGAAAAGCTTTTCCCTGCCGTGTAGGCGACAAGAGACGCATTAGACGGGCATCCGGAGCTGTCCGAAGGTAAGCGCCTGTTCCCGGCCTCTTTCGGCACAAGCCCCCGCTCCGGAGCGCACCGCGGGCGGCCGGAGGCTCTCTGCCGGCGAAGGTGCCGCTTCTCCGGCAAGGAAGCCTCAGCCGCTTCTCCTGCACACGGAGAGCGTGCTAGCTGCTGAAACGTGAAGAAAGAAGCTGCAGAACACTGGCACTGAGCGTGCAGCTTTCCAGCGGAGAGAAAAAGCTACTTGAACACTCTGCAAGCCTTTCCACTCCCAAAAACATGCACATGGAAGGAGCTGCTGCAAAAGCGATGCTGTGCTCGCTGCTGCTCCTCCTGAAGCTCTGGCTGCTAAATCTGAGGCTTTCCTTCCAATTTCAAGCTGCAAAGCACTTGCTGAATTGCAGGGAACGTCCGGGAGGCATTTGCTGTGCTGGCACACTTTCTCCTTCCTAGACAGAGTGGAAAAGCTTTTCCCTGCCGTGTAGGCGACAAGAGACGCATTAGACGGGCATCCGGAGCTGTCCGAAGGTAAGCGCCTGTTCCCGGCCTCTTTCGGCACAAGCCCCCGCTCCGGAGCGCACCGCGGCCGGCAGGATGCTCTCTGCCGGCGAAGGTGCCGCTTCTCCGGCAAGGAAGCCTCAGCCGCTTCTCCTGCACACGGAGAGCGTGCTAGCTGCTGAAACGTGAAGAAAGAAGCTGCAGAACACTGGCACTGAGCCTGCAGCTTTCCAGCGGAGAGAAAAAGCTACTTGAACACTCTGCAAGCCTTTCTACTCCCAAAAACATGCACATGGAAGGAGCTGCTGCAAAAGCGATGCTGTGCTCGCTGCTGCTCCTCCTGAAGCTCTGGCTGCTAAATCTGAGGCTTTCCTTCCAATTTCAAGCTGCAAAGCACTTGCTGAATTGCAGGGAAAGTCCGGGAGGCATTTGCTGTGCTGGCACACTTTCTCCTTCCTAGACAGAGTGGAAAAGCTTTTCCCTGCCGTGTAGGCGACAAGAGACGCATTAGACGGGCATCCGGAGCTGTCCGAAGGTAAGCGCCTGTTCCCGGCCTCTTTCGGCACAAGCCCCCGCTCCGGAGCGCACCGCGGGCGGCCGGAGGCTCTCTGCCGGCGAAGGTGCCGCTTCTCCGGCAAGGAAGCCTCAGCCGCTTCTCCTGCACACGGAGAGCGTGCTAGCTGCTGAAACGTGAAGAAAGAAGCTGCAGAACCCTGGCACTGAGCCTGCAGCTTTCCAGCGGAGAGAAAAAGCTACTTGAACACTCTGCAAGCCTTTCCACTCCCAAAAACATGCACATGGAAGGAGCTGCTGCAAAAGCGATGCTGTGCTCGCTGCTGCTCCTCCTGAAGCTCTGGCTGCTAAATCTGAGGCTTTCCTTCCAATTTCAAGCTGCAAAGCACTTGCTGAATTGCAGGGAAAGTCCGGGAGGCATTTGCTGTGCTGGCACACTTTCTCCTTCCTAGACATAGTGGAAAAGCTTTTCCCTGCCGTGTAGGCGACAAGAGACGCATTAGACGGGCATCCGGAGCTGTCCGAAGGTAAGCGCCTGTTCCCGGCCTCTTTCGGCACAAGCCCCCGCTCCGGAGCGCACCGCGGCCGGCCGGAGGCTCTCTGCCGGCGAAGGTGCCTCGTCTCCGGCAAGGAAGCCTCAGCCGCTTCTCCTGCACACGGAGAGCGTGCTAGCTGCTGAAACGTGAAGAAAGAAGCTGCAGAACACTGGCACTGAGCGTGCAGCTTTCCAGCGGAGAGAAAAAGCTACTTGAACACTCTGCAAGCCTTTCCACTCCCAAAAACATGCACATGGAAGGAGCTGCTGCAAAAGCGATGCTGTGCTCGCTGCTGCTGCTCCTGAAGCTTTGGCTGCTAAATCTGAGGCTTTCCTTCCAATTTCAAGCTGCAAAGCACTTGCTGAATTGCAGGGAAAGTCCGGGAGGCATTTGCTGTGCTGGCACACTTTCTCCTTCCTAGACAGAGTGGAAAAGCTTTTCCCTGCCGTGTAGGCGACAAGAGACGCATTAGACGGGCATCCGGAGCTGTCCGAAGGTAAGCGCCTGTTCCCGGCCTCTTTCGGCACAAGCCCCCGCTCCGGAGCGCACCGCGGCCGGCAGGATGCTCTCTGCTGGCGAAGGTGCCGCTTCTCCGGCAAGGAAGCCTCAGCCGCTTCTCCTGCACACGGAGAGCGTGCTAGCTGCTGAAACGTGAAGAAAGAAGCTGCAGAACACTGGCACTGAGCGTGCAGCTTTCCAGCGGAGAGAAAAAGCTACTTGAACACTCTGCAAGCCTTTCTACTCCCAAAAACATGCACATGGAAGGAGCTGCTGCAAAAGCGATGCTGTGCTCGCTGCTGCTCCTCCTGAAGCTCTGGCTGCTAAATCTGAGGCTTTCCTTCCAATTTCAAGCTGCAAAGCACTTGCTGAATTGCAGGGAAAGTCCGGGAGGCATTTGCTGTGCTGGCACACTTTCTCCTTCCTAGACAGAGTGGAAAAGCTTTTCCCTGCCGTGTAGGCGACAAGAGACGCATTAGACGGGCATCCGGAGCTGTCCGAAGGTAAGCGCCTGTTCCCGGCCTCTTTCGGCACAAGCCCCCGCTCCGGAGCGCACCGCGGCCGGCCGGAGGCTCTCTGCCGGCGAAGGTGCCGCTTCTCCGGCAAGGAAGCCTCAGCCGCTTCTCCTGCACACGGAGAGCGTGCTAGCTGCTGAAACGTGAAGAAAGAAGCTGCAGAACACTGGCACTGAGCCTGCAGCTTTCCAGCGGAGAGAAAAAGCTACTTGAACACTCTGCAAGCCTTTCCACTCCCAAAAACATGCACATGGAAGGAGCTGCTGCAAAAGCGATGCTGTGCTCGCTGCTGCTCCTCCTGAAGCTCTGGCTGCTAAATCTGAGGCTTTCCTTCCAATTTCAAGCTGCAAAGCACTTGCTGAATTGCAGGGAACGTCCGGGAGGCATTTGCTGTGCTGGCACACTTTCTCCTTCCTAGACAGAGTGGAAAAGCTTTTCCCTGCCGTGTAGGCGACAAGAGACGCATTAGACGGGCATCCGGAGCTGTCCGAAGGTAAGCGCCTGTTCCCGGCCTCTTTCGGCACAAGCCCCCGCTCCGGAGCGCACCGCGGCCGGCCGGAGGCTCTCTGCCGGCGAAGGTGCCTCGTCTCCGGCAAGGAAGCCTCAGCCGCTTCTCCTGCACACGGAGAGCGTGCTAGCTGCTGAAACGTGAAGAAAGAAGCTGCAGAACACTGGCACTGAGCCTGCAGCTTTCCAGCGGAGAGAAAAAGCTACTTGAACACTCTGCAACCCTTTCCACTCCCAAAAATATGCACATGGAAGGAGCTGCTGCAAAAGCGATGCTGTGCTCGCTGCTGCTCCTCCTGAAGCTCTGGCTGCTAAATCTGAGGCTTTCCTTCCAATTTCAAGCTGCAAAGCACTTGCTGAATTGCAGGGAAAGTCCGGGAGGCATTTGCTGTGCTGGCACACTTTCTCCTTCCTAGACAGAGTGGAAAAGCTTTTCCCTGCCGTGTAGGCGACAAGAGACGCATTAGACGGGCATCCGGAGCTGTCCGAAGGTAAGCGCCTGTTCCCGGCCTCTTTCGGCACAAGCCCCCGCTCCGGAGCGCACCGCGGCCGGCAGGATGCTCTCTGCCGGCGAAGGTGCCTCGTCTCCGGCAAGGAAGCCTCAGCCGCTTCTCCTGCACACGGAGAGCGTGCTAGCTGCTGAAACGTGAAGAAAGAAGCTGCAGAACACTGGCACTGAGCGTGCAGCTTTCCAGCGGAGAGAAAAAGCTACTTGAACACTCTGCAAGCCTTTCCACTCCCAAAAACATGCACATGGAAGGAGCTGCTGCAAAAGCGATGCTGTTCTCGCTGCTGCTCCTCCTGAAGCTCTGGCTGCTAAATCTGAGGCTTTCCTTCCAATTTCAAGCTGCAAAGCACTTGCTGAATTGCAGGGAAAGTCCGGGGGGCATTTGCTCTGCTGGCACACTTTCTCCTTCCTAGACAGAGTGGAAAAGCTTTTCCCTGCCGTGTAGGCGACAAGAGACGCATTAGACGGGCATCCGGAGCTGTCCGAAGGTAAGCGCCTGTTCCCGGCCTCTTTCGGCACAAGCCCCCGCTCCGGAGCGCACCGCGGCCGGCCGGAGGCTCTCTGCCGGCGAAGGTGCCGCTTCTCCGGCAAGGAAGCCTCAGCCGCTTCTCCTGCACACGGAGAGCGTGCTAGCTGCTGAAACGTGAAGAAAGAAGCTGCAGAACACTGGCACTGAGCGTGCAGCTTTCCAGCGGAGAGAAAAAGCTACTTGAACACTCTGCAAGCCTTTCCACTCCCAAAAACATGCACATGGAAGGAGCTGCTGCAAAAGCGATGCTGTGCTCGCTGCTGCTCCTCCTGAAGCTCTGGCTGCTAAATCTGAGGCTTTCCTTCCAATTTCAAGCTGCAAAGCACTTGCTGAATTGCAGGGAACGTCCGGGAGGCATTTGCTGTGCTGGCACACTTTCTCCTTCCTAGACAGAGTGGAAAAGCTTTTCCCTGCCGCGTAGGCGACAAGAGACGCATTAGACGGGCATCCGGAGCTGTCCGAAGGTAAGCGCCTGTTCCCGGCCTCTTTCGGCACAAGCCCCCGCTCCGGAGCGCACCGCGGCCGGCCAGAGGCTCTCTGCCGGCGAAGGTGCCGCTTCTCCGGCAAGGAAGCCTCAGCCGCTTCTCCTGCACACGGAGAGCGTGCTAGCTGCTGAAACGTGAAGAAAGAAGCTGCAGAACACTGGCACTGAGCCTGCAGCTTTCCAGCGGAGAGAAAAAGCTACTTGAACACTCTGCAAGCCTTTCCACTCCCAAAAACATGCACATGGAAGGAGCTGCTGCAAAAGCGATGCTGTGCTCGCTGCTGCTCCTCCTGAAGCTCTGGCTGCTAAATCTGAGGCTTTCCTTCCAATTTCAAGCTGCAAAGCACTTGCTGAATTGCAGGGAACGTCCGGGAGGCATTTGCTGTGCTGGCACACTTTCTCCTTCCTAGACAGAGTGGAAAAGCTTTTCCCTGCCGTGTAGGCGACAAGAGACGCATTAGACGGGCATCCGGAGCTGTCCGAAGGTAAGCGCCTGTTCCCGGCCTCTTTCGGCACAAGCCCCCGCTCCGGAGCGCACCGCGGCCGGCCGGAGGCTCTCTGCCGGCGAAGGTGCCGCTTCTCCGGCAAGGAAGCCTCAGCCGCTTCTCCTGCACACGGAGAGCGTGCTAGCTGCTGAAACGTGAAGAAAGAAGCTGCAGAACACTGGCACTGAGCGTGCAGCTTTCCAGCGGAGAGAAAAAGCTACTTGAACACTCTGCAAGCCTTTCCACTCCCAAAAACATGCACATGGAAGGAGCTGCTGCAAAAGCGATGCTGTGCTCGCTGCTGCTGCTCCTGAAGCTTTGGCTGCTAAATCTGAGGCTTTCCTTCCAATTTCAAGCTGCAAAGCACTTGCTGAATTGCAGGGAAAGTCCGGGAGGCATTTGCTGTGCTGGCACACTTTCTCCTTCCTAGACAGAGTGGAAAAGCTTTTCCCTGCCGTGTAGGCGACAAGAGACGCATTAGACGGGCATCCGGAGCTGTCCGAAGGTAAGCGCCTGTTCCCGGCCTCTTTCGGCACAAGCCCCCGCTCCGGAGCGCACCGCGGCCGGCAGGATGCTCTCTGCTGGCGAAGGTGCCGCTTCTCCGGCAAGGAAGCCTCAGCCGCTTCTCCTGCACACGGAGAGCGTGCTAGCTGCTGAAACGTGAAGAAAGAAGCTGCAGAACACTGGCACTGAGCGTGCAGCTTTCCAGCGGAGAGAAAAAGCTACTTGAACACTCTGCAAGCCTTTCTACTCCCAAAAACATGCACATGGAAGGAGCTGCTGCAAAAGCGATGCTGTGCTCGCTGCTGCTCCTCCTGAAGCTCTGGCTGCTAAATCTGAGGCTTTCCTTCCAATTTCAAGCTGCAAAGCACTTGCTGAATTGCAGGGAAAGTCCGGGAGGCATTTGCTGTGCTGGCACACTTTCTCCTTCCTAGACAGAGTGGAAAAGCTTTTCCCTGCCGTGTAGGCGACAAGAGACGCATTAGACGGGCATCCAGAGCTGTCCGAAGGTAAGCGCCTGTTCCCGGCCTCTTTCGGCACAAGCCCCCGCTCCGGAGCGCACCGCGGCCGGCCGGAGGCTCTCTGCCGGCGAAGGTGCCGCTTCTCCGGCAAGGAAGCCTCAGCCGCTTCTCCTGCACACGGAGAGCGTGCTAGCTGCTGAAACGTGAAGAAAGAAGCTGCAGAACACTGGCACTGAGCCTGCAGCTTTCCAGCGGAGAGAAAAAGCTACTTGAACACTCTGCAAGCCTTTCCACTCCCAAAAACATGCACATGGAAGGAGCTGCTGCAAAAGCGATGCTGTGCTCGCTGCTGCTCCTCCTGAAGCTCTGGCTGCTAAATCTGAGGCTTTCCTTCCAATTTCAAGCTGCAAAGCACTTGCTGAATTGCAGGGAAAGTCCGGGAGGCATTTGCTGTGCTGGCACACTTTCTCCTTCCTAGACATAGTGGAAAAGCTTTTCCCTGCCGTGTAGGCGACAAGAGACGCATTAGACGGGCATCCGGAGCTGTCCGAAGGTAAGCGCCTGTTCCCGGCCTCTTTCGGCACAAGCCCCCGCTCCGGAGCGCACCGCGGCCGGCCGGAGGCTCTCTGCCGGCGAAGGTGCCTCGTCTCCGGCAAGGAAGCCTCAGCCGCTTCTCCTGCACACGGAGAGCGTGCTAGCTGCTGAAACGTGAAGAAAGAAGCTGCAGAACCCTGGCACTGAGCGTGCAGCTTTCCAGCGGAGAGAAAAAGCTACTTGAACACTCTGCAACCCTTTCCACTCCCAAAAACATGCACATGGAAGGAGCTGCTGCAAAAGCGATGCTGTGCTCGCTGCTGCTGCTCCTGAAGCTTTGGCTGCTAAATCTGAGGCTTTCCTTCCAATTTCAAGCTGCAAAGCACTTGCTGAATTGCAGGGAAAGTCCGGGAGGCATTTGCTGTGCTGGCACACTTTCTCCTTCCTAGACAGAGTGGAAAAGCTTTTCCCTGCCGTGTAGGCGACAAGAGACGCATTAGACGGGCATCCGGAGCTGTCCGAAGGTAAGCGCCTGTTCCCGACCTCTTTCGGCACAAGCCCCCGCTCCGGAGCGCACCGCGGCCGGCCGGAGGCTCTCTGCCGGCGAAGGTGCCGCTTCTCCGGCAAGGAAGCCTCAGCCGCTTCTCCTGCACACGGAGAGCGTGCTAGCTGCTGAAACGTGAAGAAAGAAGCTGCAGAACACTGGCACTGAGCCTGCAGCTTTCCAGCGGAGAGAAAAAGCTACTTGAACACTCTGCAAGCCTTTCCACTCCCAAAAACATGCACATGGAAGGAGCTGCTGCAAAAGCGATGCTGTGCTCGCTGCTGCTCCTCCTGAAGCTCTGGCTGCTAAATCTGAGGCTTTCCTTCCAATTTCAAGCTGCAAAGCACTTGCTGAATTGCAGGGAACGTCCGGGAGGCATTTGCTGTGCTGGCACACTTTCTCCTTCCTAGACAGAGTGGAAAAGCTTTTCCCTGCCGTGTAGGCGACAAGAGACGCATTAGACGGGCATCCGGAGCTGTCCGAAGGTAAGCGCCTGTTCCCGGCCTCTTTCGGCACAAGCCCCCGCTCCGGAGCGCACCGCGGCCGGCAGGATGCTCTCTGCCGGCGAAGGTGCCGCTTCTCCGGCAAGGAAGCCTCAGCCGCTTCTCCTGCACACGGAGAGCGTGCTAGCTGCTGAAACGTGAAGAAAGAAGCTGCAGAACACTGGCACTGAGCCTGCAGCTTTCCAGCGGAGAGAAAAAGCTACTTGAACACTCTGCAAGCCTTTCCACTCCCAAAAACATGCACATGGAAGGAGCTGCTGCAAAAGCGATGCTGTTCTCGCTGCTGCTCCTCCTGAAGCTCTGGCTGCTAAATCTGAGGCTTTCCTTCCAATTTCAAGCTGCAAAGCACTTGCTGAATTGCAGGGAAAGTCCGGGAGGCATTTGCTGTGCTGGCACACTTTCTCCTTCCTAGACAGAGTGGAAAAGCTTTTCCCTGCCGTGTAGGCGACAAGAGACGCATTAGACGGGCATCCGGAGCTGTCCGAAGGTAAGCGCCTGTTCCCGGCCTCTTTCGGCACAAGCCCCCGCTCCGGAGCGCACCGCGGCCGGCCGGAGGCTCTCTGCCGGCGAAGGTGCCGCTTCTCCGGCAAGGAAGCCTCAGCCGCTTCTCCTGCACACGGAGAGCGTGCTAGCTGCTGAAACGTGAAGAAAGAAGCTGCAGAACACTGGCACTGAGCGTGCAGCTTTCCAGCGGAGAGAAAAAGCTACTTGAACACTCTGCAAGCCTTTCCACTCCCAAAAATATGCACATGGAAGGAGCTGCTGCAAAAGCGATGCTGTGCTCGCTGCTGCTCCTCCTGAAGCTCTGGCTGCTAAATCTGAGGCTTTCCTTCCAATTTCAAGCTGCAAAGCACTTGCTGAATTGCAGGGAAAGTCCGGGAGGCATTTGCTGTGCTGGCACACTTTCTCCTTCCTAGACAGAGTGGAAAAGCTTTTCCCTGCCGTGTAGGCGACAAGAGACGCATTAGACGGGCATCCGGAGCTGTCCGAAGGTAAGCGCCTGTTCCCGGCCTCTTTCGGCACAAGCCCCCGCTCCGGAGCGCACCGCGGGCGGCCGGAGGCTCTCTGCCGGCGAAGGTGCCGCTTCTCCGGCAAGGAAGCCTCAGCCGCTTCTCCTGCACACGGAGAGCGTGCTAGCTGCTGAAACGTGAAGAAAGAAGCTGCAGAACACTGGCACTGAGCGTGCAGCTTTCCAGCGGAGAGAAAAAGCTACTTGAACACTCTGCAAGCCTTTCCACTCCCAAAAACATGCACATGGAAGGAGCTGCTGCAAAAGCGATGCTGTGCTCGCTGCTGCTCCTCCTGAAGCTCTGGCTGCTAAATCTGAGGCTTTCCTTCCAATTTCAAGCTGCAAAGCACTTGCTGAATTGCAGGGAACGTCCGGGAGGCATTTGCTGTGCTGGCACACTTTCTCCTTCCTAGACAGAGTGGAAAAGCTTTTCCCTGCCGTGTAGGCGACAAGAGACGCATTAGACGGGCATCCGGAGCTGTCCGAAGGTAAGCGCCTGTTCCCGGCCTCTTTCGGCACAAGCCCCCGCTCCGGAGCGCACCGCGGCCGGCAGGATGCTCTCTGCCGGCGAAGGTGCCGCTTCTCCGGCAAGGAAGCCTCAGCCGCTTCTCCTGCACACGGAGAGCGTGCTAGCTGCTGAAACGTGAAGAAAGAAGCTGCAGAACACTGGCACTGAGCCTGCAGCTTTCCAGCGGAGAGAAAAAGCTACTTGAACACTCTGCAAGCCTTTCTACTCCCAAAAACATGCACATGGAAGGAGCTGCTGCAAAAGCGATGCTGTGCTCGCTGCTGCTCCTCCTGAAGCTCTGGCTGCTAAATCTGAGGCTTTCCTTCCAATTTCAAGCTGCAAAGCACTTGCTGAATTGCAGGGAAAGTCCGGGAGGCATTTGCTGTGCTGGCACACTTTCTCCTTCCTAGACAGAGTGGAAAAGCTTTTCCCTGCCGTGTAGGCGACAAGAGACGCATTAGACGGGCATCCGGAGCTGTCCGAAGGTAAGCGCCTGTTCCCGGCCTCTTTCGGCACAAGCCCCCGCTCCGGAGCGCACCGCGGGCGGCCGGAGGCTCTCTGCCGGCGAAGGTGCCGCTTCTCCGGCAAGGAAGCCTCAGCCGCTTCTCCTGCACACGGAGAGCGTGCTAGCTGCTGAAACGTGAAGAAAGAAGCTGCAGAACACTGGCACTGAGCCTGCAGCTTTCCAGCGGAGAGAAAAAGCTACTTGAACACTCTGCAAGCCTTTCCACTCCCAAAAACATGCACATGGAAGGAGCTGCTGCAAAAGCGATGCTGTGCTCGCTGCTGCTCCTCCTGAAGCTCTGGCTGCTAAATCTGAGGCTTTCCTTCCAATTTCAAGCTGCAAAGCACTTGCTGAATTGCAGGGAAAGTCCGGGAGGCATTTGCTGTGCTGGCACACTTTCTCCTTCCTAGACATAGTGGAAAAGCTTTTCCCTGCCGTGTAGGCGACAAGAGACGCATTAGACGGGCATCCGGAGCTGTCCGAAGGTAAGCGCCTGTTCCCGGCCTCTTTCGGCACAAGCCCCCGCTCCGGAGCGCACCGCGGCCGGCCGGAGGCTCTCTGCCGGCGAAGGTGCCTCGTCTCCGGCAAGGAAGCCTCAGCCGCTTCTCCTGCACACGGAGAGCGTGCTAGCTGCTGAAACGTGAAGAAAGAAGCTGCAGAACACTGGCACTGAGCGTGCAGCTTTCCAGCGGGGAGAAAAAGCTACTTGAACACTCTGCAACCCTTTCCACTCCCAAAAATATGCACATGGAAGGAGCTGCTGCAAAAGCGATGCTGTGCTCGCTGCTGCTCCTCCTGAAGCTCTGGCTGCTAAATCTGAGGCTTTCCTTCCAATTTCAAGCTGCAAAGCACTTGCTGAATTGCAGGGAAAGTCCGGGAGGCATTTGCTGTGCTGGCACACTTTCTCCTTCCTAGACAGAGTGGAAAAGCTTTTCCCTGCCGTGTAGGCGACAAGAGACGCATTAGACGGGCATCCGGAGCTGTCCGAAGGTAAGCGCCTGTTCCCGGCCTCTTTCGGCACAAGCCCCCGCTCCGGAGCGCACCGCGGCCGGCAGGATGCTCTCTGCCGGCGAAGGTGCCGCTTCTCCGGCAAGGAAGCCTCAGCCGCTTCTCCTGCACACGGAGAGCGTGCTAGCTGCTGAAACGTGAAGAAAGAAGCTGCAGAACACTGGCACTGAGCCTGCAGCTTTCCAGCGGAGAGAAAAAGCTACTTGAACACTCTGCAAGCCTTTCCACTCCCAAAAACATGCACATGGAAGGAGCTGCTGCAAAAGCGATGCTGTGCTCGCTGCTGCTCCTCCTGAAGCTCTGGCTGCTAAATCTGAGGCTTTCCTTCCAATTTCAAGCTGCAAAGCACTTGCTGAATTGCAGGGAACGTCCGGGAGGCATTTGCTGTGCTGGCACACTTTCTCCTTCCTAGACAGAGTGGAAAAGCTTTTCCCTGCCGTGTAGGCGACAAGAGACGCATTAGACGGGCATCCGGAGCTGTCCGAAGGTAAGCGCCTGTTCCCGGCCTCTTTCGGCACAAGCCCCCGCTCCGGAGCGCACCGCGGCCGGCAGGATGCTCTCTGCCGGCGAAGGTGCCGCTTCTCCGGCAAGGAAGCCTCAGCCGCTTCTCCTGCACACGGAGAGCGTGCTAGCTGCTGAAACGTGAAGAAAGAAGCTGCAGAACACTGGCACTGAGCCTGCAGCTTTCCAGCGGAGAGAAAAAGCTACTTGAACACTCTGCAAGCCTTTCTACTCCCAAAAACATGCACATGGAAGGAGCTGCTGCAAAAGCGATGCTGTGCTCGCTGCTGCTCCTCCTGAAGCTCTGGCTGCTAAATCTGAGGCTTTCCTTCCAATTTCAAGCTGCAAAGCACTTGCTGAATTGCAGGGAAAGTCCGGGAGGCATTTGCTGTGCTGGCACACTTTCTCCTTCCTAGACAGAGTGGAAAAGCTTTTCCCTGCCGTGTAGGCGACAAGAGACGCATTAGACGGGCATCCGGAGCTGTCCGAAGGTAAGCGCCTGTTCCCGGCCTCTTTCGGCACAAGCCCCCGCTCCGGAGCGCACCGCGGGCGGCCGGAGGCTCTCTGCCGGCGAAGGTGCCGCTTCTCCGGCAAGGAAGCCTCAGCCGCTTCTCCTGCACACGGAGAGCGTGCTAGCTGCTGAAACGTGAAGAAAGAAGCTGCAGAACCCTGGCACTGAGCCTGCAGCTTTCCAGCGGAGAGAAAAAGCTACTTGAACACTCTGCAAGCCTTTCCACTCCCAAAAACATGCACATGGAAGGAGCTGCTGCAAAAGCGATGCTGTGCTCGCTGCTGCTCCTCCTGAAGCTCTGGCTGCTAAATCTGAGGCTTTCCTTCCAATTTCAAGCTGCAAAGCACTTGCTGAATTGCAGGGAAAGTCCGGGAGGCATTTGCTGTGCTGGCACACTTTCTCCTTCCTAGACATAGTGGAAAAGCTTTTCCCTGCCGTGTAGGCGACAAGAGACGCATTAGACGGGCATCCGGAGCTGTCCGAAGGTAAGCGCCTGTTCCCGGCCTCTTTCGGCACAAGCCCCCGCTCCGGAGCGCACCGCGGCCGGCCGGAGGCTCTCTGCCGGCGAAGGTGCCTCGTCTCCGGCAAGGAAGCCTCAGCCGCTTCTCCTGCACACGGAGAGCGTGCTAGCTGCTGAAACGTGAAGAAAGAAGCTGCAGAACACTGGCACTGAGCGTGCAGCTTTCCAGCGGGGAGAAAAAGCTACTTGAACACTCTGCAACCCTTTCCACTCCCAAAAATATGCACATGGAAGGAGCTGCTGCAAAAGCGATGCTGTGCTCGCTGCTGCTCCTCCTGAAGCTCTGGCTGCTAAATCTGAGGCTTTCCTTCCAATTTCAAGCTGCAAAGCACTTGCTGAATTGCAGAGAAAGTCCGGGAGGCATTTGCTGTGCTGGCACACTTTCTCCTTCCTAGACAGAGTGGAAAAGCTTTTCCCTGCCGTGTAGGCGACAAGAGACGCATTAGACGGGCATCCGGAGCTGTCCGAAGGTAAGCGCCTGTTCCCGGCCTCTTTCGGCACAAGCCCCCGCTCCGGAGCGCACCGCGGCCGGCCGGAGGCTCTCTGCCGGCGAAGGTGCCTCGTCTCCGGCAAGGAAGCCTCAGCCGCTTCTCCTGCACACGGAGAGCGTGCTAGCTGCTGAAACGTGAAGAAAGAAGCTGCAGAACACTGGCACTGAGCGTGCAGCTTTCCAGCGGAGAGAAAAAGCTACTTGAACACTCTGCAAGCCTTTCCACTCCCAAAAACATGCACATGGAAGGAGCTGCTGCAAAAGCGATGCTGTGCTCGCTGCTGCTCCTCCTGAAGCTCTGGCTGCTAAATCTGAGGCTTTCCTTCCAATTTCAAGCTGCAAAGCACTTGCTGAATTGCAGGGAAAGTCCGGGAGGCATTTGCTGTGCTGGCACACTTTCTCCTTCCTAGACAGAGTGGAAAAGCTTTTCCCTGCCGTGTAGGCGACAAGAGACGCATTAGACGGGCATCCGGAGCTGTCCGAAGGTAAGCGCCTGTTCCCGGCCTCTTTCGGCACAAGCCCCCGCTCCGGAGCGCACCGCGGCCGGCAGGATGCTCTCTGCCGGCGAAGGTGCCGCTTCTCCGGCAAGGAAGCCTCAGCCGCTTCTCCTGCACACGGAGAGCGTGCTAGCTGCTGAAACGTGAAGAAAGAAGCTGCAGAACACTGGCACTGAGCGTGCAGCTTTCCAGCGGAGAGAAAAAGCTACTTGAACACTCTGCAAGCCTTTCCACTCCCAAAAACATGCACATGGAAGGAGCTGCTGCAAAAGCGATGCTGTTCTCGCTGCTGCTCCTCCTGAAGCTCTGGCTGCTAAATCTGAGGCTTTCCTTCCAATTTCAAGCTGCAAAGCACTTGCTGAATTGCAGGGAAAGTCCGGGGGGCATTTGCTCTGCTGGCACACTTTCTCCTTCCTAGACAGAGTGGAAAAGCTTTTCCCTGCCGTGTAGGCGACAAGAGACGCATTAGACGGGCATCCGGAGCTGTCCGAAGGTAAGCGCCTGTTCCCGGCCTCTTTCGGCACAAGCCCCCGCTCCGGAGCGCACCGCGGCCGGCCGGAGGCTCTCTGCCGGCGAAGGTGCCGCTTCTCCGGCAAGGAAGCCTCAGCCGCTTCTCCTGCACACGGAGAGCGTGCTAGCTGCTGAAACGTGAAGAAAGAAGCTGCAGAACACTGGCACTGAGCGTGCAGCTTTCCAGCGGAGAGAAAAAGCTACTTGAACACTCTGCAAGCCTTTCCACTCCCAAAAACATGCACATGGAAGGAGCTGCTGCAAAAGCGATGCTGTGCTCGCTGCTGCTCCTCCTGAAGCTCTGGCTGCTAAATCTGAGGCTTTCCTTCCAATTTCAAGCTGCAAAGCACTTGCTGAATTGCAGGGAACGTCCGGGAGGCATTTGCTGTGCTGGCACACTTTCTCCTTCCTAGACAGAGTGGAAAAGCTTTTCCCTGCCGTGTAGGCGACAAGAGACGCATTAGACGGGCATCCGGAGCTGTCCGAAGGTAAGCGCCTGTTCCCGGCCTCTTTCGGCACAAGCCCCCGCTCCGGAGCGCACCGCGGCCGGCCGGAGGCTCTCTGCCGGCGAAGGTGCCGCTTCTCCGGCAAGGAAGCCTCAGCCGCTTCTCCTGCACACGGAGAGCGTGCTAGCTGCTGAAACGTGAAGAAAGAAGCTGCAGAACACTGGCACTGAGCGTGCAGCTTTCCAGCGGAGAGAAAAAGCTACTTGAACACTCTGCAAGCCTTTCCACTCCCAAAAATATGCACATGGAAGGAGCTGCTGCAAAAGCGATGCTGTGCTCGCTGCTGCTCCTCCTGAAGCTCTGGCTGCTAAATCTGAGGCTTTCCTTCCAATTTCAAGCTGCAAAGCACTTGCTGAATTGCAGGGAACGTCCGGGAGGCATTTGCTGTGCTGGCACACTTTCTCCTTCCTAGACAGAGTGGAAAAGCTTTTCCCTGCCGTGTAGGCGACAAGAGACGCATTAGACGGGCATCCGGAGCTGTCCGAAGGTAAGCGCCTGTTCCCGGCCTCTTTCGGCACAAGCCCCCGCTCCGGAGCGCACCGCGGCCGGCAGGATGCTCTCTGCCGGCGAAGGTGCCGCTTCTCCGGCAAGGAAGCCTCAGCCGCTTCTCCTGCACACGGAGAGCGTGCTAGCTGCTGAAACGTGAAGAAAGAAGCTGCAGAACACTGGCACTGAGCGTGCAGCTTTCCAGCGGAGAGAAAAAGCTACTTGAACACTCTGCACGCCTTTCTACTTTCAAAAACATGCACATGGAAGGAGCTGCTGCAAAAGCGATGCTGTGCTCGCTGCTGCTCCTCCTGAAGCTCTGGCTGCTAAATCTGAGGCTTTCCTTCCAATTTCAAGCTGCAAAGCACTTGCTGAATTGCAGGGAAAGTCCGGGAGGCATTTGCTGTGCTGGCACACTTTCTCCTTCCTAGACATAGTGGAAAAGCTTTTCCCTGCCGTGTAGGCGACAAGAGACGCATTAGACGGGCATCCGGAGCTGTCCGAAGGTAAGCGCCTGTTCCCGGCCTCTTTCGGCACAAGCCCCCGCTCCGGAGCGCACCGCGGCCGGCCGGAGGCTCTCTGCCGGCGAAGGTGCCTCGTCTCCGGCAAGGAAGCCTCAGCCGCTTCTCCTGCACACGGAGAGCGTGCTAGCTGCTGAAACGTGAAGAAAGAAGCTGCAGAACACTGGCACTGAGCGTGCAGCTTTCCAGCGGAGAGAAAAAGCTACTTGAACACTCTGCAAGCCTTTCCACTCCCAAAAACATGCACATGGAAGGAGCTGCTGCAAAAGCGATGCTGTGCTCGCTGCTGCTCCTCCTGAAGCTCTGGCTGCTAAATCTGAGGCTTTCCTTCCAATTTCAAGCTGCAAAGCACTTGCTGAATTGCAGGGAAAGTCCGGGAGGCATTTGCTCTGCTGGCACACTTTCTCCTTCCTAGACAGAGTGGAAAAGCTTTTCCCTGCCGTGTAGGCGACAAGAGACGCATTAGACGGGCATCCGGAGCTGTCCGAAGGTAAGCGCCTGTTCCCGGCCTCTTTCGGCACAAGCCCCCGCTCCGGAGCGCACCGCGGGCGGCAGGATGCTCTCTGCCAGCGAAGGTGCCGCTTCTCCGGCAAGGAAGCCTCAGCCGCTTCTCCTGCACACGGAGAGCGTGCTAGCTGCTGAAACGTGAAGAAAGAAGCTGCAGAACACTGGCACTGAGCCTGCAGCTTTCCAGCGGGGAGAAAAAGCTACTTGAACACTCTGCAAGCCTTTCCACTCCCAAAAACATGCACATGGAAGGAGCTGCTGCAAAAGCGATGCTGTGCTCGCTGCTGCTCCTCCTGAAGCTCTGGCTGCTAAATCTGAGGCTTTCCTTCCAATTTCAAGCTGCAAAGCACTTGCTGAATTGCAGGGAAAGTCCGGGAGGCATTTGCTGTGCTGGCACACTTTCTCCTTCCTAGACAGAGTGGAAAAGCTTTTCCCTGCCGTGTAGGCGACAAGAGACGCATTAGACGGGCATCCGGAGCTGTCCGAAGGTAAGCGCCTGTTCCCGGCCTCTTTCGGCACAAGCCCCCGCTCCGGAGCGCACCGCGGCCGGCCGGAGGCTCTCTGCCGGCGAAGGTGCCGCTTCTCCGGCAAGGAAGCCTCAGCCGCTTCTCCTGCACACGGAGAGCGTGCTAGCTGCTGAAACGTGAAGAAAGAAGCTGCAGAACACTGGCACTGAGCGTGCAGCTTTCCAGCGGAGAGAAAAAGCTACTTGAACACTCTGCAAGCCTTTCCACTCCCAAAAATATGCACATGGAAGGAGCTGCTGCAAAAGCGATGCTGTGCTCGCTGCTGCTCCTCCTGAAGCTCTGGCTGCTAAATCTGAGGCTTTCCTTCCAATTTCAAGCTGCAAAGCACTTGCTGAATTGCAGGGAAAGTCCGGGAGGCATTTGCTGTGCTGGCACACTTTCTCCTTCCTAGACAGAGTGGAAAAGCTTTTCCCTGCCGTGTAGGCGACAAGAGACGCATTAGACGGGCATCCGGAGCTGTCCGAAGGTAAGCGCCTGTTCCCGGCCTCTTTCGGCACAAGCCCCCGCTCCGGAGCGCACCGCGGCCGGCCGGAGGCTCTCTGCCGGCGAAGGTGCCGCTTCTCCGGCAAGGAAGCCTCAGCCGCTTCTCCTGCACACGGAGAGCGTGCTAGCTGCTGAAACGTGAAGAAAGAAGCTGCAGAACACTGGCACTGAGCGTGCAGCTTTCCAGCGGAGAGAAAAAGCTACTTGAACACTCTGCAAGCCTTTCCACTCCCAAAAACATGCACATGGAAGGAGCTGCTGCAAAAGCGATGCTGTTCTCGCTGCTGCTCCTCCTGAAGCTCTGGCTGCTAAATCTGAGGCTTTCCTTCCAATTTCAAGCTGCAAAGCACTTGCTGAATTGCAGGGAAAGTCCGGGGGGCATTTGCTCTGCTGGCACACTTTCTCCTTCCTAGACAGAGTGGAAAAGCTTTTCCCTGCCGTGTAGGCGACAAGAGACGCATTAGACGGGCATCCGGAGCTGTCCGAAGGTAAGCGCCTGTTCCCGGCCTCTTTCGGCACAAGCCCCCGCTCCGGAGCGCACCGCGGCCGGCCGGAGGCTCTCTGCCGGCGAAGGTGCCGCTTCTCCGGCAAGGAAGCCTCAGCCGCTTCTCCTGCACACGGAGAGCGTGCTAGCTGCTGAAACGTGAAGAAAGAAGCTGCAGAACACTGGCACTGAGCCTGCAGCTTTCCAGCGGAGAGAAAAAGCTACTTGAACACTCTGCAAGCCTTTCCACTCCCAAAAACATGCACATGGAAGGAGCTGCTGCAAAAGCGATGCTGTGCTCGCTGCTGCTCCTCCTGAAGCTCTGGCTGCTAAATCTGAGGCTTTCCTTCCAATTTCAAGCTGCAAAGCACTTGCTGAATTGCAGGGAACGTCCGGGAGGCATTTGCTGTGCTGGCACACTTTCTCCTTCCTAGACAGAGTGGAAAAGCTTTTCCCTGCCGTGTAGGCGACAAGAGACGCATTAGACGGGCATCCGGAGCTGTCCGAAGGTAAGCGCCTGTTCCCGGCCTCTTTCGGCACAAGCCCCCGCTCCGGAGCGCACCGCGGCCGGCCGGAGGCTCTCTGCCGGCGAAGGTGCCGCTTCTCCGGCAAGGAAGCCTCAGCCGCTTCTCCTGCACACGGAGAGCGTGCTAGCTGCTGAAACGTGAAGAAAGAAGCTGCAGAGCACTGGCACTGAGCCTGCAGCTTTCCAGCGGAGAGAAAAAGCTACTTGAACACTCTGCAAGCCTTTCCACTCCCAAAAACATGCACATGGAAGGAGCTGCTGCAAAAGCGATGCTGTGCTCGCTGCTGCTCCTCCTGAAGCTCTGGCTGCTAAATCTGAGGCTTTCCTTCCAATTTCAAGCTGCAAAGCACTTGCTGAATTGCAGGGAACGTCCGGGAGGCATTTGCTCTGCTGGCACACTTTCTCCTTCCTAGACAGAGTGGAAAAGCTTTTCCCTGCCGTGTAGGCGACAAGAGACGCATTAGACGGGCATCCGGAGCTGTCCGAAGGTAAGCGCCTGTTCCCGGCCTCTTTCGGCACAAGCCCCCGCTCCGGAGCGCACCGCGGGCGGCCGGATGCTCTCTGCCGGCGAAGGTGCCGCTTCTCCGGCAAGGAAGCCTCAGCCGCTTCTCCTGCACACGGAGAGCGTGCTAGCTGCTGAAACGTGAAGAAAGAAGCTGCAGAACACTGGCACTGAGCGTGCAGCTTTCCAGCGGAGAGAAAAAGCTACTTGAACACTCTGCAAGCCTTTCCACTCCCAAAAACATGCACATGGAAGGAGCTGCTGCAAAAGCGATGCTGTGCTCGCTGCTGCTCCTCCTGAAGCTCTGGCTGCTAAATCTGAGGCTTTCCTTCCAATTTCAAGCTGCAAAGCACTTGCTGAATTGCAGGGAAAGTCCGGGAGGCATTTGCTGTGCTGGCACACTTTCTCCTTCCTAGACAGAGTGGAAAAGCTTTTCCCTGCCGTGTAGGCGACAAGAGACGCATTAGACGGGCATCCGGAGCTGTCCGAAGGTAAGCGCCTGTTCCCGGCCTCTTTCGGCACAAGCCCCCGCTCCGGAGCGCACCGCGGCCGGCCGGAGGCTCTCTGCCGGCGAAGGTGCCGCTTCTCCGGCAAGGAAGCCTCAGCCGCTTCTCCTGCACACGGAGAGCGTGCTAGCTGCTGAAACGTGAAGAAAGAAGCTGCAGAACACTGGCACTGAGCGTGCAGCTTTCCAGCGGAGAGAAAAAGCTACTTGAACACTCTGCAAGCCTTTCCACTCCCAAAAACATGCACATGGAAGGAGCTGCTGCAAAAGCGATGCTGTTCTCGCTGCTGCTCCTCCTGAAGCTCTGGCTGCTAAATCTGAGGCTTTCCTTCCAATTTCAAGCTGCAAAGCACTTGCTGAATTGCAGGGAAAGTCCGGGGGGCATTTGCTCTGCTGGCACACTTTCTCCTTCCTAGACAGAGTGGAAAAGCTTTTCCCTGCCGTGTAGGCGACAAGAGACGCATTAGACGGGCATCCGGAGCTGTCCGAAGGTAAGCGCCTGTTCCCGGCCTCTTTCGGCACAAGCCCCCGCTCCGGAGCGCACCGCGGCCGGCCGGAGGCTCTCTGCCGGCGAAGGTGCCGCTTCTCCGGCAAGGAAGCCTCAGCCGCTTCTCCTGCACACGGAGAGCGTGCTAGCTGCTGAAACGTGAAGAAAGAAGCTGCAGAACACTGGCACTGAGCCTGCAGCTTTCCAGCGGAGAGAAAAAGCTACTTGAACACTCTGCAAGCCTTTCCACTCCCAAAAACATGCACATGGAAGGAGCTGCTGCAAAAGCGATGCTGTGCTCGCTGCTGCTCCTCCTGAAGCTCTGGCTGCTAAATCTGAGGCTTTCCTTCCAATTTCAAGCTGCAAAGCACTTGCTGAATTGCAGGGAACGTCCGGGAGGCATTTGCTGTGCTGGCACACTTTCTCCTTCCTAGACAGAGTGGAAAAGCTTTTCCCTGCCGTGTAGGCGACAAGAGACGCATTAGACGGGCATCCGGAGCTGTCCGAAGGTAAGCGCCTGTTCCCGGCCTCTTTCGGCACAAGCCCCCGCTCCGGAGCGCACCGCGGCCGGCCAGAGGCTCTCTGCCGGCGAAGGTGCCGCTTCTCCGGCAAGGAAGCCTCAGCCGCTTCTCCTGCACACGGAGAGCGTGCTAGCTGCTGAAACGTGAAGAAAGAAGCTGCAGAGCACTGGCACTGAGCCTGCAGCTTTCCAGCGGAGAGAAAAAGCTACTTGAACACTCTGCAAGCCTTTCCACTCCCAAAAACATGCACATGGAAGGAGCTGCTGCAAAAGCGATGCTGTGCTCGCTGCTGCTCCTCCTGAAGCTCTGGCTGCTAAATCTGAGGCTTTCCTTCCAATTTCAAGCTGCAAAGCACTTGCTGAATTGCAGGGAACGTCCGGGAGGCATTTGCTCTGCTGGCACACTTTCTCCTTCCTAGACAGAGTGGAAAAGCTTTTCCCTGCCGTGTAGGCGACAAGAGACGCATTAGACGGGCATCCGGAGCTGTCCGAAGGTAAGCGCCTGTTCCCGGCCTCTTTCGGCACAAGCCCCCGCTCCGGAGCGCACCGCGGGCGGCCGGATGCTCTCTGCCGGCGAAGGTGCCGCTTCTCCGGCAAGGAAGCCTCAGCCGCTTCTCCTGCACATGGAGAGCGTGCTAGCTGCTGAAACGTGAAGAAAGAAGCTGCAGAACACTGGCACTGAGCGTGCAGCTTTCCAGCGGAGAGAAAAAGCTACTTGAACACTCTGCAAGCCTTTCCACTCCCAAAAACATGCACATGGAAGGAGCTGCTGCAAAAGCGATGCTGTGCTCGCTGCTGCTCCTCCTGAAGCTCTGGCTGCTAAATCTGAGGCTTTCCTTCCAATTTCAAGCTGCAAAGCACTTGCTGAATTGCAGGGAAAGTCCGGGAGGCATTTGCTGTGCTGGCACACTTTCTCCTTCCTAGACAGAGTGGAAAAGCTTTTCCCTGCCGTGTAGGCGACAAGAGACGCATTAGACGGGCATCCGGAGCTGTCCGAAGGTAAGCGCCTGTTCCCGGCCTCTTTCGGCACAAGCCCCCGCTCCGGAGCGCACCGCGGCCGGCCGGAGGCTCTCTGCCGGCGAAGGTGCCGCTTCTCCGGCAAGGAAGCCTCAGCCGCTTCTCCTGCACACGGAGAGCGTGCTAGCTGCTGAAACGTGAAGAAAGAAGCTGCAGAACACTGGCACTGAGCCTGCAGCTTTCCAGCGGAGAGAAAAAGCTACTTGAACACTCTGCAAGCCTTTCCACTCCCAAAAACATGCACATGGAAGGAGCTGCTGCAAAAGCGATGCTGTGCTCGCTGCTGCTCCTCCTGAAGCTCTGGCTGCTAAATCTGAGGCTTTCCTTCCAATTTCAAGCTGCAAAGCACTTGCTGAATTGCAGGGAAAGTCCGGGAGGCATTTGCTGTGCTGGCACACTTTCTCCTTCCTAGACAGAGTGGAAAAGCTTTTCCCTGCCGTGTAGGCGACAAGAGACGCATTAGACGGGCATCCGGAGCTGTCCGAAGGTAAGCGCCTGTTCCCGGCCTCTTTCGGCACAAGCCCCCGCTCCGGAGCGCACCGCGGCCGGCCGGAGGCTCTCTGCCGGCGAAGGTGCCGCTTCTCCGGCAAGGAAGCCTCAGCCGCTTCTCCTGCACACGGAGAGCGTGCTAGCTGCTGAAACGTGAAGAAAGAAGCTGCAGAACACTGGCACTGAGCCTGCAGCTTTCCAGCGGAGAGAAAAAGCTACTTGAACACTCTGCAAGCCTTTCCACTCCCAAAAACATGCACATGGAAGGAGCTGCTGCAAAAGCGATGCTGTGCTCGCTGCTGCTCCTCCTGAAGCTCTGGCTGCTAAATCTGAGGCTTTCCTTCCAATTTCAAGCTGCAAAGCACTTGCTGAATTGCAGGGAAAGTCCGGGAGGCATTTGCTGTGCTGGCACACTTTCTCCTTCCTAGACAGAGTGGAAAAGCTTTTCCCTGCCGTGTAGGCGACAAGAGACGCATTAGACGGGCATCCGGAGCTGTCCGAAGGTAAGCGCCTGTTCCCGGCCTCTTTCGGCACAAGCCCCCGCTCCGGAGCGCACCGCGGCCGGCCGGAGGCTCTCTGCCGGCGAAGGTGCCGCTTCTCCGGCAAGGAAGCCTCAGCCGCTTCTCCTGCACACGGAGAGCGTGCTAGCTGCTGAAACGTGAAGAAAGAAGCTGCAGAACACTGGCACTGAGCGTGCAGCTTTCCAGCGGAGAGAAAAAGCTACTTGAACACTCTGCAAGCCTTTCCACTCCCAAAAACATGCACATGGAAGGAGCTGCTGCAAAAGCGATGCTGTGCTCGCTGCTGCTGCTCCTGAAGCTCTGGCTGCTAAATCTGAGGCTTTCCTTCCAATTTCAAGCTGCAAAGCACTTGCTGAATTGCAGGGAAAGTCCGGGAGGCATTTGCTGTGCTGGCACACTTTCTCCTTCCTAGACAGAGTGGAAAAGCTTTTCCCTGCCGTGTAGGCGACAAGAGACGCATTAGACGGGCATCCGGAGCTGTCCGAAGGTAAGCGCCTGTTCCCGGCCTCTTTCGGCACAAGCCCCCGCTCCGGAGCGCACCGCGGGCGGCCGGAGGCTCTCTGCCGGCGAAGGTGCCTCGTCTCCGGCAAGGAAGCCTCAGCCGCTTCTCCTGCACACGGAGAGCGTGCTAGCTGCTGAAACGTGAAGAAAGAAGCTGCAGAACACTGGCACTGAGCGTGCAGCTTTCCAGCGGAGAGAAAAAGCTACTTGAACACTCTGCAAGCCTTTCCACTCCCAAAAATATGCACATGGAAGGAGCTGCTGCAAAAGCGATGCTGTGCTCGCTGCTGCTCCTCCTGAAGCTCTGGCTGCTAAATCTGAGGCTTTCCTTCCAATTTCAAGCTGCAAAGCACTTGCTGAATTGCAGGGAAAGTCCGGGAGGCATTTGCTGTGCTGGCACACTTTCTCCTTCCTAGACAGAGTGGAAAAGCTTTTCCCTGCCGTGTAGGCGACAAGAGACGCATTAGACGGGCATCCGGAGCTGTCCGAAGGTAAGCGCCTGTTCCCGGCCTCTTTCGGCACAAGCCCCCGCTCCGGAGCGCACCGCGGCCGGCAGGATGCTCTCTGCCGGCGAAGGTGCCGCTTCTCCGGCAAGGAAGCCTCAGCCGCTTCTCCTGCACACGGAGAGCGTGCTAGCTGCTGAAACGTGAAGAAAGAAGCTGCAGAACACTGGCACTGAGCGTGCAGCTTTCCAGCGGAGAGAAAAAGCTACTTGAACACTCTGCAAGCCTTTCCACTCCCAAAAACATGCACATGGAAGGAGCTGCTGCAAAAGCGATGCTGTTCTCGCTGCTGCTCCTCCTGAAGCTCTGGCTGCTAAATCTGAGGCTTTCCTTCCAATTTCAAGCTGCAAAGCACTTGCTGAATTGCAGGGAACGTCCGGGGGGCTTTTGCTCTGCTGGCACACTTTCTCCTTTCTAGACAGAGTGGAAAAGCTTTTCCCTGCCGTGTAGGCGACAAGAGACGCATTAGACGGGCATCCGGAGCTGTCCGAAGGTAAGCGCCTGTTCCCGGCCTCTTTCGGCACAAGCCCCCGCTCCGGAGCGCACCGCGGCCGGCCGGAGGCTCTCTGCCGGCGAAGGTGCCGCTTCTCCGGCAAGGAAGCCTCAGCCGCTTCTCCTGCACACGGAGAGCGTGCTAGCTGCTGAAACGTGAAGAAAGAAGCTGCAGAACACTGGCACTGAGCCTGCAGCTTTCCAGCGGAGAGAAAAAGCTACTTGAACACTCTGCAAGCCTTTCCACTCCCAAAAACATGCACATGGAAGGAGCTGCTGCAAAAGCGATGCTGTGCTCGCTGCTGCTCCTCCTGAAGCTCTGGCTGCTAAATCTGAGGCTTTCCTTCCAATTTCAAGCTGCAAAGCACTTGCTGAATTGCAGGGAAAGTCCGGGAGGCATTTGCTCTGCTGGCACACTTTCTCCTTCCTAGACAGAGTGGAAAAGCTTTTCCCTGCCGTGTAGGCGACAAGAGACGCATTAGACGGGCATCCGGAGCTGTCCGAAGGTAAGCGCCTGTTCCCGGCCTCTTTCGGCACAAGCCCCCGCTCCGGAGCGCACCGCGGCCGGCCGGAGGCTCTCTGCCGGCGAAGGTGCCGCTTCTCCGGCAAGGAAGCCTCAGCCGCTTCTCCTGCACACGGAGAGCGTGCTAGCTGCTGAAACGTGAAGAAAGAAGCTGCAGAACACTGGCACTGAGCCTGCAGCTTTCCAGCGGAGAGAAAAAGCTACTTGAACACTCTGCAAGCCTTTCCACTCCCAAAAACATGCACATGGAAGGAGCTGCTGCAAAAGCGATGCTGTGCTCGCTGCTGCTCCTCCTGAAGCTCTGGCTGCTAAATCTGAGGCTTTCCTTCCAATTTCAAGCTGCAAAGCACTTGCTGAATTGCAGGGAACGTCCGGGAGGCATTTGCTCTGCTGGCACACTTTCTCCTTCCTAGACAGAGTGGAAAAGCTTTTCCCTGCCGTGTAGGCGACAAGAGACGCATTAGACGGGCATCCGGAGCTGTCCGAAGGTAAGCGCCTGTTCCCGGCCTCTTTCGGCACAAGCCCCCGCTCCGGAGCGCACCGCGGGCGGCCGGATGCTCTCTGCCGGCGAAGGTGCCGCTTCTCCGGCAAGGAAGCCTCAGCCGCTTCTCCTGCACACGGAGAGCGTGCTAGCTGCTGAAACGTGAAGAAAGAAGCTGCAGAACACTGGCACTGAGCGTGCAGCTTTCCAGCGGAGAGAAAAAGCTACTTGAACACTCTGCAAGCCTTTCCACTCCCAAAAACATGCACATGGAAGGAGCTGCTGCAAAAGCGATGCTGTGCTCGCTGCTGCTCCTCCTGAAGCTCTGGCTGCTAAATCTGAGGCTTTCCTTCCAATTTCAAGCTGCAAAGCACTTGCTGAATTGCAGGGAAAGTCCGGGAGGCATTTGCTGTGCTGGCACACTTTCTCCTTCCTAGACAGAGTGGAAAAGCTTTTCCCTGCCGTGTAGGCGACAAGAGACGCATTAGACGGGCATCCGGAGCTGTCCGAAGGTAAGCGCCTGTTCCCGGCCTCTTTCGGCACAAGCCCCCGCTCCGGAGCGCACCGCGGCCGGCCGGAGGCTCTCTGCCGGCGAAGGTGCCGCTTCTCCGGCAAGGAAGCCTCAGCCGCTTCTCCTGCACACGGAGAGCGTGCTAGCTGCTGAAACGTGAAGAAAGAAGCTGCAGAACACTGGCACTGAGCGTGCAGCTTTCCAGCGGAGAGAAAAAGCTACTTGAACACTCTGCAAGCCTTTCCACTCCCAAAAACATGCACATGGAAGGAGCTGCTGCAAAAGCGATGCTGTGCTCGCTGCTGCTCCTCCTGAAGCTCTGGCTGCTAAATCTGAGGCTTTCCTTCCAATTTCAAGCTGCAAAGCACTTGCTGAATTGCAGGGAAAGTCCGGGAGGCATTTGCTGTGCTGGCACACTTTCTCCTTCCTAGACAGAGTGGAAAAGCTTTTCCCTGCCGTGTAGGCGACAAGAGACGCATTAGACGGGCATCCGGAGCTGTCCGAAGGTAAGCGCCTGTTCCCGGCCTCTTTCGGCACAAGCCCCCGCTCCGGAGCGCACCGCGGCCGGCCGGAGGCTCTCTGCCGGCGAAGGTGCCGCTTCTCCGGCAAGGAAGCCTCAGCCGCTTCTCCTGCACACGGAGAGCGTGCTAGCTGCTGAAACGTGAAGAAAGAAGCTGCAGAACACTGGCACTGAGCCTGCAGCTTTCCAGCGGAGAGAAAAAGCTACTTGAACACTCTGCAAGCCTTTCCACTCCCAAAAACATGCACATGGAAGGAGCTGCTGCAAAAGCGATGCTGTGCTCGCTGCTGCTGCTCCTGAAGCTCTGGCTGCTAAATCTGAGGCTTTCCTTCCAATTTCAAGCTGCAAAGCACTTGCTGAATTGCAGGGAAAGTCCGGGAGGCATTTGCTGTGCTGGCACACTTTCTCCTTTCTAGACAGAGTGGAAAAGCTTTTCCCTGCCGTGTAGGCGACAAGAGACGCATTAGACGGGCATCCGGAGCTGTCCGAAGGTAAGCGCCTGTTCCCGGCCTCTTTCGGCACAAGCCCCCGCTCCGGAGCGCACCGCGGCCGGCCGGATGCTCTCTGCCGGCGAAGGTGCCGCTTCTCCGGCAAGGAAGCCTCAGCCGCTTCTCCTGCACACGGAGAGCGTGCTAGCTGCTGAAACGTGAAGAAAGAAGCTGCAGAACACTGGCACTGAGCGTGCAGCTTTCCAGCGGAGAGAAAAAGCTACTTGAACACTCTGCAAGCCTTTCCACTCCCAAAAACATGCACATGGAAGGAGCTGCTGCAAAAGCGATGCTGTTCTCGCTGCTGCTCCTCCTGAAGCTCTGGCTGCTAAATCTGAGGCTTTCCTTCCAATTTCAAGCTGCAAAGCACTTGCTGAATTGCAGGGAAAGTCCGGGAGGCATTTGCTGTGCTGGCACACTTTCTCCTTCCTAGACAGAGTGGAAAAGCTTTTCCCTGCCGTGTAGGCGACAAGAGACGCATTAGACGGGCATCCGGAGCTGTCCGAAGGTAAGCGCCTGTTCCCGGCCTCTTTCGGCACAAGCCCCCGCTCCGGAGCGCACCGCGGCCGGCCGGAGGCTCTCTGCCGGCGAAGGTGCCTCGTCTCCGGCAAGGAAGCCTCAGCCGCTTCTCCTGCACACGGAGAGCGTGCTAGCTGCTGAAACGTGAAGAAAGAAGCTGCAGAACACTGGCACTGAGCGTGCAGCTTTCCAGCGGGGAGAAAAAGCTACTTGAACACTCTGCAACCCTTTCCACTCCCAAAAATATGCACATGGAAGGAGCTGCTGCAAAAGCGATGCTGTGCTCGCTGCTGCTCCTCCTGAAGCTCTGGCTGCTAAATCTGAGGCTTTCCTTCCAATTTCAAGCTGCAAAGCACTTGCTGAATTGCAGGGAAAGTCCGGGAGGCATTTGCTGTGCTGGCACACTTTCTCCTTCCTAGACAGAGTGGAAAAGCTTTTCCCTGCCGTGTAGGCGACAAGAGACGCATTAGACGGGCATCCGGAGCTGTCCGAAGGTAAGCGCCTGTTCCCGGCCTCTTTCGGCACAAGCCCCCGCTCCGGAGCGCACCGCGGCCGGCAGGATGCTCTCTGCCGGCGAAGGTGCCGCTTCTCCGGCAAGGAAGCCTCAGCCGCTTCTCCTGCACACGGAGAGCGTGCTAGCTGCTGAAACGTGAAGAAAGAAGCTGCAGAACACTGGCACTGAGCCTGCAGCTTTCCAGCGGAGAGAAAAAGCTACTTGAACACTCTGCAAGCCTTTCCACTCCCAAAAACATGCACATGGAAGGAGCTGCTGCAAAAGCGATGCTGTTCTCGCTGCTGCTCCTCCTGAAGCTCTGGCTGCTAAATCTGAGGCTTTCCTTCCAATTTCAAGCTGCAAAGCACTTGCTGAATTGCAGGGAAAGTCCGGGGGGCTTTTGCTCTGCTGGCACACTTTCTCCTTTCTAGACAGAGTGGAAAAGCTTTTCCCTGCCGTGTAGGCGACAAGAGACGCATTAGACGGGCATCCGGAGCTGTCCGAAGGTAAGCGCCTGTTCCCGGCCTCTTTCGGCACAAGCCCCCGCTCCGGAGCGCACCGCGGCCGGCCGGAGGCTCTCTGCCGGCGAAGGTGCCGCTTCTCCGGCAAGGAAGCCTCAGCCGCTTCTCCTGCACACGGAGAGCGTGCTAGCTGCTGAAACGTGAAGAAAGAAGCTGCAGAACACTGGCACTGAGCCTGCAGCTTTCCAGCGGAGAGAAAAAGCTACTTGAACACTCTGCAAGCCTTTCCACTCCCAAAAACATGCACATGGAAGGAGCTGCTGCAAAAGCGATGCTGTTCTCGCTGCTGCTCCTCCTGAAGCTCTGGCTGCTAAATCTGAGGCTTTCCTTCCAATTTCAAGCTGCAAAGCACTTGCTGAATTGCAGGGAAAGTCCGGGGGGCATTTGCTCTGCTGGCACACTTTCTCCTTCCTAGACAGAGTGGAAAAGCTTTTCCCTGCCGTGTAGGCGACAAGAGACGCATTAGACGGGCATCCGGAGCTGTCCGAAGGTAAGCGCCTGTTCCCGGCCTCTTTCGGCACAAGCCCCCGCTCCGGAGCGCACCGCGGCCGGCCGGAGGCTCTCTGCCGGCGAAGGTGCCGCTTCTCCGGCAAGGAAGCCTCAGCCGCTTCTCCTGCACACGGAGAGCGTGCTAGCTGCTGAAACGTGAAGAAAGAAGCTGCAGAACACTGGCACTGAGCGTGCAGCTTTCCAGCGGAGAGAAAAAGCTACTTGAACACTCTGCAAGCCTTTCCACTCCCAAAAACATGCACATGGAAGGAGCTGCTGCAAAAGCGATGCTGTGCTCGCTGCTGCTCCTCCTGAAGCTCTGGCTGCTAAATCTGAGGCTTTCCTTCCAATTTCAAGCTGCAAAGCACTTGCTGAATTGCAGGGAAAGTCCGGGGGGCATTTGCTCTGCTGGCACACTTTCTCCTTCCTAGACAGAGTGGAAAAGCTTTTCCCTGCCGTGTAGGCGACAAGAGACGCATTAGACGGGCATCCGGAGCTGTCCGAAGGTAAGCGCCTGTTCCCGGCCTCTTTCGGCACAAGCCCCCGCTCCGGAGCGCACCGCGGCCGGCCGGAGGCTCTCTGCCGGCGAAGGTGCCGCTTCTCCGGCAAGGAAGCCTCAGCCGCTTCTCCTGCACACGGAGAGCGTGCTAGCTGCTGAAACGTGAAGAAAGAAGCTGCAGAACACTGGCACTGAGCCTGCAGCTTTCCAGCGGAGAGAAAAAGCTACTTGAACACTCTGCAAGCCTTTCCACTCCCAAAAACATGCACATGGAAGGAGCTGCTGCAAAAGCGATGCTGTGCTCGCTGCTGCTCCTCCTGAAGCTCTGGCTGCTAAATCTGAGGCTTTCCTTCCAATTTCAAGCTGCAAAGCACTTGCTGAATTGCAGGGAAAGTCCGGGAGGCATTTGCTGTGCTGGCACACTTTCTCCTTCCTAGACAGAGTGGAAAAGCTTTTCCCTGCCGTGTAGGCGACAAGAGACGCATTAGACGGGCATCCGGAGCTGTCCGAAGGTAAGCGCCTGTTGCCGGCCTCTTTCGGCACAAGCCCCCGCTCCGGAGCGCACCGCGGCCGGCAGGATGCTCTCTGCCGGCGAAGGTGCCGCTTCTCCGGCAAGGAAGCCTCAGCCGCTTCTCCTGCACACGGAGAGCGTGCTAGCTGCTGAAACGTGAAGAAAGAAGCTGCAGAACACTGGCACTGAGCGTGCAGCTTTCCAGCGGAGAGAAAAAGCTACTTGAACACTCTGCAAGCCTTTCCACTCCCAAAAACATGCACATGGAAGGAGCTGCTGCAAAAGCGATGCTGTGCTCGCTGCTGCTGCTCCTGAAGCTCTGGCTGCTAAATCTGAGGCTTTCCTTCCAATTTCAAGCTGCAAAGCACTTGCTGAATTGCAGGGAAAGTCCGGGAGGCATTTGCTGTGCTGGCACACTTTCTCCTTTCTAGACAGAGTGGAAAAGCTTTTCCCTGCCGTGTAGGCGACAAGAGACGCATTAGACGGGCATCCGGAGCTGTCCGAAGGTAAGCGCCTGTTCCCGGCCTCTTTCGGCACAAGCCCCCGCTCCGGAGCGCACCGCGGCCGGCCGGAGGCTCTCTGCCGGCGAAGGTGCCGCTTCTCCGGCAAGGAAGCCTCAGCCGCTTCTCCTGCACACGGAGAGCGTGCTAGCTGCTGAAACGTGAAGAAAGAAGCTGCAGAACACTGGCACTGAGCGTGCAGCTTTCCAGCGGAGAGAAAAAGCTACTTGAACACTCTGCAAGCCTTTCCACTCCCAAAAACATGCACATGGAAGGAGCTGCTGCAAAAGCGATGCTGTTCTCGCTGCTGCTCCTCCTGAAGCTCTGGCTGCTAAATCTGAGGCTTTCCTTCCAATTTCAAGCTGCAAAGCACTTGCTGAATTGCAGGGAAAGTCCGGGAGGCATTTGCTGTGCTGGCACACTTTCTCCTTTCTAGACAGAGTGGAAAAGCTTTTCCCTGCCGTGTAGGCGACAAGAGACGCATTAGACGGGCATCCGGAGCTGTCCGAAGGTAAGCGCCTCTTCCCGGCCTCTTTCGGCACAAGCCCCCGCTCCGGAGCGCACCGCGGCCGGCCGGAGGCTCTCTGCCGGCGAAGGTGCCTCGTCTCCGGCAAGGAAGCCTCAGCCGCTTCTCCTGCACACGGAGAGCGTGCTAGCTGCTGAAACGTGAAGAAAGAAGCTGCAGAACACTGGCACTGAGCGTGCAGCTTTCCAGCGGAGAGAAAAAGCTACTTGAACACTCTGCAAGCCTTTCCACTCCCAAAAACATGCACATGGAAGGAGCTGCTGCAAAAGCGATGCTGTGCTCGCTGCTGCTCCTCCTGAAGCTCTGGCTGCTAAATCTGAGGCTTTCCTTCCAATTTCAAGCTGCAAAGCACTTGCTGAATTGCAGGGAAAGTCCGGGAGGCATTTGCTCTGCTGGCACACTTTCTCCTTCCTAGACAGAGTGGAAAAGCTTTTCCCTGCCGTGTAGGCGTCAAGAGACGCATTAGACGGGCATCCGGAGCTGTCCGAAGGTAAGCGCCTGTTCCCGGCCTCTTTCGGCACAAGCCCCCGCTCCGGAGCGCACCGCGGCCGGCAGGATGCTCTCTGCCGGCGAAGGTGCCGCTTCTCCGGCAAGGAAGCCTCAGCCGCTTCTCCTGCACACGGAGAGCGTGCTAGCTGCTGAAACGTGAAGAAAGAAGCTGCAGAACACTGGCACTGAGCGTGCAGCTTTCCAGCGGAGAGAAAAAGCTACTTGAACACTCTGCAAGCCTTTCCACTCCCAAAAATATGCACATGGAAGGAGCTGCTGCAAAAGCGATGCTGTGCTCGCTGCTGCTCCTCCTGAAGCTCTGGCTGCTAAATCTGAGGCTTTCCTTCCAATTTCAAGCTGCAAAGCACTTGCTGAATTGCAGGGAAAGTCCGGGAGGCATTTGCTGTGCTGGCACACTTTCTCCTTCCTAGACAGAGTGGAAAAGCTTTTCCCTGCCGTGTAGGCGACAAGAGACGCATTAGACGGGCATCCGGAGCTGTCCGAAGGTAAGCGCCTGTTCCCGGCCTCTTTCGGCACAAGCCCCCGCTCCGGAGCGCACCGCGGCCGGCCGGAGGCTCTCTGCCGGCGAAGGTGCCTCGTCTCCGGCAAGGAAGCCTCAGCCGCTTCTCCTGCACACGGAGAGCGTGCTAGCTGCTGAAACGTGAAGAAAGAAGCTGCAGAACACTGGCACTGAGCGTGCAGCTTTCCAGCGGAGAGAAAAAGCTACTTGAACACTCTGCAAGCCTTTCCACTCCCAAAAACATGCACATGGAAGGAGCTGCTGCAAAAGCGATGCTGTGCTCGCTGCTGCTGCTCCTGAAGCTCTGGCTGCTAAATCTGAGGCTTTCCTTCCAATTTCAAGCTGCAAAGCACTTGCTGAATTGCAGGGAAAGTCCGGGAGGCATTTGCTGTGCTGGCACACTTTCTCCTTCCTAGACAGAGTGGAAAAGCTTTTCCCTGCCGTGTAGGCGACAAGAGACGCATTAGACGGGCATCCGGAGCTGTCCGAAGGTAAGCGCCTGTTCCCGGCCTCTTTCGGCACAAGCCCCCGCTCCGGAGCGCACCGCGGCCGGCCAGAGGCTCTCTGCCGGCGAAGGTGCCGCTTCTCCGGCAAGGAAGCCTCAGCCGCTTCTCCTGCACACGGAGAGCGTGCTAGCTGCTGAAACGTGAAGAAAGAAGCTGCAGAACACTGGCACTGAGCGTGCAGCTTTCCAGCGGGGAGAAAAAGCTACTTGAACACTCTGCAAGCCTTTCCACTCCCAAAAACATGCACATGGAAGGAGCTGCTGCAAAAGCGATGCTGTGCTCGCTGCTGCTCCTCCTGAAGCTCTGGCTGCTAAATCTGAGGCTTTCCTTCCAATTTCAAGCTGCAAAGCACTTGCTGAATTGCAGGGAAAGTCCGGGAGGCATTTGCTGTGCTGGCACACTTTCTCCTTCCTAGACAGAGTGGAAAAGCTTTTCCCTGCCGTGTAGGCGACAAGAGACGCATTAGACGGGCATCCGGAGCTGTCCGAAGGTAAGCGCCTGTTCCCGGCCTCTTTCGGCACAAGCCCCCGCTCCGGAGCGCACCGCGGCCGGCAGGATGCTCTCTGCCGGCGAAGGTGCCGCTTCTCCGGCAAGGAAGCCTCAGCCGCTTCTCCTGCACACGGAGAGCGTGCTAGCTGCTGAAACGTGAAGAAAGAAGCTGCAGAACACTGGCACTGAGCGTGCAGCTTTCCAGCGGAGAGAAAAAGCTACTTGAACACTCTGCAAGCCTTTCCACTCCCAAAAACATGCACATGGAAGGAGCTGCTGCAAAAGCGATGCTGTTCTCGCTGCTGCTCCTCCTGAAGCTCTGGCTGCTAAATCTGAGGCTTTCCTTCCAATTTCAAGCTGCAAAGCACTTGCTGAATTGCAGGGAAAGTCCGGGGGGCATTTGCTCTGCTGGCACACTTTCTCCTTCCTAGACAGAGTGGAAAAGCTTTTCCCTGCCGTGTAGGCGACAAGAGACGCATTAGACGGGCATCCGGAGCTGTCCGAAGGTAAGCGCCTGTTCCCGGCCTCTTTCGGCACAAGCCCCCGCTCCGGAGCGCACCGCGGCCGGCCGGAGGCTCTCTGCCGGCGAAGGTGCCTCGTCTCCGGCAAGGAAGCCTCAGCCGCTTCTCCTGCACACGGAGAGCGTGCTAGCTGCTGAAACGTGAAGAAAGAAGCTGCAGAACACTGGCACTGAGCCTGCAGCTTTCCAGCGGAGAGAAAAAGCTACTTGAACACTCTGCAAGCCTTTCCACTCCCAAAAACATGCACATGGAAGGAGCTGCTGCAAAAGCGATGCTGTGCTCGCTGCTGCTCCTCCTGAAGCTCTGGCTGCTAAATCTGAGGCTTTCCTTCCAATTTCAAGCTGCAAAGCACTTGCTGAATTGCAGGGAAAGTCCGGGAGGCATTTGCTGTGCTGGCACACTTTCTCCTTCCTAGACAGAGTGGAAAAGCTTTTCCCTGCCGTGTAGGCGACAAGAGACGCATTAGACGGGCATCCGGAGCTGTCCGAAGGTAAGCGCCTGTTCCCGGCCTCTTTCGGCACAAGCCCCCGCTCCGGAGCGCACCGCGGCCGGCAGGATGCTCTCTGCCGGCGAAGGTGCCGCTTCTCCGGCAAGGAAGCCTCAGCCGCTTCTCCTGCACACGGAGAGCGTGCTAGCTGCTGAAACGTGAAGAAAGAAGCTGCAGAACACTGGCACTGAGCGTGCAGCTTTCCAGCGGAGAGAAAAAGCTACTTGAACACTCTGCAAGCCTTTCCACTCCCAAAAACATGCACATGGAAGGAGCTGCTGCAAAAGCGATGCTGTGCTCGCTGCTGCTCCTCCTGAAGCTCTGGCTGCTAAATCTGAGGCTTTCCTTCCAATTTCAAGCTGCAAAGCACTTGCTGAATTGCAGGGAAAGTCCGGGAGGCATTTGCTCTGCTGGCACACTTTCTCCTTCCTAGACAGAGTGGAAAAGCTTTTCCCTGCCGTGTAGGCGACAAGAGACGCATTAGACGGGCATCCGGAGCTGTCCGAAGGTAAGCGCCTGTTCCCGGCCTCTTTCGGCACAAGCCCCCGCTCCGGAGCGCACCGCGGGCGGCCGGAGGCTCTCTGCCGGCGAAGGTGCCTCGTCTCCGGCAAGGAAGCCTCAGCCGCTTCTCCTGCACACGGAGAGCGTGCTAGCTGCTGAAACGTGAAGAAAGAAGCTGCAGAACACTGGCACTGAGCGTGCAGCTTTCCAGCGGAGAGAAAAAGCTACTTGAACACTCTGCAAGCCTTTCCACTCCCAAAAACATGCACATGGAAGGAGCTGCTGCAAAAGCGATGCTGTGCTCGCTGCTGCTGCTCCTGAAGCTCTGGCTGCTAAATCTGAGGCTTTCCTTCCAATTTCAAGCTGCAAAGCACTTGCTGAATTGCAGGGAACGTCCGGGAGGCATTTGCTGTGCTGGCACACTTTCTCCTTCCTAGACAGAGTGGAAAAGCTTTTCCCTGCCGTGTAGGCGACAAGAGACGCATTAGACGGGCATCCGGAGCTGTCCGAAGGTAAGCGCCTGTTCCCGGCCTCTTTCGGCACAAGCCCCCGCTCCGGAGCGCACCGCGGCCGGCCAGAGGCTCTCTGCCGGCGAAGGTGCCGCTTCTCCGGCAAGGAAGCCTCAGCCGCTTCTCCTGCACACGGAGAGCGTGCTAGCTGCTGAAACGTGAAGAAAGAAGCTGCAGAACACTGGCACTGAGCCTGCAGCTTTCCAGCGGGGAGAAAAAGCTACTTGAACACTCTGCAAGCCTTTCCACTCCCAAAAACATGCACATGGAAGGAGCTGCTGCAAAAGCGATGCTGTGCTCGCTGCTGCTCCTCCTGAAGCTCTGGCTGCTAAATCTGAGGCTTTCCTTCCAATTTCAAGCTGCAAAGCACTTGCTGAATTGCAGGGAACGTCCGGGAGGCATTTGCTCTGCTGGCACACTTTCTCCTTCCTAGACAGAGTGGAAAAGCTTTTCCCTGCCGTGTAGGCGACAAGAGACGCATTAGACGGGCATCCGGAGCTGTCCGAAGGTAAGCGCCTGTTGCCGGCCTCTTTCGGCACAAGCCCCCGCTCCGGAGCGCACCGCGGCCGGCAGGATGCTCTCTGCCAGCGAAGGTGCCGCTTCTCCGGCAAGGAAGCCTCAGCCGCTTCTCCTGCACACGGAGAGCGTGCTAGCTGCTGAAACGTGAAGAAAGAAGCTGCAGAACACTGGCACTGAGCGTGCAGCTTTCCAGCGGAGAGAAAAAGCTACTTGAACACTCTGCAAGCCTTTCTACTCCCAAAAACATGCACATGGAAGGAGCTGCTGCAAAAGCGATGCTGTGCTCGCTGCTGCTCCTCCTGAAGCTCTGGCTGCTAAATCTGAGGCTTTCCTTCCAATTTCAAGCTGCAAAGCACTTGCTGAATTGCAGGGAAAGTCCGGGAGGCATTTGCTGTGCTGGCACACTTTCTCCTTTCTAGACAGAGTGGAAAAGCTTTTCCCTGCCGTGTAGGCGACAAGAGACGCATTAGACGGGCATCCGGAGCTGTCCGAAGGTAAGCGCCTGTTCCCGGCCTCTTTCGGCACAAGCCCCCGCTCCGGAGCGCACCGCGGCCGGCCGGAGGCTCTCTGCCGGCGAAGGTGCCGCTTCTCCGGCAAGGAAGCCTCAGCCGCTTCTCCTGCACACGGAGAGCGTGCTAGCTGCTGAAACGTGAAGAAAGAAGCTGCAGAACACTGGCACTGAGCGTGCAGCTTTCCAGCGGAGAGAAAAAGCTACTTGAACACTCTGCAAGCCTTTCCACTCCCAAAAACATGCACATGGAAGGAGCTGCTGCAAAAGCGATGCTGTTCTCGCTGCTGCTCCTCCTGAAGCTCTGGCTGCTAAATCTGAGGCTTTCCTTCCAATTTCAAGCTGCAAAGCACTTGCTGAATTGCAGGGAAAGTCCGGGAGGCATTTGCTGTGCTGGCACACTTTCTCCTTCCTAGACAGAGTGGAAAAGCTTTTCCCTGCCGTGTAGGCGACAAGAGACGCATTAGACGGGCATCCGGAGCTGTCCGAAGGTAAGCGCCTGTTCCCGGCCTCTTTCGGCACAAGCCCCCGCTCCGGAGCGCACCGCGGCCGGCCGGAGGCTCTCTGCCGGCGAAGGTGCCGCTTCTCCGGCAAGGAAGCCTCAGCCGCTTCTCCTGCACACGGAGAGCGTGCTAGCTGCTGAAACGTGAAGAAAGAAGCTGCAGAACACTGGCACTGAGCGTGCAGCTTTCCAGCGGAGAGAAAAAGCTACTTGAACACTCTGCAAGCCTTTCCACTCCCAAAAACATGCACATGGAAGGAGCTGCTGCAAAAGCGATGCTGTGCTCGCTGCTGCTCCTCCTGAAGCTCTGGCTGCTAAATCTGAGGCTTTCCTTCCAATTTCAAGCTGCAAAGCACTTGCTGAATTGCAGGGAAAGTCCGGGAGGCATTTGCTGTGCTGGCACACTTTCTCCTTCCTAGACAGAGTGGAAAAGCTTTTCCCTGCCGTGTAGGCGACAAGAGACGCATTAGACGGGCATCCGGAGCTGTCCGAAGGTAAGCGCCTGTTCCCGGCCTCTTTCGGCACAAGCCCCCGCTCCGGAGCGCACCGCGGCCGGCCAGAGGCTCTCTGCCGGCGAAGGTGCCGCTTCTCCGGCAAGGAAGCCTCAGCCGCTTCTCCTGCACACGGAGAGCGTGCTAGCTGCTGAAACGTGAAGAAAGAAGCTGCAGAACACTGGCACTGAGCGTGCAGCTTTCCAGCGGGGAGAAAAAGCTACTTGAACACTCTGCAAGCCTTTCCACTCCCAAAAACATGCACATGGAAGGAGCTGCTGCAAAAGCGATGCTGTGCTCGCTGCTGCTCCTCCTGAAGCTCTGGCTGCTAAATCTGAGGCTTTCCTTCCAATTTCAAGCTGCAAAGCACTTGCTGAATTGCAGGGAAAGTCCGGGAGGCATTTGCTGTGCTGGCACACTTTCTCCTTCCTAGACAGAGTGGAAAAGCTTTTCCCTGCCGTGTAGGCGACAAGAGACGCATTAGACGGGCATCCGGAGCTGTCCGAAGGTAAGCGCCTGTTCCCGGCCTCTTTCGGCACAAGCCCCCGCTCCGGAGCGCACCGCGGCCGGCAGGATGCTCTCTGCCGGCGAAGGTGCCTCGTCTCCGGCAAGGAAGCCTCAGCCGCTTCTCCTGCACACGGAGAGCGTGCTAGCTGCTGAAACGTGAAGAAAGAAGCTGCAGAACACTGGCACTGAGCCTGCAGCTTTCCAGCGGAGAGAAAAAGCTACTTGAACACTCTGCAAGCCTTTCCACTCCCAAAAACATGCACATGGAAGGAGCTGCTGCAAAAGCGATGCTGTGCTCGCTGCTGCTCCTCCTGAAGCTCTGGCTGCTAAATCTGAGGCTTTCCTTCCAATTTCAAGCTGCAAAGCACTTGCTGAATTGCAGGGAAAGTCCGGGAGGCATTTGCTGTGCTGGCACACTTTCTCCTTCCTAGACAGAGTGGAAAAGCTTTTCCCTGCCGTGTAGGCGACAAGAGACGCATTAGACGGGCATCCGGAGCTGTCCGAAGGTAAGCGCCTGTTCCCGGCCTCTTTCGGCACAAGCCCCCGCTCCGGAGCGCACCGCGGCCGGCAGGATGCTCTCTGCCGGCGAAGGTGCCGCTTCTCCGGCAAGGAAGCCTCAGCCGCTTCTCCTGCACACGGAGAGCGTGCTAGCTGCTGAAACGTGAAGAAAGAAGCTGCAGAACACTGGCACTGAGCGTGCAGCTTTCCAGCGGAGAGAAAAAGCTACTTGAACACTCTGCAAGCCTTTCCACTCCCAAAAACATGCACATGGAAGGAGCTGCTGCAAAAGCGATGCTGTGCTCGCTGCTGCTCCTCCTGAAGCTCTGGCTGCTAAATCTGAGGCTTTCCTTCCAATTTCAAGCTGCAAAGCACTTGCTGAATTGCAGGGAAAGTCCGGGAGGCATTTGCTCTGCTGGCACACTTTCTCCTTCCTAGACAGAGTGGAAAAGCTTTTCCCTGCCGTGTAGGCGACAAGAGACGCATTAGACGGGCATCCGGAGCTGTCCGAAGGTAAGCGCCTGTTCCCGGCCTCTTTCGGCACAAGCCCCCGCTCCGGAGCGCACCGCGGGCGGCCGGAGGCTCTCTGCCGGCGAAGGTGCCTCGTCTCCGGCAAGGAAGCCTCAGTCGCTTCTCCTGCACACGGAGAGCGTGCTAGCTGCTGAAACGTGAAGAAAGAAGCTGCAGAACACTGGCACTGAGCCTGCAGCTTTCCAGCGGAGAGAAAAAGCTACTTGAACACTCTGCAAGCCTTTCCACTCCCAAAAACATGCACATGGAAGGAGCTGCTGCAAAAGCGATGCTGTGCTCGCTGCTGCTGCTCCTGAAGCTCTGGCTGCTAAATCTGAGGCTTTCCTTCCAATTTCAAGCTGCAAAGCACTTGCTGAATTGCAGGGAACGTCCGGGAGGCATTTGCTGTGCTGGCACACTTTCTCCTTCCTAGACAGAGTGGAAAAGCTTTTCCCTGCCGTGTAGGCGACAAGAGACGCATTAGACGGGCATCCGGAGCTGTCCGAAGGTAAGCGCCTGTTCCCGGCCTCTTTCGGCACAAGCCCCCGCTCCGGAGCGCACCGCGGCCGGCAGGATGCTCTCTGCCGGCGAAGGTGCCGCTTCTCCGGCAAGGAAGCCTCAGCCGCTTCTCCTGCACACGGAGAGCGTGCTAGCTGCTGAAACGTGAAGAAAGAAGCTGCAGAACACTGGCACTGAGCCTGCAGCTTTCCAGCGGGGAGAAAAAGCTACTTGAACACTCTGCAAGCCTTTCCACTCCCAAAAACATGCACATGGAAGGAGCTGCTGCAAAAGCGATGCTGTGCTCGCTGCTGCTCCTCCTGAAGCTCTGGCTGCTAAATCTGAGGCTTTCCTTCCAATTTCAAGCTGCAAAGCACTTGCTGAATTGCAGGGAAAGTCCGGGAGGCATTTGCTCTGCTGGCACACTTTCTCCTTCCTAGACAGAGTGGAAAAGCTTTTCCCTGCCGTGTAGGCGACAAGAGACGCATTAGACGGGCATCCGGAGCTGTCCGAAGGTAAGCGCCTGTTGCCGGCCTCTTTCGGCACAAGCCCCCGCTCCGGAGCGCACCGCGGCCGGCAGGATGCTCTCTGCCAGCGAAGGTGCCGCTTCTCCGGCAAGGAAGCCTCAGCCGCTTCTCCTGCACACGGAGAGCGTGCTAGCTGCTGAAACGTGAAGAAAGAAGCTGCAGAACACTGGCACTGAGCGTGCAGCTTTCCAGCGGAGAGAAAAAGCTACTTGAACACTCTGCAAGCCTTTCTACTCCCAAAAACATGCACATGGAAGGAGCTGCTGCAAAAGCGATGCTGTGCTCGCTGCTGCTCCTCCTGAAGCTCTGGCTGCTAAATCTGAGGCTTTCCTTCCAATTTCAAGCTGCAAAGCACTTGCTGAATTGCAGGGAAAGTCCGGGAGGCATTTGCTGTGCTGGCACACTTTCTCCTTTCTAGACAGAGTGGAAAAGCTTTTCCCTGCCGTGTAGGCGACAAGAGACGCATTAGACGGGCATCCGGAGCTGTCCGAAGGTAAGCGCCTGTTCCCGGCCTCTTTCGGCACAAGCCCCCGCTCCGGAGCGCACCGCGGCCGGCCGGAGGCTCTCTGCCGGCGAAGGTGCCGCTTCTCCGGCAAGGAAGCCTCAGCCGCTTCTCCTGCACACGGAGAGCGTGCTAGCTGCTGAAACGTGAAGAAAGAAGCTGCAGAACACTGGCACTGAGCGTGCAGCTTTCCAGCGGAGAGAAAAAGCTACTTGAACACTCTGCAAGCCTTTCCACTCCCAAAAACATGCACATGGAAGGAGCTGCTGCAAAAGCGATGCTGTTCTCGCTGCTGCTCCTCCTGAAGCTCTGGCTGCTAAATCTGAGGCTTTCCTTCCAATTTCAAGCTGCAAAGCACTTGCTGAATTGCAGGGAAAGTCCGGGAGGCATTTGCTCTGCTGGCACACTTTCTCCTTCCTAGACAGAGTGGAAAAGCTTTTCCCTGCCGTGTAGGCGACAAGAGACGCATTAGACGGGCATCCGGAGCTGTCCGAAGGTAAGCGCCTGTTCCCGGCCTCTTTCGGCACAAGCCCCCGCTCCGGAGCGCACCGCGGCCGGCCGGAGGCTCTCTGCCGGCGAAGGTGCCGCTTCTCCGGCAAGGAAGCCTCAGCCGCTTCTCCTGCACACGGAGAGCGTGCTAGCTGCTGAAACGTGAAGAAAGAAGCTGCAGAACACTGGCACTGAGCGTGCAGCTTTCCAGCGGAGAGAAAAAGCTACTTGAACACTCTGCAAGCCTTTCCACTCCCAAAAACATGCACATGGAAGGAGCTGCTGCAAAAGCGATGCTGTGCTCGCTGCTGCTCCTCCTGAAGCTCTGGCTGCTAAATCTGAGGCTTTCCTTCCAATTTCAAGCTGCAAAGCACTTGCTGAATTGCAGGGAAAGTCCGGGAGGCATTTGCTCTGCTGGCACACTTTCTCCTTCCTAGACAGAGTGGAAAAGCTTTTCCCTGCCGTGTAGGCGACAAGAGACGCATTAGACGGGCATCCGGAGCTGTCCGAAGGTAAGCGCCTGTTCCCGGCCTCTTTCGGCACAAGCCCCCGCTCCGGAGCGCACCGCGGCCGGCAGGATGCTCTCTGCCGGCGAAGGTGCCGCTTCTCCGGCAAGGAAGCCTCAGCCGCTTCTCCTGCACACGGAGAGCGTGCTAGCTGCTGAAACGTGAAGAAAGAAGCTGCAGAGCACTGGCACTGAGCGTGCAGCTTTCCAGCGGAGAGAAAAAGCTACTTGAACACTCTGCAAGCCTTTCCACTCCCAAAAACATGCACATGGAAGGAGCTGCTGCAAAAGCGATGCTGTGCTCGCTGCTGCTCCTCCTGAAGCTCTGGCTGCTAAATCTGAGGCTTTCCTTCCAATTTCAAGCTGCAAAGCACTTGCTGAATTGCAGGGAAAGTCCGGGAGGCATTTGCTGTGCTGGCACACTTTCTCCTTTCTAGACAGAGTGGAAAAGCTTTTCCCTGCCGTGTAGGCGACAAGAGACGCATTAGACGGGCATCCGGAGCTGTCCGAAGGTAAGCGCCTGTTCCCGGCCTCTTTCGGCACAAGCCCCCGCTCCGGAGCGCACCGCGGCCGGCCGGAGGCTCTCTGCCGGCGAAGGTGCCTCGTCTCCGGCAAGGAAGCCTCAGCCGCTTCTCCTGCACACGGAGAGCGTGCTAGCTGCTGAAACGTGAAGAAAGAAGCTGCAGAACACTGGCACTGAGCGTGCAGCTTTCCAGCGGAGAGAAAAAGCTACTTGAACACTCTGCAAGCCTTTCCACTCCCAAAAACATGCACATGGAAGGAGCTGCTGCAAAAGCGATGCTGCGCTCGCTGCTGCTCCTCCTGAAGCTTTGGCTGCTAAATCTGAGGCTTTCCTTCCAATTTCAAGCTGCAAAGCACTTGCTGAATTGCAGGGAAAGTCCGGGAGGCATTTGCTCTGCTGGCACACTTTCTCCTTCCTAGACAGAGTGGAAAAGCTTTTCCCTGCCGTGTAGGCGTCAAGAGACGCATTAGACGGGCATCCGGAGCTGTCCGAAGGTAAGCGCCTGTTCCCGGCCTCTTTCGGCACAAGCCCCCGCTCCGGAGCGCACCGCGGCCGGCAGGATGCTCTCTGCCGGCGAAGGTGCCGCTTCTCCGGCAAGGAAGCCTCAGCCGCTTCTCCTGCACACGGAGAGCGTGCTAGCTGCTGAAACGTGAAGAAAGAAGCTGCAGAACACTGGCACTGAGCGTGCAGCTTTCCAGCGGAGAGAAAAAGCTACTTGAACACTCTGCAAGCCTTTCCACTCCCAAAAATATGCACATGGAAGGAGCTGCTGCAAAAGCGATGCTGTGCTCGCTGCTGCTCCTCCTGAAGCTCTGGCTGCTAAATCTGAGGCTTTCCTTCCAATTTCAAGCTGCAAAGCACTTGCTGAATTGCAGGGAAAGTCCGGGAGGCATTTGCTGTGCTGGCACACTTTCTCCTTCCTAGACAGAGTGGAAAAGCTTTTCCCTGCCGTGTAGGCGACAAGAGACGCATTAGACGGGCATCCGGAGCTGTCCGAAGGTAAGCGCCTGTTCCCGGCCTCTTTCGGCACAAGCCCCCGCTCCGGAGCGCACCGCGGGCGGCCGGAGGCTCTCTGCCGGCGAAGGTGCCTCGTCTCCGGCAAGGAAGCCTCAGCCGCTTCTCCTGCACACGGAGAGCGTGCTAGCTGCTGAAACGTGAAGAAAGAAGCTGCAGAACACTGGCACTGAGCGTGCAGCTTTCCAGCGGAGAGAAAAAGCTACTTGAACACTCTGCAAGCCTTTCCACTCCCAAAAACATGCACATGGAAGGAGCTGCTGCAAAAGCGATGCTGTGCTCGCTGCTGCTCCTCCTGAAGCTCTGGCTGCTAAATCTGAGGCTTTCCTTCCAATTTCAAGCTGCAAAGCACTTGCTGAATTGCAGGGAACGTCCGGGAGGCATTTGCTCTGCTGGCACACTTTCTCCTTCCTAGACAGAGTGGAAAAGCTTTTCCCTGCCGTGTAGGCGACAAGAGACGCATTAGACGGGCATCCGGAGCTGTCCGAAGGTAAGCGCCTGTTCCCGGCCTCTTTCGGCACAAGCCCCCGCTCCGGAGCGCACCGCGGCCGGCCGGAGGCTCTCTGCCGGCGAAGGTGCCGCTTCTCCGGCAAGGAAGCCTCAGCCGCTTCTCCTGCACACGGAGAGCGTGCTAGCTGCTGAAACGTGAAGAAAGAAGCTGCAGAACACTGGCACTGAGCCTGCAGCTTTCCAGCGGAGAGAAAAAGCTACTTGAACACTCTGCAAGCCTTTCCACTCCCAAAAACATGCACATGGAAGGAGCTGCTGCAAAAGCGATGCTGTGCTCGCTGCTGCTCCTCCTGAAGCTCTGGCTGCTAAATCTGAGGCTTTCCTTCCAATTTCAAGCTGCAAAGCACTTGCTGAATTGCAGGGAAAGTCCGGGAGGCATTTGCTCTGCTGGCACACTTTCTCCTTCCTAGACAGAGTGGAAAAGCTTTTCCCTGCCGTGTAGGCGACAAGAGACGCATTAGACGGGCATCCGGAGCTGTCCGAAGGTAAGCGCCTGTTCCCGGCCTCTTTCGGCACAAGCCCCCGCTCCGGAGCGCACCGCGGCCGGCCAGAGGCTCTCTGCCGGCGAAGGTGCCGCTTCTCCGGCAAGGAAGCCTCAGCCGCTTCTCCTGCACACGGAGAGCGTGCTAGCTGCTGAAACGTGAAGAAAGAAGCTGCAGAACACTGGCACTGAGCGTGCAGCTTTCCAGCGGAGAGAAAAAGCTACTTGAACACTCTGCAAGCCTTTCCACTCCCAAAAACATGCACATGGAAGGAGCTGCTGCAAAAGCGATGCTGTGCTCGCTGCTGCTCCTCCTGAAGCTCTGGCTGCTAAATCTGAGGCTTTCCTTCCAATTTCAAGCTGCAAAGCACTTGCTGAATTGCAGGGAAAGTCCGGGAGGCATTTGCTCTGCTGGCACACTTTCTCCTTCCTAGACAGAGTGGAAAAGCTTTTCCCTGCCGTGTAGGCGACAAGAGACGCATTAGACGGGCATCCGGAGCTGTCCGAAGGTAAGCGCCTGTTGCCGGCCTCTTTCGGCACAAGCCCCCGCTCCGGAGCGCACCGCGGCCGGCAGGATGCTCTCTGCCGGCGAAGGTGCCGCTTCTCCGGCAAGGAAGCCTCAGCCGCTTCTCCTGCACACGGAGAGCGTGCTAGCTGCTGAAACGTGAAGAAAGAAGCTGCAGAACACTGGCACTGAGCCTGCAGCTTTCCAGCGGAGAGAAAAAGCTACTTGAACACTCTGCAAGCCTTTCCACTCCCAAAAACATGCACATGGAAGGAGCTGCTGCAAAAGCGATGCTGTGCTCGCTGCTGCTCCTCCTGAAGCTCTGGCTGCTAAATCTGAGGCTTTCCTTCCAATTTCAAGCTGCAAAGCACTTGCTGAATTGCAGGGAAAGTCCGGGAGGCATTTGCTCTGCTGGCACACTTTCTCCTTCCTAGACAGAGTGGAAAAGCTTTTCCCTGCCGTGTAGGCGACAAGAGACGCATTAGACGGGCATCCGGAGCTGTCCGAAGGTAAGCGCCTGTTCCCGGCCTCTTTCGGCACAAGCCCCCGCTCCGGAGCGCACCGCGGCCGGCCGGAGGCTCTCTGCCGGCGAAGGTGCCGCTTCTCCGGCAAGGAAGCCTCAGCCGCTTCTCCTGCACACGGAGAGCGTGCTAGCTGCTGAAACGTGAAGAAAGAAGCTGCAGAACACTGGCACTGAGCGTGCAGCTTTCCAGCGGAGAGAAAAAGCTACTTGAACACTCTGCAAGCCTTTCCACTCCCAAAAATATGCACATGGAAGGAGCTGCTGCAAAAGCGATGCTGTGCTCGGTGCTGCTCCTCCTGAAGCTCTGGCTGCTAAATCTGAGGCTTTCCTTCCAATTTCAAGCTGCAAAGCACTTGCTGAATTGCAGGGAAAGTCCGGGAGGCATTTGCTGTGCTGGCACACTTTCTCCTTCCTAGACAGAGTGGAAAAGCTTTTCCCTGCCGTGTAGGCGACAAGAGACGCATTAGACGGGCATCCGGAGCTGTCCGAAGGTAAGCGCCTGTTCCCGGCCTCTTTCGGCACAAGCCCCCGCTCCGGAGCGCACCGCGGGCGGCCGGAGGCTCTCTGCCGGCGAAGGTGCCTCGTCTCCGGCAAGGAAGCCTCAGCCGCTTCTCCTGCACACGGAGAGCGTGCTAGCTGCTGAAACGTGAAGAAAGAAGCTGCAGAACACTGGCACTGAGCGTGCAGCTTTCCAGCGGAGAGAAAAAGCTACTTGAACACTCTGCAAGCCTTTCCACTCCCAAAAACATGCACATGGAAGGAGCTGCTGCAAAAGCGATGCTGTGCTCGCTGCTGCTCCTCCTGAAGCTCTGGCTGCTAAATCTGAGGCTTTCCTTCCAATTTCAAGCTGCAAAGCACTTGCTGAATTGCAGGGAAAGTCCGGGAGGCATTTGCTCTGCTGGCACACTTTCTCCTTCCTAGACAGAGTGGAAAAGCTTTTCCCTGCCGTGTAGGCGACAAGAGACGCATTAGACGGGCATCCGGAGCTGTCCGAAGGTAAGCGCCTGTTCCCGGCCTCTTTCGGCACAAGCCCCCGCTCCGGAGCGCACCGCGGCCGGCCGGAGGCTCTCTGCCGGCGAAGGTGCCGCTTCTCCGGCAAGGAAGCCTCAGCCGCTTCTCCTGCACACGGAGAGCGTGCTAGCTGCTGAAACGTGAAGAAAGAAGCTGCAGAACACTGGCACTGAGCCTGCAGCTTTCCAGCGGAGAGAAAAAGCTACTTGAACACTCTGCAAGCCTTTCCACTCCCAAAAACATGCACATGGAAGGAGCTGCTGCAAAAGCGATGCTGTGCTCGCTGCTGCTCCTCCTGAAGCTCTGGCTGCTAAATCTGAGGCTTTCCTTCCAATTTCAAGCTGCAAAGCACTTGCTGAATTGCAGGGAAAGTCCGGGAGGCATTTGCTCTGCTGGCACACTTTCTCCTTCCTAGACAGAGTGGAAAAGCTTTTCCCTGCCGTGTAGGCGACAAGAGACGCATTAGACGGGCATCCGGAGCTGTCCGAAGGTAAGCGCCTGTTCCCGGCCTCTTTCGGCACAAGCCCCCGCTCCGGAGCGCACCGCGGCCGGCCAGAGGCTCTCTGCCGGCGAAGGTGCCGCTTCTCCGGCAAGGAAGCCTCAGCCGCTTCTCCTGCACACGGAGAGCGTGCTAGCTGCTGAAACGTGAAGAAAGAAGCTGCAGAACACTGGCACTGAGCGTGCAGCTTTCCAGCGGAGAGAAAAAGCTACTTGAACACTCTGCAAGCCTTTCCACTCCCAAAAACATGCACATGGAAGGAGCTGCTGCAAAAGCGATGCTGTGCTCGCTGCTGCTCCTCCTGAAGCTCTGGCTGCTAAATCTGAGGCTTTCCTTCCAATTTCAAGCTGCAAAGCACTTGCTGAATTGCAGGGAAAGTCCGGGAGGCATTTGCTGTGCTGGCACACTTTCTCCTTCCTAGACAGAGTGGAAAAGCTTTTCCCTGCCGTGTAGGCGACAAGAGACGCATTAGACGGGCATCCGGAGCTGTCCGAAGGTAAGCGCCTGTTGCCGGCCTCTTTCGGCACAAGCCCCCGCTCCGGAGCGCACCGCGGCCGGCAGGATGCTCTCTGCCGGCGAAGGTGCCGCTTCTCCGGCAAGGAAGCCTCAGCCGCTTCTCCTGCACACGGAGAGCGTGCTAGCTGCTGAAACGTGAAGAAAGAAGCTGCAGAACACTGGCACTGAGCCTGCAGCTTTCCAGCGGAGAGAAAAAGCTACTTGAACACTCTGCAAGCCTTTCCACTCCCAAAAACATGCACATGGAAGGAGCTGCTGCAAAAGCGATGCTGTGCTCGCTGCTGCTCCTCCTGAAGCTCTGGCTGCTAAATCTGAGGCTTTCCTTCCAATTTCAAGCTGCAAAGCACTTGCTGAATTGCAGGGAAAGTCCGGGAGGCATTTGCTGTGCTGGCACACTTTCTCCTTCCTAGACAGAGTGGAAAAGCTTTTCCCTGCCGTGTAGGCGACAAGAGACGCATTAGACGGGCATCCGGAGCTGTCCGAAGGTAAGCGCCTGTTCCCGGCCTCTTTCGGCACAAGCCCCCGCTCTGGAGCGCACCGCGGCCGGCCGGAGGCTCTCTGCCGGCGAAGGTGCCGCTTCTCCGGCAAGGAAGCCTCAGCCGCTTCTCCTGCACACGGAGAGCGTGCTAGCTGCTGAAACGTGAAGAAAGAAGCTGCAGAACACTGGCACTGAGCGTGCAGCTTTCCAGCGGAGAGAAAAAGCTACTTGAACACTCTGCAAGCCTTTCCACTCCCAAAAACATGCACATGGAAGGAGCTGCTGCAAAAGCGATGCTGTGCTCGCTGCTGCTCCTCCTGAAGCTCTGGCTGCTAAATCTGAGGCTTTCCTTCCAATTTCAAGCTGCAAAGCACTTGCTGAATTGCAGGGAACGTCCGGGAGGCATTTGCTGTGCTGGCACACTTTCTCCTTCCTAGACAGAGTGGAAAAGCTTTTCCCTGCCGTGTAGGCGACAAGAGACGCATTAGACGGGCATCCGGAGCTGTCCGAAGGTAAGCGCCTGTTCCCGGCCTCTTTCGGCACAAGCCCCCGCTCCGGAGCGCACCGCGGCCGGCCAGAGGCTCTCTGCCGGCGAAGGTGCCGCTTCTCCGGCAAGGAAGCCTCAGCCGCTTCTCCTGCACACGGAGAGCGTGCTAGCTGCTGAAACGTGAAGAAAGAAGCTGCAGAACACTGGCACTGAGCCTGCAGCTTTCCAGCGGAGAGAAAAAGCTACTTGAACACTCTGCAACCCTTTCCACTCCCAAAAATATGCACATGGAAGGAGCTGCTGCAAAAGCGATGCTGTGCTCGCTGCTGCTCCTCCTGAAGCTCTGGCTGCTAAATCTGAGGCTTTCCTTCCAATTTCAAGCTGCAAAGCACTTGCTGAATTGCAGGGAAAGTCCGGGAGGCATTTGCTGTGCTGGCACACTTTCTCCTTCCTAGACAGAGTGGAAAAGCTTTTCCCTGCCGTGTAGGCGACAAGAGACGCATTAGACGGGCATCCGGAGCTGTCCGAAGGTAAGCGCCTGTTCCCGGCCTCTTTCGGCACAAGCCCCCGCTCCGGAGCGCACCGCGGCCGGCAGGATGCTCTCGGCCGGCGAAGGTGCCGCTTCTCCGGCAAGGAAGCCTCAGCCGCTTCTCCTGCACACGGAGAGCGTGCTAGCTGCTGAAACGTGAAGAAAGAAGCTGCAGAACACTGGCACTGAGCGTGCAGCTTTCCAGCGGAGAGAAAAAGCTACTTGAACACTCTGCAAGCCTTTCCACTCCCAAAAACATGCACATGGAAGGAGCTGCTGCAAAAGCGATGCTGTGCTCGCTGCTGCTCCTCCTGAAGCTCTGGCTGCTAAATCTGAGGCTTTCCTTCCAATTTCAAGCTGCAAAGCACTTGCTGAATTGCAGGGAAAGTCCGGGAGGCATTTGCTGTGCTGGCACACTTTCTCCTTCCTAGACAGAGTGGAAAAGCTTTTCCCTGCCGTGTAGGCGACAAGAGACGCATTAGACGGGCATCCGGAGCTGTCCGAAGGTAAGCGCCTGTTCCCGGCCTCTTTCGGCACAAGCCCCCGCTCTGGAGCGCACCGCGGCCGGCCGGAGGCTCTCTGCCGGCGAAGGTGCCGCTTCTCCGGCAAGGAAGCCTCAGCCGCTTCTCCTGCACACGGAGAGCGTGCTAGCTGCTGAAACGTGAAGAAAGAAGCTGCAGAACACTGGCACTGAGCGTGCAGCTTTCCAGCGGAGAGAAAAAGCTACTTGAACACTCTGCAAGCCTTTCCACTCCCAAAAACATGCACATGGAAGGAGCTGCTGCAAAAGCGATGCTGTGCTCGCTGCTGCTCCTCCTGAAGCTCTGGCTGCTAAATCTGAGGCTTTCCTTCCAATTTCAAGCTGCAAAGCACTTGCTGAATTGCAGGGAAAGTCCGGGAGGCATTTGCTGTGCTGGCACACTTTCTCCTTCCTAGACAGAGTGGAAAAGCTTTTCCCTGCCGTGTAGGCGACAAGAGACGCATTAGACGGGCATCCGGAGCTGTCCGAAGGTAAGCGCCTGTTCCCGGCCTCTTTCGGCACAAGCCCCCGCTCCGGAGCGCACCGCGGCCGGCAGGATGCTCTCTGCCGGCGAAGGTGCCGCTTCTCCGGCAAGGAAGCCTCAGCCGCTTCTCCTGCACACGGAGAGCGTGCTAGCTGCTGAAACGTGAAGAAAGAAGCTGCAGAACACTGGCACTGAGCGTGCAGCTTTCCAGCGGAGAGAAAAAGCTACTTGAACACTCTGCAAGCCTTTCCACTCCCAAAAACATGCACATGGAAGGAGCTGCTGCAAAAGCGATGCTGTTCTCGCTGCTGCTCCTCCTGAAGCTCTGGCTGCTAAATCTGAGGCTTTCCTTCCAATTTCAAGCTGCAAAGCACTTGCTGAATTGCAGGGAAAGTCCGGGAGGCATTTGCTGTGCTGGCACACTTTCTCCTTCCTAGACAGAGTGGAAAAGCTTTTCCCTGCCGTGTAGGCGACAAGAGACGCATTAGACGGGCATCCGGAGCTGTCCGAAGGTAAGCGCCTGTTCCCGGCCTCTTTCGGCACAAGCCCCCGCTCCGGAGCGCACCGCGGCCGGCCGGAGGCTCTCTGCCGGCGAAGGTGCCGCTTCTCCGGCAAGGAAGCCTCAGCCGCTTCTCCTGCACACGGAGAGCGTGCTAGCTGCTGAAACGTGAAGAAAGAAGCTGCAGAACACTGGCACTGAGCGTGCAGCTTTCCAGCGGAGAGAAAAAGCTACTTGAACACTCTGCAAGCCTTTCCACTCCCAAAAACATGCACATGGAAGGAGCTGCTGCAAAAGCGATGCTGTGCTCGCTGCTGCTCCTCCTGAAGCTCTGGCTGCTAAATCTGAGGCTTTCCTTCCAATTTCAAGCTGCAAAGCACTTGCTGAATTGCAGGGAAAGTCCGGGAGGCATTTGCTGTGCTGGCACACTTTCTCCTTCCTAGACAGAGTGGAAAAGCTTTTCCCTGCCGTGTAGGCGACAAGAGACGCATTAGACGGGCATCCGGAGCTGTCCGAAGGTAAGCGCCTGTTCCCGGCCTCTTTCGGCACAAGCCCCCGCTCCGGAGCGCACCGCGGCCGGCAGGATGCTCTCTGCCGGCGAAGGTGCCGCTTCTCCGGCAAGGAAGCCTCAGCCGCTTCTCCTGCACACGGAGAGCGTGCTAGCTGCTGAAACGTGAAGAAAGAAGCTGCAGAACACTGGCACTGAGCGTGCAGCTTTCCAGCGGAGAGAAAAAGCTACTTGAACACTCTGCAAGCCTTTCCACTCCCAAAAACATGCACATGGAAGGAGCTGCTGCAAAAGCGATGCTGTGCTCGCTGCTGCTCCTCCTGAAGCTCTGGCTGCTAAATCTGAGGCTTTCCTTCCAATTTCAAGCTGCAAAGCACTTGCTGAATTGCAGGGAAAGTCCGGGAGGCATTTGCTGTGCTGGCACACTTTCTCCTTCCTAGACAGAGTGGAAAAGCTTTTCCCTGCCGTGTAGGCGACAAGAGACGCATTAGACGGGCATCCGGAGCTGTCCGAAGGTAAGCGCCTGTTCCCGGCCTCTTTCGGCACAAGCCCCCGCTCCGGAGCGCACCGCGGCCGGCCGGAGGCTCTCTGCCGGCGAAGGTGCCGCTTCTCCGGCAAGGAAGCCTCAGCCGCTTCTCCTGCACACGGAGAGCGTGCTAGCTGCTGAAACGTGAAGAAAGAAGCTGCAGAACACTGGCACTGAGCGTGCAGCTTTCCAGCGGAGAGAAAAAGCTACTTGAACACTCTGCAAGCCTTTCCACTCCCAAAAACATGCACATGGAAGGAGCTGCTGCAAAAGCGATGCTGTGCTCGCTGCTGCTCCTCCTGAAGCTCTGGCTGCTAAATCTGAGGCTTTCCTTCCAATTTCAAGCTGCAAAGCACTTGCTGAATTGCAGGGAACGTCCGGGAGGCATTTGCTGTGCTGGCACACTTTCTCCTTCCTAGACAGAGTGGAAAAGCTTTTCCCTGCCGTGTAGGCGACAAGAGACGCATTAGACGGGCATCCGGAGCTGTCCGAAGGTAAGCGCCTGTTCCCGGCCTCTTTCGGCACAAGCCCCCGCTCCGGAGCGCACCGCGGCCGGCAGGATGCTCTCTGCCGGCGAAGGTGCCGCTTCTCCGGCAAGGAAGCCTCAGCCGCTTCTCCTGCACACGGAGAGCGTGCTAGCTGCTGAAACGTGAAGAAAGAAGCTGCAGAACACTGGCACTGAGCCTGCAGCTTTCCAGCGGAGAGAAAAAGCTACTTGAACACTCTGCAAGCCTTTCCACTCCCAAAAATATGCACATGGAAGGAGCTGCTGCAAAAGCGATGCTGTGCTCGCTGCTGCTCCTCCTGAAGCTCTGGCTGCTAAATCTGAGGCTTTCCTTCCAATTTCAAGCTGCAAAGCACTTGCTGAATTGCAGGGAAAGTCCGGGAGGCATTTGCTGTGCTGGCACACTTTCTCCTTCCTAGACAGAGTGGAAAAGCTTTTCCCTGCCGTGTAGGCGACAAGAGACGCATTAGACGGGCATCCGGAGCTGTCCGAAGGTAAGCGCCTGTTCCCGGCCTCTTTCGGCACAAGCCCCCGCTCCGGAGCGCACCGCGGCCGGCAGGATGCTCTCTGCCGGCGAAGGTGCCGCTTCTCCGGCAAGGAAGCCTCAGCCGCTTCTCCTGCACACGGAGAGCGTGCTAGCTGCTGAAACGTGAAGAAAGAAGCTGCAGAACACTGGCACTGAGCGTGCAGCTTTCCAGCGGAGAGAAAAAGCTACTTGAACACTCTGCAAGCCTTTCCACTCCCAAAAACATGCACATGGAAGGAGCTGCTGCAAAAGCGATGCTGTGCTCGCTGCTGCTCCTCCTGAAGCTCTGGCTGCTAAATCTGAGGCTTTCCTTCCAATTTCAAGCTGCAAAGCACTTGCTGAATTGCAGGGAAAGTCCGGGAGGCATTTGCTGTGCTGGCACACTTTCTCCTTCCTAGACAGAGTGGAAAAGCTTTTCCCTGCCGTGTAGGCGACAAGAGACGCATTAGACGGGCATCCGGAGCTGTCCGAAGGTAAGCGCCTGTTCCCGGCCTCTTTCGGCACAAGCCCCCGCTCTGGAGCGCACCGCGGCCGGCCGGAGGCTCTCTGCCGGCGAAGGTGCCGCTTCTCCGGCAAGGAAGCCTCAGCCGCTTCTCCTGCACACGGAGAGCGTGCTAGCTGCTGAAACGTGAAGAAAGAAGCTGCAGAACACTGGCACTGAGCGTGCAGCTTTCCAGCGGAGAGAAAAAGCTACTTGAACACTCTGCAAGCCTTTCCACTCCCAAAAACATGCACATGGAAGGAGCTGCTGCAAAAGCGATGCTGTGCTCGCTGCTGCTCCTCCTGAAGCTCTGGCTGCTAAATCTGAGGCTTTCCTTCCAATTTCAAGCTGCAAAGCACTTGCTGAATTGCAGGGAAAGTCCGGGAGGCATTTGCTGTGCTGGCACACTTTCTCCTTCCTAGACAGAGTGGAAAAGCTTTTCCCTGCCGTGTAGGCGACAAGAGACGCATTAGACGGGCATCCGGAGCTGTCCGAAGGTAAGCGCCTGTTCCCGGCCTCTTTCGGCACAAGCCCCCGCTCCGGAGCGCACCGCGGCCGGCAGGATGCTCTCTGCCGGCGAAGGTGCCGCTTCTCCGGCAAGGAAGCCTCAGCCGCTTCTCCTGCACACGGAGAGCGTGCTAGCTGCTGAAACGTGAAGAAAGAAGCTGCAGAACACTGGCACTGAGCCTGCAGCTTTCCAGCGGAGAGAAAAAGCTACTTGAACACTCTGCAAGCCTTTCCACTCCCAAAAACATGCACATGGAAGGAGCTGCTGCAAAAGCGATGCTGTGCTCGCTGCTGCTCCTCCTGAAGCTCTGGCTGCTAAATCTGAGGCTTTCCTTCCAATTTCAAGCTGCAAAGCACTTGCTGAATTGCAGGGAAAGTCCGGGAGGCATTTGCTGTGCTGGCACACTTTCTCCTTCCTAGACAGAGTGGAAAAGCTTTTCCCTGCCGTGTAGGCGACAAGAGACGCATTAGACGGGCATCCGGAGCTGTCCGAAGGTAAGCGCCTGTTCCCGGCCTCTTTCGGCACAAGCCCCCGCTCCGGAGCGCACCGCGGCCGGCAGGATGCTCTCTGCCGGCGAAGGTGCCGCTTCTCCGGCAAGGAAGCCTCAGCCGCTTCTCCTGCACACGGAGAGCGTGCTAGCTGCTGAAACGTGAAGAAAGAAGCTGCAGAACACTGGCACTGAGCCTGCAGCTTTCCAGCGGAGAGAAAAAGCTACTTGAACACTCTGCAACCCTTTCCACTCCCAAAAATATGCACATGGAAGGAGCTGCTGCAAAAGCGATGCTGTGCTCGCTGCTGCTCCTCCTGAAGCTCTGGCTGCTAAATCTGAGGCTTTCCTTCCAATTTCAAGCTGCAAAGAACTTGCTGAATTGCAGGGAAAGTCCGGGAGGCATTTGCTGTGCTGGCACACTTTCTCCTTCCTAGACAGAGTGGAAAAGCTTTTCCCTGCCATGTAGGCGACAAGAGACGCATTAGACGGGCATCCGGAGCTGTCCGAAGGTAAGCGCCTGTTCCCGGCCTCTTTCGGCACAAGCCCCCGCTCCGGAGCGCACCGCGGCCGGCAGGATGCTCTCTGCCGGCGAAGGTGCCGCTTCTCCGGCAAGGAAGCCTCAGCCGCTTCTCCTGCACACGGAGAGCGTGCTAGCTGCTGAAACGTGAAGAAAGAAGCTGCAGAACACTGGCACTGAGCGTGCAGCTTTCCAGCGGAGAGAAAAAGCTACTTGAACACTCTGCAAGCCTTTCCACTCCCAAAAACATGCACATGGAAGGAGCTGCTGCAAAAGCGATGCTGTGCTCGCTGCTGCTCCTCCTGAAGCTCTGGCTGCTAAATCTGAGGCTTTCCTTCCAATTTCAAGCTGCAAAGCACTTGCTGAATTGCAGGGAAAGTCCGGGAGGCATTTGCTCTGCTGGCACACTTTCTCCTTCCTAGACAGAGTGGAAAAGCTTTTCCCTGCCGTGTAGGCGACAAGAGACGCATTAGACGGGCATCCGGAGCTGTCCGAAGGTAAGCGCCTGTTCCCGGCCTCTTTCGGCACAAGCCCCCGCTCCGGAGCGCACCGCGGCCGGCAGGATGCTCTCTGCCGGCGAAGGTGCCGCTTCTCCGGCAAGGAAGCCTCAGCCGCTTCTCCTGCACACGGAGAGCGTGCTAGCTGCTGAAACGTGAAGAAAGAAGCTGCAGAACACTGGCACTGAGCCTGCAGCTTTCCAGCGGAGAGAAAAAGCTACTTGAACACGCTGCAAGCCTTTCCACTCCCAAAAACATGCACATGGAAGGAGCTGCTGCAAAAGCGATGCTGTGCTCGCTGCTGCTCCTCCTGAAGCTCTGGCTGCTAAATCTGAGGCTTTCCTTCCAATTTCAAGCTGCAAAGCACTTGCTGAATTGCAGGGAAAGTCCGGGAGGCATTTGCTCTGCTGGCACACTTTCTCCTTCTGAGACAGAGTGGAAAAGCTTTTCCCTGCCGTGTAGGCGACAAGAGACGCATTAGACGGGCATCCGGAGCTGTCCGAAGGTAAGCGCCTGTTGCCGGCCTCTTTCGGCACAAGCCCCCGCTCCGGAGCGCACCGCGGCCGGCAGGATGCTCTCTGCCGGCGAAGGTGCCGCTTCTCCGGCAAGGAAGCCTCAGCCGCTTCTCCTGCACACGGAGAGCGTGCTAGCTGCTGAAACGTGAAGAAAGAAGCTGCAGAACACTGGCACTGAGCGTGCAGCTTTCCAGCGGAGAGAAAAAGCTACTTGAACACTCTGCAAGCCTTTCCACTCCCAAAAACATGCACATGGAAGGAGCTGCTGCAAAAGCGATGCTGTGCTCGCTGCTGCTCCTCCTGAAGCTCTGGCTGCTAAATCTGAGGCTTTCCTTCCAATTTCAAGCTGCAAAGCACTTGCTGAATTGCAGGGAAAGTCCGGGAGGCATTTGCTGTGCTGGCACACTTTCTCCTTCCTAGACAGAGTGGAAAAGCTTTTCCCTGCCGTGTAGGCGACAAGAGACGCATTAGACGGGCATCCGGAGCTGTCCGAAGGTAAGCGCCTGTTGCCGGCCTCTTTCGGCACAAGCCCCCGCTCCGGAGCGCACCGCGGCCGGCCGGAGGCTCTCTGCCGGCGAAGGTGCCGCTTCTCCGGCAAGGAAGCCTCAGCCGCTTCTCCTGCACACGGAGAGCGTGCTAGCTGCTGAAACGTGAAGAAAGAAGCTGCAGAACACTGGCACTGAGCCTGCAGCTTTCCAGCGGAGAGAAAAAGCTACTTGAACACTCTGCAAGCCTTTCCACTCCCAAAAACATGCACATGGAAGGAGCTGCTGCAAAAGCGATGCTGTGCTCGCTGCTGCTGCTCCTGAAGCTCTGGCTGCTAAATCTGAGGCTTTCCTTCCAATTTCAAGCTGCAAAGCACTTGCTGAATTGCAGGGAACGTCCGGGAGGCATTTGCTGTGTTGGCACACTTTCTCCTTCCTAGACAGAGTGGAAAAGCTTTTCCCTGCCGTGTAGGCGACAAGAGACGCATTAGACGGGCATCCGGAGCTGTCCGAAGGTAAGCGCCTGTTCCCGGCCTCTTTCGGCACAAGCCCCCGCTCCGGAGCGCACCGCGGCCGGCAGGATGCTCTCTGCCGGCGAAGGTGCCGCTTCTCCGGCAAGGAAGCCTCAGCCGCTTCTCCTGCACACGGAGAGCGTGCTAGCTGCTGAAACGTGAAGAAAGAAGCTGCAGAACACTGGCACTGAGCCTGCAGCTTTCCAGCGGAGAGAAAAAGCTACTTGAACACTCTGCAAGCCTTTCCACTCCCAAAAATATGCACATGGAAGGAGCTGCTGCAAAAGCGATGCTGTGCTCGCTGCTGCTCCTCCTGAAGCTCTGGCTGCTAAATCTGAGGCTTTCCTTCCAATTTCAAGCTGCAAAGCACTTGCTGAATTGCAGGGAACGTCCGGGAGGCATTTGCTCTGCTGGCACACTTTCTCCTTCCTAGACAGAGTGGAAAAGCTTTTCCCTGCCGTGTAGGCGACAAGAGACGCATTAGACGGGCATCCGGAGCTGTCCGAAGGTAAGCGCCTGTTCCCGGCCTCTTTCGGCACAAGCCCCCGCTCCGGAGCGCACCGCGGCCGGCAGGATGCTCTCTGCCGGCGAAGGTGCCGCTTCTCCGGCAAGGAAGCCTCAGCCGCTTCTCCTGCACACGGAGAGCGTGCTAGCTGCTGAAACGTGAAGAAAGAAGCTGCAGAACACTGGCACTGAGCGTGCAGCTTTCCAGCGGAGAGAAAAAGCTACTTGAACACTCTGCAAGCCTTTCCACTCCCAAAAACATGCACATGGAAGGAGCTGCTGCAAAAGCGATGCTGTGCTCGCTGCTGCTCCTCCTGAAGCTCTGGCTGCTAAATCTGAGGCTTTCCTTCCAATTTCAAGCTGCAAAGCACTTGCTGAATTGCAGGGAAAGTCCGGGAGGCATTTGCTGTGCTGGCACACTTTCTCCTTCCTAGACAGAGTGGAAAAGCTTTTCCCTGCCGTGTAGGCGACAAGAGACGCATTAGACGGGCATCCGGAGCTGTCCGAAGGTAAGCGCCTGTTCCCGGCCTCTTTCGGCACAAGCCCCCGCTCTGGAGCGCACCGCGGCCGGCCGGAGGCTCTCTGCCGGCGAAGGTGCCGCTTCTCCGGCAAGGAAGCCTCAGCCGCTTCTCCTGCACACGGAGAGCGTGCTAGCTGCTGAAACGTGAAGAAAGAAGCTGCAGAACACTGGCACTGAGCGTGCAGCTTTCCAGCGGAGAGAAAAAGCTACTTGAACACTCTGCAAGCCTTTCCACTCCCAAAAACATGCACATGGAAGGAGCTGCTGCAAAAGCGATGCTGTGCTCGCTGCTGCTCCTCCTGAAGCTCTGGCTGCTAAATCTGAGGCTTTCCTTCCAATTTCAAGCTGCAAAGCACTTGCTGAATTGCAGGGAAAGTCCGGGAGGCATTTGCTGTGCTGGCACACTTTCTCCTTCCTAGACAGAGTGGAAAAGCTTTTCCCTGCCGTGTAGGCGACAAGAGACGCATTAGACGGGCATCCGGAGCTGTCCGAAGGTAAGCGCCTGTTCCCGGCCTCTTTCGGCACAAGCCCCCGCTCCGGAGCGCACCGCGGCCGGCAGGATGCTCTCTGCCGGCGAAGGTGCCGCTTCTCCGGCAAGGAAGCCTCAGCCGCTTCTCCTGCACACGGAGAGCGTGCTAGCTGCTGAAACGTGAAGAAAGAAGCTGCAGAACACTGGCACTGAGCCTGCAGCTTTCCAGCGGAGAGAAAAAGCTACTTGAACACTCTGCAAGCCTTTCCACTCCCAAAAATATGCACATGGAAGGAGCTGCTGCAAAAGCGATGCTGTGCTCGCTGCTGCTCCTCCTGAAGCTCTGGCTGCTAAATCTGAGGCTTTCCTTCCAATTTCAAGCTGCAAAGCACTTGCTGAATTGCAGGGAAAGTCCGGGAGGCATTTGCTGTGCTGGCACACTTTCTCCTTCCTAGACAGAGTGGAAAAGCTTTTCCCTGCCGTGTAGGCGACAAGAGACGCATTAGACGGGCATCCGGAGCTGTCCGAAGGTAAGCGCCTGTTCCCGGCCTCTTTCGGCACAAGCCCCCGCTCCGGAGCGCACCGCGGCCGGCAGGATGCTCTCTGCCGGCGAAGGTGCCGCTTCTCCGGCAAGGAAGCCTCAGCCGCTTCTCCTGCACACGGAGAGCGTGCTAGCTGCTGAAACGTGAAGAAAGAAGCTGCAGAACACTGGCACTGAGCCTGCAGCTTTCCAGCGGAGAGAAAAAGCTACTTGAACACTCTGCAAGCCTTTCCACTCCCAAAAACATGCACATGGAAGGAGCTGCTGCAAAAGCGATGCTGTGCTCGCTGCTGCTCCTCCTGAAGCTCTGGCTGCTAAATCTGAGGCTTTCCTTCCAATTTCAAGCTGCAAAGCACTTGCTGAATTGCAGGGAAAGTCCGGGAGGCATTTGCTGTGCTGGCACACTTTCTCCTTCCTAGACAGAGTGGAAAAGCTTTTCCCTGCCGTGTAGGCGACAAGAGACGCATTAGACGGGCATCCGGAGCTGTCCGAAGGTAAGCGCCTGTTCCCGGCCTCTTTCGGCACAAGCCCCCGCTCCGGAGCGCACCGCGGCCGGCAGGATGCTCTCTGCCGGCGAAGGTGCCGCTTCTCCGGCAAGGAAGCCTCAGCCGCTTCTCCTGCACACGGAGAGCGTGCTAGCTGCTGAAACGTGAAGAAAGAAGCTGCAGAACACTGGCACTGAGCCTGCAGCTTTCCAGCGGAGAGAAAAAGCTACTTGAACACTCTGCAACCCTTTCCACTCCCAAAAATATGCACATGGAAGGAGCTGCTGCAAAAGCGATGCTGTGCTCGCTGCTGCTCCTCCTGAAGCTCTGGCTGCTAAATCTGAGGCTTTCCTTCCAATTTCAAGCTGCAAAGAACTTGCTGAATTGCAGGGAAAGTCCGGGAGGCATTTGCTGTGCTGGCACACTTTCTCCTTCCTAGACAGAGTGGAAAAGCTTTTCCCTGCCATGTAGGCGACAAGAGACGCATTAGACGGGCATCCGGAGCTGTCCGAAGGTAAGCGCCTGTTCCCGGCCTCTTTCGGCACAAGCCCCCGCTCCGGAGCGCACCGCGGCCGGCAGGATGCTCTCTGCCGGCGAAGGTGCCGCTTCTCCGGCAAGGAAGCCTCAGCCGCTTCTCCTGCACACGGAGAGCGTGCTAGCTGCTGAAACGTGAAGAAAGAAGCTGCAGAACACTGGCACTGAGCGTGCAGCTTTCCAGCGGAGAGAAAAAGCTACTTGAACACTCTGCAAGCCTTTCCACTCCCAAAAACATGCACATGGAAGGAGCTGCTGCAAAAGCGATGCTGTGCTCGCTGCTGCTCCTCCTGAAGCTCTGGCTGCTAAATCTGAGGCTTTCCTTCCAATTTCAAGCTGCAAAGCACTTGCTGAATTGCAGGGAAAGTCCGGGAGGCATTTGCTCTGCTGGCACACTTTCTCCTTCTGAGACAGAGTGGAAAAGCTTTTCCCTGCCGTGTAGGCGACAAGAGACGCATTAGACGGGCATCCGGAGCTGTCCGAAGGTAAGCGCCTGTTGCCGGCCTCTTTCGGCACAAGCCCCCGCTCCGGAGCGCACCGCGGCCGGCAGGATGCTCTCTGCCGGCGAAGGTGCCGCTTCTCCGGCAAGGAAGCCTCAGCCGCTTCTCCTGCACACGGAGAGCGTGCTAGCTGCTGAAACGTGAAGAAAGAAGCTGCAGAACACTGGCACTGAGCCTGCAGCTTTCCAGCGGAGAGAAAAAGCTACTTGAACACGCTGCAAGCCTTTCCACTCCCAAAAACATGCACATGGAAGGAGCTGCTGCAAAAGCGATGCTGTGCTCGCTGCTGCTCCTCCTGAAGCTCTGGCTGCTAAATCTGAGGCTTTCCTTCCAATTTCAAGCTGCAAAGCACTTGCTGAATTGCAGGGAAAGTCCGGGAGGCATTTGCTCTGCTGGCACACTTTCTCCTTCTGAGACAGAGTGGAAAAGCTTTTCCCTGCCGTGTAGGCGACAAGAGACGCATTAGACGGGCATCCGGAGCTGTCCGAAGGTAAGCGCCTGTTGCCGGCCTCTTTCGGCACAAGCCCCCGCTCCGGAGCGCACCGCGGCCGGCAGGATGCTCTCTGCCGGCGAAGGTGCCGCTTCTCCGGCAAGGAAGCCTCAGCCGCTTCTCCTGCACACGGAGAGCGTGCTAGCTGCTGAAACGTGAAGAAAGAAGCTGCAGAACACTGGCACTGAGCGTGCAGCTTTCCAGCGGAGAGAAAAAGCTACTTGAACACTCTGCAAGCCTTTCCACTCCCAAAAACATGCACATGGAAGGAGCTGCTGCAAAAGCGATGCTGTGCTCGCTGCTGCTCCTCCTGAAGCTCTGGCTGCTAAATCTGAGGCTTTCCTTCCAATTTCAAGCTGCAAAGCACTTGCTGAATTGCAGGGAAAGTCCGGGAGGCATTTGCTGTGCTGGCACACTTTCTCCTTCCTAGACAGAGTGGAAAAGCTTTTCCCTGCCGTGTAGGCGACAAGAGACGCATTAGACGGGCATCCGGAGCTGTCCGAAGGTAAGCGCCTGTTGCCGGCCTCTTTCGGCACAAGCCCCCGCTCCGGAGCGCACCGCGGCCGGCCGGAGGCTCTCTGCCGGCGAAGGTGCCGCTTCTCCGGCAAGGAAGCCTCAGCCGCTTCTCCTGCACACGGAGAGCGTGCTAGCTGCTGAAACGTGAAGAAAGAAGCTGCAGAACACTGGCACTGAGCGTGCAGCTTTCCAGCGGAGAGAAAAAGCTACTTGAACACTCTGCAAGCCTTTCCACTCCCAAAAACATGCACATGGAAGGAGCTGCTGCAAAAGCGATGCTGTGCTCGCTGCTGCTCCTCCTGAAGCTCTGGCTGCTAAATCTGAGGCTTTCCTTCCAATTTCAAGCTGCAAAGCACTTGCTGAATTGCAGGGAAAGTCCGGGAGGCATTTGCTGTGCTGGCACACTTTCTCCTTCCTAGACAGAGTGGAAAAGCTTTTCCCTGCCGTGTAGGCGACAAGAGACGCATTAGACGGGCATCCGGAGCTGTCCGAAGGTAAGCGCCTGTTCCCGGCCTCTTTCGGCACAAGCCCCCGCTCTGGAGCGCACCGCGGCCGGCCGGAGGCTCTCTGCCGGCGAAGGTGCCGCTTCTCCGGCAAGGAAGCCTCAGCCGCTTCTCCTGCACACGGAGAGCGTGCTAGCTGCTGAAACGTGAAGAAAGAAGCTGCAGAACACTGGCACTGAGCGTGCAGCTTTCCAGCGGAGAGAAAAAGCTACTTGAACACTCTGCAAGCCTTTCCACTCCCAAAAACATGCACATGGAAGGAGCTGCTGCAAAAGCGATGCTGTGCTCGCTGCTGCTCCTCCTGAAGCTCTGGCTGCTAAATCTGAGGCTTTCCTTCCAATTTCAAGCTGCAAAGCACTTGCTGAATTGCAGGGAAAGTCCGGGAGGCATTTGCTGTGCTGGCACACTTTCTCCTTCCTAGACAGAGTGGAAAAGCTTTTCCCTGCCGTGTAGGCGACAAGAGACGCATTAGACGGGCATCCGGAGCTGTCCGAAGGTAAGCGCCTGTTCCCGGCCTCTTTCGGCACAAGCCCCCGCTCCGGAGCGCACCGCGGCCGGCAGGATGCTCTCTGCCGGCGAAGGTGCCGCTTCTCCGGCAAGGAAGCCTCAGCCGCTTCTCCTGCACACGGAGAGCGTGCTAGCTGCTGAAACGTGAAGAAAGAAGCTGCAGAACACTGGCACTGAGCCTGCAGCTTTCCAGCGGAGAGAAAAAGCTACTTGAACACTCTGCAACCCTTTCCACTCCCAAAAATATGCACATGGAAGGAGCTGCTGCAAAAGCGATGCTGTGCTCGCTGCTGCTCCTCCTGAAGCTCTGGCTGCTAAATCTGAGGCTTTCCTTCCAATTTCAAGCTGCAAAGCACTTGCTGAATTGCAGGGAAAGTCCGGGAGGCATTTGCTGTGCTGGCACACTTTCTCCTTCCTAGACAGAGTGGAAAAGCTTTTCCCTGCCGTGTAGGCGACAAGAGACGCATTAGACGGGCATCCGGAGCTGTCCGAAGGTAAGCGCCTGTTCCCGGCCTCTTTCGGCACAAGCCCCCGCTCCGGAGCGCACCGCGGCCGGCAGGATGCTCTCTGCCGGCGAAGGTGCCGCTTCTCCGGCAAGGAAGCCTCAGCCGCTTCTCCTGCACACGGAGAGCGTGCTAGCTGCTGAAACGTGAAGAAAGAAGCTGCAGAACACTGGCACTGAGCCTGCAGCTTTCCAGCGGAGAGAAAAAGCTACTTGAACACTCTGCAAGCCTTTCCACTCCCAAAAACATGCACATGGAAGGAGCTGCTGCAAAAGCGATGCTGTGCTCGCTGCTGCTCCTCCTGAAGCTCTGGCTGCTAAATCTGAGGCTTTCCTTCCAATTTCAAGCTGCAAAGCACTTGCTGAATTGCAGGGAAAGTCCGGGAGGCATTTGCTGTGCTGGCACACTTTCTCCTTCCTAGACAGAGTGGAAAAGCTTTTCCCTGCCGTGTAGGCGACAAGAGACGCATTAGACGGGCATCCGGAGCTGTCCGAAGGTAAGCGCCTGTTCCCGGCCTCTTTCGGCACAAGCCCCCGCTCCGGAGCGCACCGCGGCCGGCAGGATGCTCTCTGCCGGCGAAGGTGCCGCTTCTCCGGCAAGGAAGCCTCAGCCGCTTCTCCTGCACACGGAGAGCGTGCTAGCTGCTGAAACGTGAAGAAAGAAGCTGCAGAACACTGGCACTGAGCCTGCAGCTTTCCAGCGGAGAGAAAAAGCTACTTGAACACTCTGCAACCCTTTCCACTCCCAAAAATATGCACATGGAAGGAGCTGCTGCAAAAGCGATGCTGTGCTCGCTGCTGCTCCTCCTGAAGCTCTGGCTGCTAAATCTGAGGCTTTCCTTCCAATTTCAAGCTGCAAAGAACTTGCTGAATTGCAGGGAAAGTCCGGGAGGCATTTGCTGTGCTGGCACACTTTCTCCTTCCTAGACAGAGTGGAAAAGCTTTTCCCTGCCATGTAGGCGACAAGAGACGCATTAGACGGGCATCCGGAGCTGTCCGAAGGTAAGCGCCTGTTCCCGGCCTCTTTCGGCACAAGCCCCCGCTCCGGAGCGCACCGCGGCCGGCAGGATGCTCTCTGCCGGCGAAGGTGCCGCTTCTCCGGCAAGGAAGCCTCAGCCGCTTCTCCTGCACACGGAGAGCGTGCTAGCTGCTGAAACGTGAAGAAAGAAGCTGCAGAACACTGGCACTGAGCGTGCAGCTTTCCAGCGGAGAGAAAAAGCTACTTGAACACTCTGCAAGCCTTTCCACTCCCAAAAACATGCACATGGAAGGAGCTGCTGCAAAAGCGATGCTGTGCTCGCTGCTGCTCCTCCTGAAGCTCTGGCTGCTAAATCTGAGGCTTTCCTTCCAATTTCAAGCTGCAAAGCACTTGCTGAATTGCAGGGAAAGTCCGGGAGGCATTTGCTCTGCTGGCACACTTTCTCCTTCCTAGACAGAGTGGAAAAGCTTTTCCCTGCCGTGTAGGCGACAAGAGACGCATTAGACGGGCATCCGGAGCTGTCCGAAGGTAAGCGCCTGTTCCCGGCCTCTTTCGGCACAAGCCCCCGCTCCGGAGCGCACCGCGGCCGGCAGGATGCTCTCTGCCGGCGAAGGTGCCGCTTCTCCGGCAAGGAAGCCTCAGCCGCTTCTCCTGCACACGGAGAGCGTGCTAGCTGCTGAAACGTGAAGAAAGAAGCTGCAGAACACTGGCACTGAGCCTGCAGCTTTCCAGCGGAGAGAAAAAGCTACTTGAACACGCTGCAAGCCTTTCCACTCCCAAAAACATGCACATGGAAGGAGCTGCTGCAAAAGCGATGCTGTGCTCGCTGCTGCTCCTCCTGAAGCTCTGGCTGCTAAATCTGAGGCTTTCCTTCCAATTTCAAGCTGCAAAGCACTTGCTGAATTGCAGGGAAAGTCCGGGAGGCATTTGCTCTGCTGGCACACTTTCTCCTTCTGAGACAGAGTGGAAAAGCTTTTCCCTGCCGTGTAGGCGACAAGAGACGCATTAGACGGGCATCCGGAGCTGTCCGAAGGTAAGCGCCTGTTCCCGGCCTCTTTCGGCACAAGCCCCCGCTCCGGAGCGCACCGCGGCCGGCAGGATGCTCTCTGCCGGCGAAGGTGCCGCTTCTCCGGCAAGGAAGCCTCAGCCGCTTCTCCTGCACACGGAGAGCGTGCTAGCTGCTGAAACGTGAAGAAAGAAGCTGCAGAACACTGGCACTGAGCGTGCAGCTTTCCAGCGGAGAGAAAAAGCTACTTGAACACTCTGCAAGCCTTTCCACTCCCAAAAACATGCACATGGAAGGAGCTGCTGCAAAAGCGATGCTGTGCTCGCTGCTGCTCCTCCTGAAGCTCTGGCTGCTAAATCTGAGGCTTTCCTTCCAATTTCAAGCTGCAAAGCACTTGCTGAATTGCAGGGAAAGTCCGGGAGGCATTTGCTGTGCTGGCACACTTTCTCCTTCCTAGACAGAGTGGAAAAGCTTTTCCCTGCCGTGTAGGCGACAAGAGACGCATTAGACGGGCATCCGGAGCTGTCCGAAGGTAAGCGCCTGTTGCCGGCCTCTTTCGGCACAAGCCCCCGCTCCGGAGCGCACCGCGGCCGGCCGGAGGCTCTCTGCCGGCGAAGGTGCCGCTTCTCCGGCAAGGAAGCCTCAGCCGCTTCTCCTGCACACGGAGAGCGTGCTAGCTGCTGAAACGTGAAGAAAGAAGCTGCAGAACACTGGCACTGAGCCTGCAGCTTTCCAGCGGAGAGAAAAAGCTACTTGAACACTCTGCAAGCCTTTCCACTCCCAAAAACATGCACATGGAAGGAGCTGCTGCAAAAGCGATGCTGTGCTCGCTGCTGCTGCTCCTGAAGCTCTGGCTGCTAAATCTGAGGCTTTCCTTCCAATTTCAAGCTGCAAAGCACTTGCTGAATTGCAGGGAACGTCCGGGAGGCATTTGCTGTGTTGGCACACTTTCTCCTTCCTAGACAGAGTGGAAAAGCTTTTCCCTGCCGTGTAGGCGACAAGAGACGCATTAGACGGGCATCCGGAGCTGTCCGAAGGTAAGCGCCTGTTCCCGGCCTCTTTCGGCACAAGCCCCCGCTCCGGAGCGCACCGCGGCCGGCAGGATGCTCTCTGCCGGCGAAGGTGCCGCTTCTCCGGCAAGGAAGCCTCAGCCGCTTCTCCTGCACACGGAGAGCGTGCTAGCTGCTGAAACGTGAAGAAAGAAGCTGCAGAACACTGGCACTGAGCGTGCAGCTTTCCAGCGGAGAGAAAAAGCTACTTGAACACTCTGCAAGCCTTTCCACTCCCAAAAACATGCACATGGAAGGAGCTGCTGCAAAAGCGATGCTGTGCTCGCTGCTGCTCCTCCTGAAGCTCTGGCTGCTAAATCTGAGGCTTTCCTTCCAATTTCAAGCTGCAAAGCACTTGCTGAATTGCAGGGAAAGTCCGGGAGGCATTTGCTGTGCTGGCACACTTTCTCCTTCCTAGACAGAGTGGAAAAGCTTTTCCCTGCCGTGTAGGCGACAAGAGACGCATTAGACGGGCATCCGGAGCTGTCCGAAGGTAAGCGCCTGTTCCCGGCCTCTTTCGGCACAAGCCCCCGCTCTGGAGCGCACCGCGGCCGGCCGGAGGCTCTCTGCCGGCGAAGGTGCCGCTTCTCCGGCAAGGAAGCCTCAGCCGCTTCTCCTGCACACGGAGAGCGTGCTAGCTGCTGAAACGTGAAGAAAGAAGCTGCAGAACACTGGCACTGAGCGTGCAGCTTTCCAGCGGAGAGAAAAAGCTACTTGAACACTCTGCAAGCCTTTCCACTCCCAAAAACATGCACATGGAAGGAGCTGCTGCAAAAGCGATGCTGTGCTCGCTGCTGCTCCTCCTGAAGCTCTGGCTGCTAAATCTGAGGCTTTCCTTCCAATTTCAAGCTGCAAAGCACTTGCTGAATTGCAGGGAAAGTCCGGGAGGCATTTGCTGTGCTGGCACACTTTCTCCTTCCTAGACAGAGTGGAAAAGCTTTTCCCTGCCGTGTAGGCGACAAGAGACGCATTAGACGGGCATCCGGAGCTGTCCGAAGGTAAGCGCCTGTTCCCGGCCTCTTTCGGCACAAGCCCCCGCTCCGGAGCGCACCGCGGCCGGCAGGATGCTCTCTGCCGGCGAAGGTGCCGCTTCTCCGGCAAGGAAGCCTCAGCCGCTTCTCCTGCACACGGAGAGCGTGCTAGCTGCTGAAACGTGAAGAAAGAAGCTGCAGAACACTGGCACTGAGCCTGCAGCTTTCCAGCGGAGAGAAAAAGCTACTTGAACACTCTGCAACCCTTTCCACTCCCAAAAATATGCACATGGAAGGAGCTGCTGCAAAAGCGATGCTGTGCTCGCTGCTGCTCCTCCTGAAGCTCTGGCTGCTAAATCTGAGGCTTTCCTTCCAATTTCAAGCTGCAAAGAACTTGCTGAATTGCAGGGAAAGTCCGGGAGGCATTTGCTGTGCTGGCACACTTTCTCCTTCCTAGACAGAGTGGAAAAGCTTTTCCCTGCCATGTAGGCGACAAGAGACGCATTAGACGGGCATCCGGAGCTGTCCGAAGGTAAGCGCCTGTTCCCGGCCTCTTTCGGCACAAGCCCCCGCTCCGGAGCGCACCGCGGCCGGCAGGATGCTCTCTGCCGGCGAAGGTGCCGCTTCTCCGGCAAGGAAGCCTCAGCCGCTTCTCCTGCACACGGAGAGCGTGCTAGCTGCTGAAACGTGAAGAAAGAAGCTGCAGAACACTGGCACTGAGCGTGCAGCTTTCCAGCGGAGAGAAAAAGCTACTTGAACACTCTGCAAGCCTTTCCACTCCCAAAAACATGCACATGGAAGGAGCTGCTGCAAAAGCGATGCTTTGCTCGCTGCTGCTGCTCCTGAAGCTTTGGCTGCTAAATCTGAAGCTTTCCTTCCAATTTCAAGCTGCAAAGCACTTGCTGAATTGCAGGGAAAGTCCGGGAGGCATTTGCTGTGCTGGCACACTTTCTCCTTCCTAGACAGAGTGGAAAAGCTTTTCCCTGCCGTGTAGGCGACAAGAGACGCATTAGACGGGCATCCGGAGCTGTCCGAAGGTAAGCGCCTGTTCCCGGCCTCTTTCGGCACAAGCCCCCGCTCCGGAGCGCACCGCGGCCGGCCGGAGGCTCTCTGCCGGCGAAGGTGCCGCTTCTCCGGCAAGGAAGCTTAAGCCGCTTCTCCTGCACACGGAGAGCGTGCTAGCTGCTGAAACGTGAAGAAAGAAGCTGCAGAACACTGGCACTGAGCGTGCAGCTTTCCAGCGGAGAGAAAAAGCTACTTGAACACTCTGCAAGCCTTTCCACTCCCAAAAACATGCACATGGAAGGAGCTGCTGCAAAAGCGATGCTGTGCTCGCTGCTGCTCCTCCTGAAGCTCTGGCTGCTAAATCTGAGGCTTTCCTTCCAATTTCAAGCTGCAAAGCACTTGCTGAATTGCAGGGAACGTCCGGGAGGCATTTGCTGTGCTGGCACACTTTCTCCTTCCTAGACAGAGTGGAAAAGCTTTTCCCTGCCGTGTAGGCGACAAGAGACGCATTAGACGGGCATCCGGAGCTGTCCGAAGGTAAGCGCCTGTTCCCGGCCTCTTTCGGCACAAGCCCCCGCTCCGGAGCGCACCGCGGCCGGCAGGATGCTCTCTGCCGGCGAAGGTGCCGCTTCTCCGGCAAGGAAGCCTCAGCCGCTTCTCCTGCACACGGAGAGCGTGCTAGCTGCTGAAACGTGAAGAAAGAAGCTGCAGAACACTGGCACTGAGCCTGCAGCTTTCCAGCGGAGAGAAAAAGCTACTTGAACACTCTGCAAGCCTTTCCACTCCCAAAAACATGCACATGGAAGGAGCTGCTGCAAAAGCGATGCTGTTCTCGCTGCTGCTCCTCCTGAAGCTCTGGCTGCTAAATCTGAGGCTTTCCTTCCAATTTCAAGCTGCAAAGCACTTGCTGAATTGCAGGGAAAGTCCGGGAGGCATTTGCTGTGCTGGCACACTTTCTCCTTCCTAGACAGAGTGGAAAAGCTTTTCCCTGCCGTGTAGGCGACAAGAGACGCATTAGACGGGCATCCGGAGCTGTCCGAAGGTAAGCGCCTGTTCCCGGCCTCTTTCGGCACAAGCCCCCGCTCCGGAGCGCACCGCGGCCGGCAGAGGCTCTCTGCCGGCGAAGGTGCCGCTTCTCCGGCAAGGAAGCCTCAGCCGCTTCTCCTGCACACGGAGAGCGTGCTAGCTGCTGAAACGTGAAGAAAGAAGCTGCAGAACACTGGCACTGAGCGTGCAGCTTTCCAGCGGAGAGAAAAAGCTACTTGAACACTCTGCAAGCCTTTCCACTCCCAAAAACATGCACATGGAAGGAGCTGCTGCAAAAGCGATGCTGTGCTCGCTGCTGCTCCTCCTGAAGCTCTGGCTGCTAAATCTGAGGCTTTCCTTCCAATTTCAAGCTGCAAAGCACTTGCTGAATTGCAGGGAAAGTCCGGGAGGCATTTGCTGTGCTGGCACACTTTCTCCTTCCTAGACAGAGTGGAAAAGCTTTTCCCTGCCGTGTAGGCGACAAGAGACGCATTAGACGGGCATCCGGAGCTGTCCGAAGGTAAGCGCCTGTTCCCGGCCTCTTTCGGCACAAGCCCCCGCTCCGGAGCGCACCGCGGCTGGCCGGAGGCTCTCTGCCGGCGAAGGTGCCTCGTCTCCGGCAAGGAAGCCTCAGCCGCTTCTCCTGCACACGGAGAGCGTGCTAGCTGCTGAAACGTGAAGAAAGAAGCTGCAGAACACTGGCACTGAGCGTGCAGCTTTCCAGCGGAGAGAAAAAGCTACTTGAACACTCTGCAAGCCTTTCCACTCCCAAAAACATGCACATGGAAGGAGCTGCTGCAAAAGCGATGCTGTTCTCGCTGCTGCTCCTCCTGAAGCTCTGGCTGCTAAATCTGAGGCTTTCCTTCCAATTTCAAGCTGCAAAGCACTTGCTGAATTGCAGGGAAAGTCCGGGAGGCATTTGCTGTGCTGGCACACTTTCTCCTTCCTAGACAGAGTGGAAAAGCTTTTCCCTGCCGTGTAGGCGACAAGAGACGCATTAGACGGGCATCCGGAGCTGTCCGAAGGTAAGCGCCTGTTCCCGGCCTCTTTCGGCACAAGCCCCCGCTCCGGAGCGCACCGCGGCCGGCAGGATGCTCTCTGCCGGCGAAGGTGCCGCTTCTCCGGCAAGGAAGCCTCAGCCGCTTCTCCTGCACACGGAGAGCGTGCTAGCTGCTGAAACGTGAAGAAAGAAGCTGCAGAACACTGGCACTGAGCCTGCAGCTTTCCAGCGGAGAGAAAAAGCTACTTGAACACGCTGCAAGCCTTTCCACTCCCAAAAACATGCACATGGAAGGAGCTGCTGCAAAAGCGATGCTGTGCTCGCTGCTGCTCCTCCTGAAGCTCTGGCTGCTAAATCTGAGGCTTTCCTTCCAATTTCAAGCTGCAAAGCACTTGCTGAATTGCAGGGAAAGTCCGGGAGGCATTTGCTCTGCTGGCACACTTTCTCCTTCTGAGACAGAGTGGAAAAGCTTTTCCCTGCCGTGTAGGCGACAAGAGACGCATTAGACGGGCATCCGGAGCTGTCCGAAGGTAAGCGCCTGTTCCCGGCCTCTTTCGGCACAAGCCCCCGCTCCGGAGCGCACCGCGGCCGGCAGGATGCTCTCTGCCGGCGAAGGTGCCGCTTCTCCGGCAAGGAAGCCTCAGCCGCTTCTCCTGCACACGGAGAGCGTGCTAGCTGCTGAAACGTGAAGAAAGAAGCTGCAGAACACTGGCACTGAGCGTGCAGCTTTCCAGCGGAGAGAAAAAGCTACTTGAACACTCTGCAAGCCTTTCCACTCCCAAAAACATGCACATGGAAGGAGCTGCTGCAAAAGCGATGCTGTTCTCGCTGCTGCTCCTCCTGAAGCTCTGGCTGCTAAATCTGAGGCTTTCCTTCCAATTTCAAGCTGCAAAGCACTTGCTGAATTGCAGGGAAAGTCCGGGAGGCATTTGCTGTGCTGGCACACTTTCTCCTTCCTAGACAGAGTGGAAAAGCTTTTCCCTGCCGTGTAGGCGACAAGAGACGCATTAGACGGGCATCCGGAGCTGTCCGAAGGTAAGCGCCTGTTGCCGGCCTCTTTCGGCACAAGCCCCCGCTCCGGAGCGCACCGCGGCCGGCCGGAGGCTCTCTGCCGGCGAAGGTGCCGCTTCTCCGGCAAGGAAGCCTCAGCCGCTTCTCCTGCACACGGAGAGCGTGCTAGCTGCTGAAACGTGAAGAAAGAAGCTGCAGAACACTGGCACTGAGCCTGCAGCTTTCCAGCGGAGAGAAAAAGCTACTTGAACACTCTGCAAGCCTTTCCACTCCCAAAAACATGCACATGGAAGGAGCTGCTGCAAAAGCGATGCTGTGCTCGCTGCTGCTGCTCCTGAAGCTCTGGCTGCTAAATCTGAGGCTTTCCTTCCAATTTCAAGCTGCAAAGCACTTGCTGAATTGCAGGGAACGTCCGGGAGGCATTTGCTGTGTTGGCACACTTTCTCCTTCCTAGACAGAGTGGAAAAGCTTTTCCCTGCCGTGTAGGCGACAAGAGACGCATTAGACGGGCATCCGGAGCTGTCCGAAGGTAAGCGCCTGTTCCCGGCCTCTTTCGGCACAAGCCCCCGCTCCGGAGCGCACCGCGGCCGGCCAGAGGCTCTCTGCCGGCGAAGGTGCCGCTTCTCCGGCAAGGAAGCCTCAGCCGCTTCTCCTGCACACGGAGAGCGTGCTAGCTGCTGAAACGTGAAGAAAGAAGCTGCAGAACACTGGCACTGAGCCTGCAGCTTTCCAGCGGGGAGAAAAAGCTACTTGAACACTCTGCAAGCCTTTCCACTCCCAAAAATATGCACATGGAAGGAGCTGCTGCAAAAGCGATGCTGTGCTCGCTGCTGCTCCTCCTGAAGCTCTGGCTGCTAAATCTGAGGCTTTCCTTCCAATTTCAAGCTGCAAAGCACTTGCTGAATTGCAGGGAAAGTCCGGGAGGCATTTGCTGTGCTGGCACACTTTCTTCTTTCTAGACAGAGTGGAAAAGCTTTTCCCTGCCGTGTAGGCGACAAGAGACGCATTAGACGGGCATCCGGAGCTGTCCGAAGGTAAGCGCCTGTTCCCGGCCTCTTTCGGCACAAGCCCCCGCTCCGGAGCGCACCGCGGCCGGCCGGAGGCTCTCTGCCGGCGAAGGTGCCGCTTCTCCGGCAAGGAAGCCTCAGCCGCTTCTCCTGCACACGGAGAGCGTGCTAGCTGCTGAAACGTGAAGAAAGAAGCTGCAGAACACTGGCACTGAGCGTGCAGCTTTCCAGCGGAGAGAAAAAGCTACTTGAACACTCTGCAAGCCTTTCCACTCCCAAAAACATGCACATGGAAGGAGCTGCTGCAAAAGCGATGCTGTGCTCGCTGCTGCTCCTCCTGAAGCTCTGGCTGCTAAATCTGAGGCTTTCCTTCCAATTTCAAGCTGCAAAGCACTTGCTGAATTGCAGGGAAAGTCCGGGAGGCATTTGCTGTGCTGGCACACTTTCTCCTTCCTAGACAGAGTGGAAAAGCTTTTCCCTGCCGTGTAGGCGACAAGAGACGCATTAGACGGGCATCCGGAGCTGTCCGAAGGTAAGCGCCTGTTCCCGGCCTCTTTCGGCACAAGCCCCCGCTCCGGAGCGCACCGCGGCCGGCCGGAGGCTCTCTGCCGGCGAAGGTGCCGCTTCTCCGGCAACGAAGCCTCAGCCGCTTCTCCTGCACACGGAGAGCGTGCTAGCTGCTGAAACGTGAAGAAAGAAGCTGCAGAACACTGGCACTGAGCCTGCAGCTTTCCAGCGGAGAGAAAAAGCTACTTGAACACTCTGCAACCCTTTCCACTCCCAAAAATATGCACATGGAAGGAGCTGCTGCAAAAGCGATGCTGTGCTCGCTGCTGCTCCTCCTGAAGCTCTGGCTGCTAAATCTGAGGCTTTCCTTCCAATTTCAAGCTGCAAAGAACTTGCTGAATTGCAGGGAAAGTCCGGGAGGCATTTGCTGTGCTGGCACACTTTCTCCTTCCTAGACAGAGTGGAAAAGCTTTTCCCTGCCATGTAGGCGACAAGAGACGCATTAGACGGGCATCCGGAGCTGTCCGAAGGTAAGCGCCTGTTCCCGGCCTCTTTCGGCACAAGCCCCCGCTCCGGAGCGCACCGCGGCCGGCCGGAGGCTCTCTGCCGGCGAAGGTGCCTCGTCTCCGGCAAGGAAGCCTCAGCCGCTTCTCCTGCACACGGAGAGCGTGCTAGCTGCTGAAACGTGAAGAAAGAAGCTGCAGAACACTGGCACTGAGCCTGCAGCTTTCCAGCGGAGAGAAAAAGCTACTTGAACACTCTGCAAGCCTTTCCACTCCCAAAAACATGCACATGGAAGGAGCTGCTGCAAAAGCGATGCTGTTCTCGCTGCTGCTCCTCCTGAAGCTCTGGCTGCTAAATCTGAGGCTTTCCTTCCAATTTCAAGCTGCAAAGCACTTGCTGAATTGCAGGGAAAGTCCGGGAGGCATTTGCTGTGCTGGCACACTTTCTCCTTCCTAGACAGAGTGGAAAAGCTTTTCCCTGCCGTGTAGGCGACAAGAGACGCATTAGACGGGCATCCGGAGCTGTCCGAAGGTAAGCGGCTGTTCCCGGCCTCTTTTGGCACAAGCCCCCGCTCCGGAGCGCACCGCGGCCGGCAGGATGCTCTCTGCCGGCGAAGGTGTCGCTTCTCCGGCAAGGAAGCCTCAGCCGCTTCTCCTGCACACGGAGAGCGTGCTAGCTGCTGAAACGTGAAGAAAGAAGCTGCAGAACACTGGCACTGAGCCTGCAGCTTTCCAGCGGAGAGAAAAAGCTACTTGAACACGCTGCAATCCTTTCCACTCCAAAAAACATGCACATGGAAGGAGCTGCTGCAAAAGCGATGCTGTGCTCGCTGCTGCTCCTCCTGAAGCTCTGGCTGCTAAATCTGAGGCTTTCCTTCCAATTTCAAGCTGCAAAGCACTTGCTGAATTGCAGGGAAAGTCCGGGAGGCATTTGCTGTGCTGGCACACTTTCTCCTTCCTAGACAGAGTGGAAAAGCTTTTCCCTGCCGTGTAGGCGACAAGAGACGCATTAGACGGGCATCCGGAGCTGTCCGAAGGTAAGCGCCTGTTCCCGGCCTCTTTCGGCACAAGCCCCCGCTCCGGAGCGCACCGCGGCCGGCAGGATGCTCTCTGCCGGCGAAGGTGCCGCTTCTCCGGCAAGGAAGCCTCAGCCGCTTCTCCTGCACACGGAGAGCGTGCTAGCTGCTGAAACGTGAAGAAAGAAGCTGCAGAACACTGGCACTGAGCGTGCAGCTTTCCAGCGGAGAGAAAAAGCTACTTGAACACTCTGCAAGCCTTTCCACTCCCAAAAACATGCACATGGAAGGAGCTGCTGCAAAAGCGATGCTGTGCTCGCTGCTGCTCCTCCTGAAGCTCTGGCTGCTAAATCTGAGGCTTTCCTTCGAATTTCAAGCTGCAAAGCACTTGCTGAATTGCAGGGAAAGTCCGGGAGGCATTTGCTGTGCTGGCACACTTTCTCCTTCCTAGACAGAGTGGAAAAGCTTTTCCCTGCCGTGTAGGCGACAAGAGACGCATTAGACGGGCATCCGGAGCTGTCCGAAGGTAAGCGCCTGTTGCCGGCCTCTTTCGGCACAAGCCCCCGCTCCGGAGCGCACCGCGGCCGGCCGGAGGCTCTCTGCCGGCGAAGGTGCCGCTTCTCCGGCAAGGAAGCCTCAGCCGCTTCTCCTGCACACGGAGAGCGTGCTAGCTGCTGAAACGTGAAGAAAGAAGCTGCAGAACACTGGCACTGAGCGTGCAGCTTTCCAGCGGAGAGAAAAAGCTACTTGAACACTCTGCAAGCCTTTCCACTCCCAAAAACATGCACATGGAAGGAGCTGCTGCAAAAGCGATGCTGTGCTCGCTGCTGCTCCTCCTGAAGCTCTGGCTGCTAAATCTGAGGCTTTCCTTCCAATTTCAAGCTGCAAAGCACTTGCTGAATTGCAGGGAAAGTCCGGGAGGCATTTGCTCTGCTGGCACACTTTCTCCTTCCTAGACAGAGTGGAAAAGCTTTTCCCTGCCGTGTAGGCGACAAGAGACGCATTAGACGGGCATCCGGAGCTGTCCGAAGGTAAGCGCCTGTTCCCGGCCTCTTTCGGCACAAGCCCCCGCTCCGGAGCGCACCGCGGCCGGCAGGATGCTCTCTGCCGGCGAAGGTGCCGCTTCTCCGGCAAGGAAGCCTCAGCCGCTTCTCCTGCACACGGAGAGCGTGCTAGCTGCTGAAACGTGAAGAAAGAAGCTGCAGAACACTGGCACTGAGCGTGCAGCTTTCCAGCGGAGAGAAAAAGCTACTTGAACACTCTGCAAGCCTTTCCACTCCCAAAAACATGCACATGGAAGGAGCTGCTGCAAAAGCGATGCTGTTCTCGCTGCTGCTCCTCCTGAAGCTCTGGCTGCTAAATCTGAGGCTTTCCTTCCAATTTCAAGCTGCAAAGCACTTGCTGAATTGCAGGGAAAGTCCGGGAGGCATTTGCTGTGCTGGCACACTTTCTCCTTCCTAGACAGAGTGGAAAAGCTTTTCCCTGCCGTGTAGGCGACAAGAGACGCATTAGACGGGCATCCGGAGCTGTCCGAAGGTAAGCGCCTGTTCCCGGCCTCTTTCGGCACAAGCCCCCGCTCCGGAGCGCACCGCGGCCGGCCGGAGGCTCTCTGCCGGCGAAGGTGCCGCTTCTCCGGCAAGGAAGCCTCAGCCGCTTCTCCTGCACACGGAGAGCGTGCTAGCTGCTGAAACGTGAAGAAAGAAGCTGCAGAACACTGGCACTGAGCGTGCAGCTTTCCAGCGGAGAGAAAAAGCTACTTGAACACTCTGCAAGCCTTTCCACTCCCAAAAACATGCACATGGAAGGAGCTGCTGCAAAAGCGATGCTGTGCTCGCTGCTGCTCCTCCTGAAGCTCTGGCTGCTAAATCTGAGGCTTTCCTTCCAATTTCAAGCTGCAAAGCACTTGCTGAATTGCAGGGAACGTCCGGGAGGCATTTGCTGTGCTGGCACACTTTCTCCTTCCTAGACAGAGTGGAAAAGCTTTTCCCTGCCGTGTAGGCGACAAGAGACGCATTAGACGGGCATCCGGAGCTGTCCGAAGGTAAGCGCCTGTTCCCGGCCTCTTTCGGCACAAGCCCCCGCTCCGGAGCGCACCGCGGCCGGCCAGAGGCTCTCTGCCGGCGAAGGTGCCGCTTCTCCGGCAAGGAAGCCTCAGCCGCTTCTCCTGCACACGGAGAGCGTGCTAGCTGCTGAAACGTGAAGAAAGAAGCTGCAGAACACTGGCACTGAGCCTGCAGCTTTCCAGCGGAGAGAAAAAGCTACTTGAACACTCTGCAAGCCTTTCCACTCCCAAAAACATGCACATGGAAGGAGCTGCTGCAAAAGCGATGCTGTTCTCGCTGCTGCTCCTCCTGAAGCTCTGGCTGCTAAATCTGAGGCTTTCCTTCCAATTTCAAGCTGCAAAGCACTTGCTGAATTGCAGGGAAAGTCCGGGAGGCATTTGCTGTGCTGGCACACTTTCTCCTTCCTAGACAGAGTGGAAAAGCTTTTCCCTGCCGTGTAGGCGACAAGAGACGCATTAGACGGGCATCCGGAGCTGTCCGAAGGTAAGCGCCTGTTCCCGGCCTCTTTCGGCACAAGCCCCCGCTCCGGAGCGCACCGCGGCCGGCCAGAGGCTCTCTGCCGGCGAAGGTGCCGCTTCTCCGGCAAGGAAGCCTCAGCCGCTTCTCCTGCACACGGAGAGCGTGCTAGCTGCTGAAACGTGAAGAAAGAAGCTGCAGAACACTGGCACTGAGCCTGCAGCTTTCCAGCGGAGAGAAAAAGCTACTTGAACACTCTGCAACCCTTTCCACTCCCAAAAATATGCACATGGAAGGAGCTGCTGCAAAAGCGATGCTGTGCTCGCTGCTGCTCCTCCTGAAGCTCTGGCTGCTAAATCTGAGGCTTTCCTTCCAATTTCAAGCTGCAAAGAACTTGCTGAATTGCAGGGAAAGTCCGGGAGGCATTTGCTGTGCTGGCACACTTTCTCCTTCCTAGACAGAGTGGAAAAGCTTTTCCCTGCCGTGTAGGCGACAAGAGACGCATTAGACGGGCATCCGGAGCTGTCCGAAGGTAAGCGCCTGTTCCCGGCCTCTTTCGGCACAAGCCCCCGCTCCGGAGCGCACCGCGGCCGGCAGGATGCTCTCTGCCGGCGAAGGTGCCGCTTCTCCGGCAAGGAAGCCTCAGCCGCTTCTCCTGCACACGGAGAGCGTGCTAGCTGCTGAAACGTGAAGAAAGAAGCTGCAGAACACTGGCACTGAGCGTGCAGCTTTCCAGCGGAGAGAAAAAGCTACTTGAACACTCTGCAAGCCTTTCCACTCCCAAAAACATGCACATGGAAGGAGCTGCTGCAAAAGCGATGCTGTGCTCGCTGCTGCTCCTCCTGAAGCTCTGGCTGCTAAATCTGAGGCTTTCCTTCCAATTTCAAGCTGCAAAGCACTTGCTGAATTGCAGGGAAAGTCCGGGAGGCATTTGCTGTGCTGGCACACTTTCTCCTTCCTAGACAGAGTGGAAAAGCTTTTCCCTGCCGTGTAGGCGACAAGAGACGCATTAGACGGGCATCCGGAGCTGTCCGAAGGTAAGCGCCTGTTCCCGGCCTCTTTCGGCACAAGCCCCCGCTCTGGAGCGCACCGCGGCCGGCCGGAGGCTCTCTGCCGGCGAAGGTGCCGCTTCTCCGGCAAGGAAGCCTCAGCCGCTTCTCCTGCACACGGAGAGCGTGCTAGCTGCTGAAACGTGAAGAAAGAAGCTGCAGAACACTGGCACTGAGCGTGCAGCTTTCCAGCGGAGAGAAAAAGCTACTTGAACACTCTGCAAGCCTTTCCACTCCCAAAAACATGCACATGGAAGGAGCTGCTGCAAAAGCGATGCTGTTCTCGCTGCTGCTCCTCCTGAAGCTCTGGCTGCTAAATCTGAGGCTTTCCTTCCAATTTCAAGCTGCAAAGCACTTGCTGAATTGCAGGGAAAGTCCGGGAGGCATTTGCTGTGCTGGCACACTTTCTCCTTCCTAGACAGAGTGGAAAAGCTTTTCCCTGCCGTGTAGGCGACAAGAGACGCATTAGACGGGCATCCGGAGCTGTCCGAAGGTAAGCGCCTGTTCCCGGCCTCTTTCGGCACAAGCCCCCGCTCCGGAGCGCACCGCGGCCGGCAGGATGCTCTCTGCCGGCGAAGGTGCCGCTTCTCCGGCAAGGAAGCCTCAGCCGCTTCTCCTGCACACGGAGAGCGTGCTAGCTGCTGAAACGTGAAGAAAGAAGCTGCAGAACACTGGCACTGAGCCTGCAGCTTTCCAGCGGAGAGAAAAAGCTACTTGAACACTCTGCAACCCTTTCCACTCCCAAAAATATGCACATGGAAGGAGCTGCTGCAAAAGCGATGCTGTGCTCGCTGCTGCTCCTCCTGAAGCTCTGGCTGCTAAATCTGAGGCTTTCCTTCCAATTTCAAGCTGCAAAGCACTTGCTGAATTGCAGGGAACGTCCGGGAGGCATTTGCTGTGCTGGCACACTTTCTCCTTCCTAGACAGAGTGGAAAAGCTTTTCCCTGCCGTGTAGGCGACAAGAGACGCATTAGACGGGCATCCGGAGCTGTCCGAAGGTAAGCGCCTGTTCCCGGCCTCTTTCGGCACAAGCCCCCGCTCCGGAGCGCACCGCGGCCGGCAGGATGCTCTCTGCCGGCGAAGGTGCCGCTTCTCCGGCAAGGAAGCCTCAGCCGCTTCTCCTGCACACGGAGAGCGTGCTAGCTGCTGAAACGTGAAGAAAGAAGCTGCAGAACACTGGCACTGAGCCTGCAGCTTTCCAGCGGAGAGAAAAAGCTACTTGAACACTCTGCAAGCCTTTCCACTCCCAAAAACATGCACATGGAAGGAGCTGCTGCAAAAGCGATGCTTTGCTCGCTGCTGCTGCTCCTGAAGCTTTGGCTGCTAAATCTGAGGCTTTCCTTCCAATTTCAAGCTGCAAAGCACTTGCTGAATTGCAGGGAAAGTCCGGGAGGCATTTGCTGTGCTGGCACACTTTCTCCTTCCTAGACAGAGTGGAAAAGCTTTTCCCTGCCGTGTAGGCGACAAGAGACGCATTAGACGGGCATCCGGAGCTGTCCGAAGGTAAGCGCCTGTTCCCGGCCTCTTTCGGCACAAGCCCCCGCTCCGGAGCGCACCGCGGCCGGCAGGATGCTCTCTGCCGGCGAAGGTGCCGCTTCTCCGGCAAGGAAGCCTCAGCCGCTTCTCCTGCACACGGAGAGCGTGCTAGCTGCTGAAACGTGAAGAAAGAAGCTGCAGAACACTGGCACTGAGCGTGCAGCTTTCCAGCGGAGAGAAAAAGCTACTTGAACACTCTGCAAGCCTTTCCACTCCCAAAAACATGCACATGGAAGGAGCTGCTGCAAAAGCGATGCTGTGCTCGCTGCTGCTCCTCCTGAAGCTCTGGCTGCTAAATCTGAGGCTTTCCTTCCAATTTCAAGCTGCAAAGCACTTGCTGAATTGCAGGGAACGTCCGGGAGGCATTTGCTGTGCTGGCACACTTTCTCCTTCCTAGACAGAGTGGAAAAGCTTTTCCCTGCCGTGTAGGCGACAAGAGACGCATTAGACGGGCATCCGGAGCTGTCCGAAGGTAAGCGCCTGTTCCCGGCCTCTTTCGGCACAAGCCCCCGCTCCGGAGCGCACCGCGGCCGGCAGGATGCTCTCTGCCGGCGAAGGTGCCGCTTCTCCGGCAAGGAAGCCTCAGCCGCTTCTCCTGCACACGGAGAGCGTGCTAGCTGCTGAAACGTGAAGAAAGAAGCTGCAGAACACTGGCACTGAGCCTGCAGCTTTCCAGCGGAGAGAAAAAGCTACTTGAACACTCTGCAACCCTTTCCACTCCCAAAAACATGCACATGGAAGGAGCTGCTGCAAAAGCGATGCTGTTCTCGCTGCTGCTCCTCCTGAAGCTCTGGCTGCTAAATCTGAGGCTTTCCTTCCAATTTCAAGCTGCAAAGCACTTGCTGAATTGCAGGGAAAGTCCGGGAGGCATTTGCTGTGCTGGCACACTTTCTCCTTCCTAGACAGAGTGGAAAAGCTTTTCCCTGCCGTGTAGGCGACAAGAGACGCATTAGACGGGCATCCGGAGCTGTCCGAAGGTAAGCGCCTGTTCCCGGCCTCTTTCGGCACAAGCCCCCGCTCCGGAGCGCACCGCGGCCGGCCAGAGGCTCTCTGCCGGCGAAGGTGCCGCTTCTCCGGCAAGGAAGCCTCAGCCGCTTCTCCTGCACACGGAGAGCGTGCTAGCTGCTGAAACGTGAAGAAAGAAGCTGCAGAACACTGGCACTGAGCCTGCAGCTTTCCAGCGGAGAGAAAAAGCTACTTGAACACTCTGCAACCCTTTCCACTCCCAAAAATATGCACATGGAAGGAGCTGCTGCAAAAGCGATGCTGTGCTCGCTGCTGCTCCTCCTGAAGCTCTGGCTGCTAAATCTGAGGCTTTCCTTCCAATTTCAAGCTGCAAAGAACTTGCTGAATTGCAGGGAAAGTCCGGGAGGCATTTGCTGTGCTGGCACACTTTCTCCTTCCTAGACAGAGTGGAAAAGCTTTTCCCTGCCGTGTAGGCGACAAGAGACGCATTAGACGGGCATCCGGAGCTGTCCGAAGGTAAGCGCCTGTTCCCGGCCTCTTTCGGCACAAGCCCCCGCTCCGGAGCGCACCGCGGCCGGCAGGATGCTCTCTGCCGGCGAAGGTGCCGCTTCTCCGGCAAGGAAGCCTCAGCCGCTTCTCCTGCACACGGAGAGCGTGCTAGCTGCTGAAACGTGAAGAAAGAAGCTGCAGAACACTGGCACTGAGCGTGCAGCTTTCCAGCGGAGAGAAAAAGCTACTTGAACACTCTGCAAGCCTTTCCACTCCCAAAAACATGCACATGGAAGGAGCTGCTGCAAAAGCGATGCTGTGCTCGCTGCTGCTCCTCCTGAAGCTCTGGCTGCTAAATCTGAGGCTTTCCTTCCAATTTCAAGCTGCAAAGCACTTGCTGAATTGCAGGGAAAGTCCGGGAGGCATTTGCTGTGCTGGCACACTTTCTCCTTCCTAGACAGAGTGGAAAAGCTTTTCCCTGCCGTGTAGGCGACAAGAGACGCATTAGACGGGCATCCGGAGCTGTCCGAAGGTAAGCGCCTGTTCCCGGCCTCTTTCGGCACAAGCCCCCGCTCTGGAGCGCACCGCGGCCGGCCGGAGGCTCTCTGCCGGCGAAGGTGCCGCTTCTCCGGCAAGGAAGCCTCAGCCGCTTCTCCTGCACACGGAGAGCGTGCTAGCTGCTGAAACGTGAAGAAAGAAGCTGCAGAACACTGGCACTGAGCGTGCAGCTTTCCAGCGGAGAGAAAAAGCTACTTGAACACGCTGCAAGCCTTTCCACTCCCAAAAACATGCACATGGAAGGAGCTGCTGCAAAAGCGATGCTGTGCTCGCTGCTGCTCCTCCTGAAGCTCTGGCTGCTAAATCTGAGGCTTTCCTTCCAATTTCAAGCTGCAAAGCACTTGCTGAATTGCAGGGAAAGTCCGGGAGGCATTTGCTGTGCTGGCACACTTTCTCCTTCCTAGACAGAGTGGAAAAGCTTTTCCCTGCCGTGTAGGCGACAAGAGACGCATTAGACGGGCATCCGGAGCTGTCCGAAGGTAAGCGCCTGTTCCCGGCCTCTTTCGGCACAAGCCCCCGCTCCGGAGCGCACCGCGGCCGGCAGGATGCTCTCTGCCGGCGAAGGTGCCGCTTCTCCGGCAAGGAAGCCTCAGCCGCTTCTCCTGCACACGGAGAGCGTGCTAGCTGCTGAAACGTGAAGAAAGAAGCTGCAGAACACTGGCACTGAGCCTGCAGCTTTCCAGCGGAGAGAAAAAGCTACTTGAACACTCTGCAAGCCTTTCCACTCCCAAAAACATGCACATGGAAGGAGCTGCTGCAAAAGCGATGCTGTTCTCGCTGCTGCTCCTCCTGAAGCTCTGGCTGCTAAATCTGAGGCTTTCCTTCCAATTTCAAGCTGCAAAGCACTTGCTGAATTGCAGGGAAAGTCCGGGAGGCATTTGCTCTGCTGGCACACTTTCTCCTTCCTAGACAGAGTGGAAAAGCTTTTCCCTGCCGTGTAGGCGACAAGAGACGCATTAGACGGGCATCCGGAGCTGTCCGAAGGTAAGCGCCTGTTCCCGGCCTCTTTCGGCACAAGCCCCCGCTCTGGAGCGCACCGCGGCCGGCCAGAGGCTCTCTGCCGGCGAAGGTGCCGCTTCTCCGGCAAGGAAGCCTCAGCCGCTTCTCCTGCACACGGAGAGCGTGCTAGCTGCTGAAACGTGAAGAAAGAAGCTGCAGAACACTGGCACTGAGCCTGCAGCTTTCCAGCGGGGAGAAAAAGCTACTTGAACACTCTGCAAGCCTTTCCACTCCCAAAAACATGCACATGGAAGGAGCTGCTGCAAAAGCGATGCTGTTCTCGCTGCTGCTCCTCCTGAAGCTCTGGCTGCTAAATCTGAGGCTTTCCTTCCAATTTCAAGCTGCAAAGCACTTGCTGAATTGCAGGGAAAGTCCGGGAGGCATTTGCTGTGCTGGCACACTTTCTCCTTCCTAGACAGAGTGGAAAAGCTTTTCCCTGCCGTGTAGGCGACAAGAGACGCATTAGACGGGCATCCGGAGCTGTCCGAAGGTAAGCGCCTGTTCCCGGCCTCTTTCGGCACAAGCCCCCGCTCCGGAGCGCACCGCGGCCGGCCAGAGGCTCTCTGCCGGCGAAGGTGCCGCTTCTCCGGCAAGGAAGCCTCAGCCGCTTCTCCTGCACACGGAGAGCGTGCTAGCTGCTGAAACGTGAAGAAAGAAGCTGCAGAACACTGGCACTGAGCCTGCAGCTTTCCAGCGGAGAGAAAAAGCTACTTGAACACTCTGCAACCCTTTCCACTCCCAAAAATATGCACATGGAAGGAGCTGCTGCAAAAGCGATGCTGTGCTCGCTGCTGCTCCTCCTGAAGCTCTGGCTGCTAAATCTGAGGCTTTCCTTCCAATTTCAAGCTGCAAAGAACTTGCTGAATTGCAGGGAAAGTCCGGGAGGCATTTGCTGTGCTGGCACACTTTCTCCTTCCTAGACAGAGTGGAAAAGCTTTTCCCTGCCGTGTAGGCGACAAGAGACGCATTAGACGGGCATCCGGAGCTGTCCGAAGGTAAGCGCCTGTTCCCGGCCTCTTTCGGCACAAGCCCCCGCTCCGGAGCGCACCGCGGCCGGCAGGATGCTCTCTGCCGGCGAAGGTGCCGCTTCTCCGGCAAGGAAGCCTCAGCCGCTTCTCCTGCACACGGAGAGCGTGCTAGCTGCTGAAACGTGAAGAAAGAAGCTGCAGAACACTGGCACTGAGCGTGCAGCTTTCCAGCGGAGAGAAAAAGCTACTTGAACACTCTGCAAGCCTTTCCACTCCCAAAAACATGCACATGGAAGGAGCTGCTGCAAAAGCGATGCTGTGCTCGCTGCTGCTCCTCCTGAAGCTCTGGCTGCTAAATCTGAGGCTTTCCTTCCAATTTCAAGCTGCAAAGCACTTGCTGAATTGCAGGGAAAGTCCGGGAGGCATTTGCTGTGCTGGCACACTTTCTCCTTCCTAGACAGAGTGGAAAAGCTTTTCCCTGCCGTGTAGGCGACAAGAGACGCATTAGACGGGCATCCGGAGCTGTCCGAAGGTAAGCGCCTGTTCCCGGCCTCTTTCGGCACAAGCCCCCGCTCTGGAGCGCACCGCGGCCGGCCGGAGGCTCTCTGCCGGCGAAGGTGCCGCTTCTCCGGCAAGGAAGCCTCAGCCGCTTCTCCTGCACACGGAGAGCGTGCTAGCTGCTGAAACGTGAAGAAAGAAGCTGCAGAACACTGGCACTGAGCCTGCAGCTTTCCAGCGGAGAGAAAAAGCTACTTGAACACTCTGCAAGCCTTTCCACTCCCAAAAACATGCACATGGAAGGAGCTGCTGCAAAAGCGATGCTGTTCTCGCTGCTGCTCCTCCTGAAGCTCTGGCTGCTAAATCTGAGGCTTTCCTTCCAATTTCAAGCTGCAAAGCACTTGCTGAATTGCAGGGAAAGTCCGGGAGGCATTTGCTCTGCTGGCACACTTTCTCCTTCCTAGACAGAGTGGAAAAGCTTTTCCCTGCCGTGTAGGCGACAAGAGACGCATTAGACGGGCATCCGGAGCTGTCCGAAGGTAAGCGCCTGTTCCCGGCCTCTTTCGGCACAAGCCCCCGCTCTGGAGCGCACCGCGGCCGGCCGGAGGCTCTCTGCCGGCGAAGGTGCCGCTTCTCCGGCAAGGAAGCCTCAGCCGCTTCTCCTGCACACGGAGAGCGTGCTAGCTGCTGAAACGTGAAGAAAGAAGCTGCAGAACACTGGCACTGAGCCTGCAGCTTTCCAGCGGGGAGAAAAAGCTACTTGAACACTCTGCAAGCCTTTCCACTCCCAAAAATATGCACATGTAAGGAGCTGCTGCAAAAGCGATGCTGTGCTCGCTGCTGCTCCTCCTGAAGCTCTGGCTGCTAAATCTGAGGCTTTCCTTCCAATTTCAAGCTGCAAAGCACTTGCTGAATTGCAGGGAAAGTCCGGGAGGCATTTGCTGTGCTGGCACACTTTCTCCTTTCTAGACAGAGTGGAAAAGCTTTTCCCTGCCGTGTAGGCGACAAGAGACGCATTAGACGGGCATCCGGAGCTGTCCGAAGGTAAGCGCCTGTTCCCGGCCTCTTTCGGCACAAGCCCCCGCTCCGGAGCGCACCGCGGCCGGCCGGAGGCTCTCTGCCGGCGAAGGTGCCTCGTCTCCGGCAAGGAAGCCTCAGCCGCTTCTCCTGCACACGGAGAGCGTGCTAGCTGCTGAAACGTGAAGAAAGAAGCTGCAGAACACTGGCACTGAGCGTGCAGCTTTCCAGCGGAGAGAAAAAGCTACTTGAACACTCTGCAAGCCTTTCCACTCCCAAAAACATGCACATGGAAGGAGCTGCTGCAAAAGCGATGCTGTGCTCGCTGCTGCTCCTCCTGAAGCTCTGGCTGCTAAATCTGAGGCTTTCCTTCCAATTTCAAGCTGCAAAGCACTTGCTGAATTGCAGGGAAAGTCCGGGAGGCATTTGCTGTGCTGGCACACTTTCTCCTTCCTAGACAGAGTGGAAAAGCTTTTCCCTGCCGTGTAGGCGACAAGAGACGCATTAGACGGGCATCCGGAGCTGTCCGAAGGTAAGCGCCTGTTCCCGGCCTCTTTCGGCACAAGCCCCCGCTCCGGAGCGCACCGCGGCCGGCCGGAGGCTCTCTGCCGGCGAAGGTGCCGCTTCTCCGGCAAGGAAGCCTCAGCCGCTTCTCCTGCACACGGAGAGCGTGCTAGCTGCTGAAACGTGAAGAAAGAAGCTGCAGAACACTGGCACTGAGCGTGCAGCTTTCCAGCGGAGAGAAAAAGCTACTTGAACACTCTGCAAGCCTTTCCACTCCCAAAAATATGCACATGGAAGGAGCTGCTGCAAAAGCGATGCTGTGCTCGCTGCTGCTCCTCCTGAAGCTCTGGCTGCTAAATCTGAGGCTTTCCTTCCAATTTCAAGCTGCAAAGCACTTGCTGAATTGCAGGGAACGTCCGGGAGGCATTTGCTGTGCTGGCACACTTTCTCCTTCCTAGACAGAGTGGAAAAGCTTTTCCCTGCCGTGTAGGCGACAAGAGACGCATTAGACGGGCATCCGGAGCTGTCCGAAGGTAAGCGCCTGTTCCCGGCCTCTTTCGGCACAAGCCCCCGCTCCGGAGCGCACCGCGGCCGGCAGGATGCTCTCTGCCGGCGAAGGTGCCGCTTCTCCGGCAAGGAAGCCTCAGCCGCTTCTCCTGCACACGGAGAGCGTGCTAGCTGCTGAAACGTGAAGAAAGAAGCTGCAGAACACTGGCACTGAGCCTGCAGCTTTCCAGCGGAGAGAAAAAGCTACTTGAACACTCTGCAAGCCTTTCCACTCCTAAAAACATGCACATGGAAGGAGCTGCTGCAAAAGCGATGCTGTTCTCGCTGCTGCTCCTCCTGAAGCTCTGGCTGCTAAATCTGAGGCTTTCCTTCCAATTTCAAGCTGCAAAGCACTTGCTGAATTGCAGGGAAAGTCCGGGAGGCATTTGCTGTGCTGGCACACTTTCTCCTTCCTAGACAGAGTGGAAAAGCTTTTCCCTGCCGTGTAGGCGACAAGAGACGCATTAGACGGGCATCCGGAGCTGTCCGAAGGTAAGCGCCTGTTCCCGGCCTCTTTCGGCACAAGCCCCCGCTCCGGAGCGCACCGCGGCCGGCCAGAGGCTCTCTGCCGGCGAAGGTGCCGCTTCTCCGGCAAGGAAGCCTCAGCCGCTTCTCCTGCACACGGAGAGCGTGCTAGCTGCTGAAACGTGAAGAAAGAAGCTGCAGAACACTGGCACTGAGCCTGCAGCTTTCCAGCGGAGAGAAAAAGCTACTTGAACACTCTGCAACCCTTTCCACTCCCAAAAATATGCACATGGAAGGAGCTGCTGCAAAAGCGATGCTGTGCTCGCTGCTGCTCCTCCTGAAGCTCTGGCTGCTAAATCTGAGGCTTTCCTTCCAATTTCAAGCTGCAAAGAACTTGCTGAATTGCAGGGAAAGTCCGGGAGGCATTTGCTGTGCTGGCACACTTTCTCCTTGCTAGACAGAGTGGAAAAGCTTTTCCCTGCCGTGTAGGCGACAAGAGACGCATTAGACGGGCATCCGGAGCTGTCCGAAGGTAAGCGCCTGTTCCCGGCCTCTTTCGGCACAAGCCCCCGCTCCGGAGCGCACCGCGGCCGGCCGGAGGCTCTCTGCCGGCGAAGGTGCCGCTTCTCCGGCAAGGAAGCCTCAGCCGCTTCTCCTGCACACGGAGAGCGTGCTAGCTGCTGAAACGTGAAGAAAGAAGCTGCAGAACACTGGCACTGAGCGTGCAGCTTTCCAGCGGAGAGAAAAAGCTACTTGAACACTCTGCAAGCCTTTCCACTCCCAAAAACATGCACATGGAAGGAGCTGCTGCAAAAGCGATGCTGTGCTCGCTGCTGCTCCTCCTGAAGCTCTGGCTGCTAAATCTGAGGCTTTCCTTCCAATTTCAAGCTGCAAAGCACTTGCTGAATTGCAGGGAAAGTCCGGGAGGCATTTGCTGTGCTGGCACACTTTCTCCTTCCTAGACAGAGTGGAAAAGCTTTTCCCTGCCGTGTAGGCGACAAGAGACGCATTAGACGGGCATCCGGAGCTGTCCGAAGGTAAGCGCCTGTTCCCGGCCTCTTTCGGCACAAGCCCCCGCTCTGGAGCGCACCGCGGCCGGCCGGAGGCTCTCTGCCGGCGAAGGTGCCGCTTCTCCGGCAAGGAAGCCTCAGCCGCTTCTCCTGCACACGGAGAGCGTGCTAGCTGCTGAAACGTGAAGAAAGAAGCTGCAGAACACTGGCACTGAGCGTGCAGCTTTCCAGCGGAGAGAAAAAGCTACTTGAACACGCTGCAAGCCTTTCCACTCCCAAAAACATGCACATGGAAGGAGCTGCTGCAAAAGCGATGCTGTGCTCGCTGCTGCTCCTCCTGAAGCTCTGGCTGCTAAATCTGAGGCTTTCCTTCCAATTTCAAGCTGCAAAGCACTTGCTGAATTGCAGGGAAAGTCCGGGAGGCATTTGCTGTGCTGGCACACTTTCTCCTTCCTAGACAGAGTGGAAAAGCTTTTCCCTGCCGTGTAGGCGACAAGAGACGCATTAGACGGGCATCCGGAGCTGTCCGAAGGTAAGCGCCTGTTCCCGGCCTCTTTCGGCACAAGCCCCCGCTCCGGAGCGCACCGCGGCCGGCAGGATGCTCTCTGCCGGCGAAGGTGCCGCTTCTCCGGCAAGGAAGCCTCAGCCGCTTCTCCTGCACACGGAGAGCGTGCTAGCTGCTGAAACGTGAAGAAAGAAGCTGCAGAACACTGGCACTGAGCCTGCAGCTTTCCAGCGGAGAGAAAAAGCTACTTGAACACTCTGCAAGCCTTTCCACTCCCAAAAACATGCACATGGAAGGAGCTGCTGCAAAAGCGATGCTGTTCTCGCTGCTGCTCCTCCTGAAGCTCTGGCTGCTAAATCTGAGGCTTTCCTTCCAATTTCAAGCTGCAAAGCACTTGCTGAATTGCAGGGAAAGTCCGGGAGGCATTTGCTCTGCTGGCACACTTTCTCCTTCCTAGACAGAGTGGAAAAGCTTTTCCCTGCCGTGTAGGCGACAAGAGACGCATTAGACGGGCATCCGGAGCTGTCCGAAGGTAAGCGCCTGTTCCCGGCCTCTTTCGGCACAAGCCCCCGCTCTGGAGCGCACCGCGGCCGGCCAGAGGCTCTCTGCCGGCGAAGGTGCCGCTTCTCCGGCAAGGAAGCCTCAGCCGCTTCTCCTGCACACGGAGAGCGTGCTAGCTGCTGAAACGTGAAGAAAGAAGCTGCAGAACACTGGCACTGAGCCTGCAGCTTTCCAGCGGGGAGAAAAAGCTACTTGAACACTCTGCAAGCCTTTCCACTCCCAAAAATATGCACATGGAAGGAGCTGCTGCAAAAGCGATGCTGTGCTCGCTGCTGCTCCTCCTGAAGCTCTGGCTGCTAAATCTGAGGCTTTCCTTCCAATTTCAAGCTGCAAAGCACTTGCTGAATTGCAGGGAAAGTCCGGGAGGCATTTGCTGTGCTGGCACACTTTCTCCTTCCTAGACAGAGTGGAAAAGCTTTTCCCTGCCGTGTAGGCGACAAGAGACGCATTAGACGGGCATCCGGAGCTGTCCGAAGGTAAGCGCCTGTTCCCGGCCTCTTTCGGCACAAGCCCCCGCTCCGGAGCGCACCGCGGCCGGCCGGAGGCTCTCTGCCGGCGAAGGTGCCTCGTCTCCGGCAAGGAAGCCTCAGCCGCTTCTCCTGCACACGGAGAGCGTGCTAGCTGCTGAAACGTGAAGAAAGAAGCTGCAGAACACTGGCACTGAGCGTGCAGCTTTCCAGCGGAGAGAAAAAGCTACTTGAACACTCTGCAAGCCTTTCCACTCCCAAAAACATGCACATGGAAGGAGCTGCTGCAAAAGCGATGCTGTGCTCGCTGCTGCTCCTCCTGAAGCTCTGGCTGCTAAATCTGAGGCTTTCCTTCCAATTTCAAGCTGCAAAGCACTTGCTGAATTGCAGGGAAAGTCCGGGAGGCATTTGCTGTGCTGGCACACTTTCTCCTTCCTAGACAGAGTGGAAAAGCTTTTCCCTGCCGTGTAGGCGACAAGAGACGCATTAGACGGGCATCCGGAGCTGTCCGAAGGTAAGCGCCTGTTCCCGGCCTCTTTCGGCACAAGCCCCCGCTCTGGAGCGCACCGCGGCCGGCCGGAGGCTCTCTGCCGGCGAAGGTGCCGCTTCTCCGGCAAGGAAGCCTCAGCCGCTTCTCCTGCACACGGAGAGCGTGCTAGCTGCTGAAACGTGAAGAAAGAAGCTGCAGAACACTGGCACTGAGCCTGCAGCTTTCCAGCGGAGAGAAAAAGCTACTTGAACACGCTGCAAGCCTTTCCACTCCCAAAAACATGCACATGGAAGGAGCTGCTGCAAAAGCGATGCTGTGCTCGCTGCTGCTCCTCCTGAAGCTCTGGCTGCTAAATCTGAGGCTTTCCTTCCAATTTCAAGCTGCAAAGCACTTGCTGAATTGCAGGGAAAGTCCGGGAGGCATTTGCTGTGCTGGCACACTTTCTCCTTCCTAGACAGAGTGGAAAAGCTTTTCCCTGCCGTGTAGGCGACAAGAGACGCATTAGACGGGCATCCGGAGCTGTCCGAAGGTAAGCGCCTGTTCCCGGCCTCTTTCGGCACAAGCCCCCGCTCCGGAGCGCACCGCGGCCGGCAGGATGCTCTCTGCCGGCGAAGGTGCCGCTTCTCCGGCAAGGAAGCCTCAGCCGCTTCTCCTGCACACGGAGAGCGTGCTAGCTGCTGAAACGTGAAGAAAGAAGCTGCAGAACACTGGCACTGAGCCTGCAGCTTTCCAGCGGAGAGAAAAAGCTACTTGAACACTCTGCAAGCCTTTCCACTCCCAAAAACATGCACATGGAAGGAGCTGCTGCAAAAGCGATGCTGTTCTCGCTGCTGCTCCTCCTGAAGCTCTGGCTGCTAAATCTGAGGCTTTCCTTCCAATTTCAAGCTGCAAAGCACTTGCTGAATTGCAGGGAAAGTCCGGGAGGCATTTGCTGTGCTGGCACACTTTCTCCTTCCTAGACAGAGTGGAAAAGCTTTTCCCTGCCGTGTAGGCGACAAGAGACGCATTAGACGGGCATCCGGAGCTGTCCGAAGGTAAGCGCCTGTTCCCGGCCTCTTTCGGCACAAGCCCCCGCTCTGGAGCGCACCGCGGCCGGCCAGAGGCTCTCTGCCGGCGAAGGTGCCGCTTCTCCGGCAAGGAAGCCTCAGCCGCTTCTCCTGCACACGGAGAGCGTGCTAGCTGCTGAAACGTGAAGAAAGAAGCTGCAGAACACTGGCACTGAGCCTGCAGCTTTCCAGCGGGGAGAAAAAGCTACTTGAACACTCTGCAAGCCTTTCCACTCCCAAAAATATGCACATGGAAGGAGCTGCTGCAAAAGCGATGCTGTGCTCGCTGCTGCTCCTCCTGAAGCTCTGGCTGCTAAATCTGAGGCTTTCCTTCCAATTTCAAGCTGCAAAGCACTTGCTGAATTGCAGGGAAAGTCCGGGAGGCATTTGCTGTGCTGGCACACTTTCTCCTTTCTAGACAGAGTGGAAAAGCTTTTCCCTGCCGTGTAGGCGACAAGAGACGCATTAGACGGGCATCCGGAGCTGTCCGAAGGTAAGCGCCTGTTCCCGGCCTCTTTCGGCACAAGCCCCCGCTCCGGAGCGCACCGCGGCCGGCCGGAGGCTCTCTGCCGGCGAAGGTGCCTCGTCTCCGGCAAGGAAGCCTCAGCCGCTTCTCCTGCACACGGAGAGCGTGCTAGCTGCTGAAACGTGAAGAAAGAAGCTGCAGAACACTGGCACTGAGCGTGCAGCTTTCCAGCGGAGAGAAAAAGCTACTTGAACACTCTGCAACCCTTTCCACTCCCAAAAACATGCACATGGAAGGAGCTGCTGCAAAAGCGATGCTGTTCTCGCTGCTGCTCCTCCTGAAGCTCTGGCTGCTAAATCTGAGGCTTTCCTTCCAATTTCAAGCTGCAAAGCACTTGCTGAATTGCAGGGAAAGTCCGGGAGGCATTTGCTGTGCTGGCACACTTTCTCCTTCCTAGACAGAGTGGAAAAGCTTTTCCCTGCCGTGTAGGCGACAAGAGACGCATTAGACGGGCATCCGGAGCTGTCCGAAGGTAAGCGCCTGTTCCCGGCCTCTTTCGGCACAAGCCCCCGCTCCGGAGCGCACCGCGGCCGGCCGGAGGCTCTCTGCCGGCGAAGGTGCCGCTTCTCCGGCAAGGAAGCCTCAGCCGCTTCTCCTGCACACGGAGAGCGTGCTAGCTGCTGAAACGTGAAGAAAGAAGCTGCAGAACACTGGCACTGAGCCTGCAGCTTTCCAGCGGAGAGAAAAAGCTACTTGAACACTCTGCAACCCTTTCCACTCCCAAAAATATGCACATGGAAGGAGCTGCTGCAAAAGCGATGCTGTGCTCGCTGCTGCTCCTCCTGAAGCTCTGGCTGCTAAATCTGAGGCTTTCCTTCCAATTTCAAGCTGCAAAGAACTTGCTGAATTGCAGGGAAAGTCCGGGAGGCATTTGCTGTGCTGGCACACTTTCTCCTTCCTAGACAGAGTGGAAAAGCTTTTCCCTGCCGTGTAGGCGACAAGAGACGCATTAGACGGGCATCCGGAGCTGTCCGAAGGTAAGCGCCTGTTCCCGGCCTCTTTCGGCACAAGCCCCCGCTCCGGAGCGCACCGCGGCCGGCAGGATGCTCTCTGCCGGCGAAGGTGCCGCTTCTCCGGCAAGGAAGCCTCAGCCGCTTCTCCTGCACACGGAGAGCGTGCTAGCTGCTGAAACGTGAAGAAAGAAGCTGCAGAACACTGGCACTGAGCGTGCAGCTTTCCAGCGGAGAGAAAAAGCTACTTGAACACTCTGCAAGCCTTTCCACTCCCAAAAACATGCACATGGAAGGAGCTGCTGCAAAAGCGATGCTGTGCTCGCTGCTGCTCCTCCTGAAGCTCTGGCTGCTAAATCTGAGGCTTTCCTTCCAATTTCAAGCTGCAAAGCACTTGCTGAATTGCAGGGAAAGTCCGGGAGGCATTTGCTGTGCTGGCACACTTTCTCCTTCCTAGACAGAGTGGAAAAGCTTTTCCCTGCCGTGTAGGCGACAAGAGACGCATTAGACGGGCATCCGGAGCTGTCCGAAGGTAAGCGCCTGTTCCCGGCCTCTTTCGGCACAAGCCCCCGCTCTGGAGCGCACCGCGGCCGGCCGGAGGCTCTCTGCCGGCGAAGGTGCCGCTTCTCCGGCAAGGAAGCCTCAGCCGCTTCTCCTGCACACGGAGAGCGTGCTAGCTGCTGAAACGTGAAGAAAGAAGCTGCAGAACACTGGCACTGAGCGTGCAGCTTTCCAGCGGAGAGAAAAAGCTACTTGAACACGCTGCAAGCCTTTCCACTCCCAAAAACATGCACATGGAAGGAGCTGCTGCAAAAGCGATGCTGTGCTCGCTGCTGCTCCTCCTGAAGCTCTGGCTGCTAAATCTGAGGCTTTCCTTCCAATTTCAAGCTGCAAAGCACTTGCTGAATTGCAGGGAAAGTCCGGGAGGCATTTGCTGTGCTGGCACACTTTCTCCTTCCTAGACAGAGTGGAAAAGCTTTTCCCTGCCGTGTAGGCGACAAGAGACGCATTAGACGGGCATCCGGAGCTGTCCGAAGGTAAGCGCCTGTTCCCGGCCTCTTTCGGCACAAGCCCCCGCTCCGGAGCGCACCGCGGCCGGCAGGATGCTCTCTGCCGGCGAAGGTGCCGCTTCTCCGGCAAGGAAGCCTCAGCCGCTTCTCCTGCACACGGAGAGCGTGCTAGCTGCTGAAACGTGAAGAAAGAAGCTGCAGAACACTGGCACTGAGCCTGCAGCTTTCCAGCGGAGAGAAAAAGCTACTTGAACACTCTGCAAGCCTTTCCACTCCCAAAAACATGCACATGGAAGGAGCTGCTGCAAAAGCGATGCTGTTCTCGCTGCTGCTCCTCCTGAAGCTCTGGCTGCTAAATCTGAGGCTTTCCTTCCAATTTCAAGCTGCAAAGCACTTGCTGAATTGCAGGGAAAGTCCGGGAGGCATTTGCTCTGCTGGCACACTTTCTCCTTCCTAGACAGAGTGGAAAAGCTTTTCCCTGCCGTGTAGGCGACAAGAGACGCATTAGACGGGCATCCGGAGCTGTCCGAAGGTAAGCGCCTGTTCCCGGCCTCTTTCGGCACAAGCCCCCGCTCTGGAGCGCACCGCGGCCGGCCAGAGGCTCTCTGCCGGCGAAGGTGCCGCTTCTCCGGCAAGGAAGCCTCAGCCGCTTCTCCTGCACACGGAGAGCGTGCTAGCTGCTGAAACGTGAAGAAAGAAGCTGCAGAACACTGGCACTGAGCCTGCAGCTTTCCAGCGGGGAGAAAAAGCTACTTGAACACTCTGCAAGCCTTTCCACTCCCAAAAACATGCACATGGAAGGAGCTGCTGCAAAAGCGATGCTGTTCTCGCTGCTGCTCCTCCTGAAGCTCTGGCTGCTAAATCTGAGGCTTTCCTTCCAATTTCAAGCTGCAAAGCACTTGCTGAATTGCAGGGAAAGTCCGGGAGGCATTTGCTGTGCTGGCACACTTTCTCCTTCCTAGACAGAGTGGAAAAGCTTTTCCCTGCCGTGTAGGCGACAAGAGACGCATTAGACGGGCATCCGGAGCTGTCCGAAGGTAAGCGCCTGTTCCCGGCCTCTTTCGGCACAAGCCCCCGCTCCGGAGCGCACCGCGGCCGGCCAGAGGCTCTCTGCCGGCGAAGGTGCCGCTTCTCCGGCAAGGAAGCCTCAGCCGCTTCTCCTGCACACGGAGAGCGTGCTAGCTGCTGAAACGTGAAGAAAGAAGCTGCAGAACACTGGCACTGAGCCTGCAGCTTTCCAGCGGAGAGAAAAAGCTACTTGAACACTCTGCAACCCTTTCCACTCCCAAAAATATGCACATGGAAGGAGCTGCTGCAAAAGCGATGCTGTGCTCGCTGCTGCTCCTCCTGAAGCTCTGGCTGCTAAATCTGAGGCTTTCCTTCCAATTTCAAGCTGCAAAGAACTTGCTGAATTGCAGGGAAAGTCCGGGAGGCATTTGCTGTGCTGGCACACTTTCTCCTTCCTAGACAGAGTGGAAAAGCTTTTCCCTGCCGTGTAGGCGACAAGAGACGCATTAGACGGGCATCCGGAGCTGTCCGAAGGTAAGCGCCTGTTCCCGGCCTCTTTCGGCACAAGCCCCCGCTCCGGAGCGCACCGCGGCCGGCAGGATGCTCTCTGCCGGCGAAGGTGCCGCTTCTCCGGCAAGGAAGCCTCAGCCGCTTCTCCTGCACACGGAGAGCGTGCTAGCTGCTGAAACGTGAAGAAAGAAGCTGCAGAACACTGGCACTGAGCGTGCAGCTTTCCAGCGGAGAGAAAAAGCTACTTGAACACTCTGCAAGCCTTTCCACTCCCAAAAACATGCACATGGAAGGAGCTGCTGCAAAAGCGATGCTGTGCTCGCTGCTGCTCCTCCTGAAGCTCTGGCTGCTAAATCTGAGGCTTTCCTTCCAATTTCAAGCTGCAAAGCACTTGCTGAATTGCAGGGAAAGTCCGGGAGGCATTTGCTGTGCTGGCACACTTTCTCCTTCCTAGACAGAGTGGAAAAGCTTTTCCCTGCCGTGTAGGCGACAAGAGACGCATTAGACGGGCATCCGGAGCTGTCCGAAGGTAAGCGCCTGTTCCCGGCCTCTTTCGGCACAAGCCCCCGCTCTGGAGCGCACCGCGGCCGGCCGGAGGCTCTCTGCCGGCGAAGGTGCCGCTTCTCCGGCAAGGAAGCCTCAGCCGCTTCTCCTGCACACGGAGAGCGTGCTAGCTGCTGAAACGTGAAGAAAGAAGCTGCAGAACACTGGCACTGAGCCTGCAGCTTTCCAGCGGAGAGAAAAAGCTACTTGAACACTCTGCAAGCCTTTCCACTCCCAAAAACATGCACATGGAAGGAGCTGCTGCAAAAGCGATGCTGTTCTCGCTGCTGCTCCTCCTGAAGCTCTGGCTGCTAAATCTGAGGCTTTCCTTCCAATTTCAAGCTGCAAAGCACTTGCTGAATTGCAGGGAAAGTCCGGGAGGCATTTGCTCTGCTGGCACACTTTCTCCTTCCTAGACAGAGTGGAAAAGCTTTTCCCTGCCGTGTAGGCGACAAGAGACGCATTAGACGGGCATCCGGAGCTGTCCGAAGGTAAGCGCCTGTTCCCGGCCTCTTTCGGCACAAGCCCCCGCTCCGGAGCGCACCGCGGCCGGCCAGAGGCTCTCTGCCGGCGAAGGTGCCGCTTCTCCGGCAAGGAAGCCTCAGCCGCTTCTCCTGCACACGGAGAGCGTGCTAGCTGCTGAAACGTGAAGAAAGAAGCTGCAGAACACTGGCACTGAGCCTGCAGCTTTCCAGCGGGGAGAAAAAGCTACTTGAACACTCTGCAAGCCTTTCCACTCCCAAAAATATGCACATGTAAGGAGCTGCTGCAAAAGCGATGCTGTGCTCGCTGCTGCTCCTCCTGAAGCTCTGGCTGCTAAATCTGAGGCTTTCCTTCCAATTTCAAGCTGCAAAGCACTTGCTGAATTGCAGGGAAAGTCCGGGAGGCATTTGCTGTGCTGGCACACTTTCTCCTTTCTAGACAGAGTGGAAAAGCTTTTCCCTGCCGTGTAGGCGACAAGAGACGCATTAGACGGGCATCCGGAGCTGTCCGAAGGTAAGCGCCTGTTCCCGGCCTCTTTCGGCACAAGCCCCCGCTCCGGAGCGCACCGCGGCCGGCCGGAGGCTCTCTGCCGGCGAAGGTGCCTCGTCTCCGGCAAGGAAGCCTCAGCCGCTTCTCCTGCACACGGAGAGCGTGCTAGCTGCTGAAACGTGAAGAAAGAAGCTGCAGAACACTGGCACTGAGCGTGCAGCTTTCCAGCGGAGAGAAAAAGCTACTTGAACACTCTGCAAGCCTTTCCACTCCCAAAAACATGCACATGGAAGGAGCTGCTGCAAAAGCGATGCTGTGCTCGCTGCTGCTCCTCCTGAAGCTCTGGCTGCTAAATCTGAGGCTTTCCTTCCAATTTCAAGCTGCAAAGCACTTGCTGAATTGCAGGGAAAGTCCGGGAGGCATTTGCTGTGCTGGCACACTTTCTCCTTCCTAGACAGAGTGGAAAAGCTTTTCCCTGCCGTGTAGGCGACAAGAGACGCATTAGACGGGCATCCGGAGCTGTCCGAAGGTAAGCGCCTGTTCCCGGCCTCTTTCGGCACAAGCCCCCGCTCCGGAGCGCACCGCGGCCGGCCGGAGGCTCTCTGCCGGCGAAGGTGCCGCTTCTCCGGCAAGGAAGCCTCAGCCGCTTCTCCTGCACACGGAGAGCGTGCTAGCTGCTGAAACGTGAAGAAAGAAGCTGCAGAACACTGGCACTGAGCGTGCAGCTTTCCAGCGGAGAGAAAAAGCTACTTGAACACTCTGCAAGCCTTTCCACTCCCAAAAATATGCACATGGAAGGAGCTGCTGCAAAAGCGATGCTGTGCTCGCTGCTGCTCCTCCTGAAGCTCTGGCTGCTAAATCTGAGGCTTTCCTTCCAATTTCAAGCTGCAAAGCACTTGCTGAATTGCAGGGAACGTCCGGGAGGCATTTGCTGTGCTGGCACACTTTCTCCTTCCTAGACAGAGTGGAAAAGCTTTTCCCTGCCGTGTAGGCGACAAGAGACGCATTAGACGGGCATCCGGAGCTGTCCGAAGGTAAGCGCCTGTTCCCGGCCTCTTTCGGCACAAGCCCCCGCTCCGGAGCGCACCGCGGCCGGCAGGATGCTCTCTGCCGGCGAAGGTGCCGCTTCTCCGGCAAGGAAGCCTCAGCCGCTTCTCCTGCACACGGAGAGCGTGCTAGCTGCTGAAACGTGAAGAAAGAAGCTGCAGAACACTGGCACTGAGCCTGCAGCTTTCCAGCGGAGAGAAAAAGCTACTTGAACACTCTGCAAGCCTTTCCACTCCTAAAAACATGCACATGGAAGGAGCTGCTGCAAAAGCGATGCTGTTCTCGCTGCTGCTCCTCCTGAAGCTCTGGCTGCTAAATCTGAGGCTTTCCTTCCAATTTCAAGCTGCAAAGCACTTGCTGAATTGCAGGGAAAGTCCGGGAGGCATTTGCTGTGCTGGCACACTTTCTCCTTCCTAGACAGAGTGGAAAAGCTTTTCCCTGCCGTGTAGGCGACAAGAGACGCATTAGACGGGCATCCGGAGCTGTCCGAAGGTAAGCGCCTGTTCCCGGCCTCTTTCGGCACAAGCCCCCGCTCCGGAGCGCACCGCGGCCGGCCAGAGGCTCTCTGCCGGCGAAGGTGCCGCTTCTCCGGCAAGGAAGCCTCAGCCGCTTCTCCTGCACACGGAGAGCGTGCTAGCTGCTGAAACGTGAAGAAAGAAGCTGCAGAACACTGGCACTGAGCCTGCAGCTTTCCAGCGGAGAGAAAAAGCTACTTGAACACTCTGCAACCCTTTCCACTCCCAAAAATATGCACATGGAAGGAGCTGCTGCAAAAGCGATGCTGTGCTCGCTGCTGCTCCTCCTGAAGCTCTGGCTGCTAAATCTGAGGCTTTCCTTCCAATTTCAAGCTGCAAAGAACTTGCTGAATTGCAGGGAAAGTCCGGGAGGCATTTGCTGTGCTGGCACACTTTCTCCTTGCTAGACAGAGTGGAAAAGCTTTTCCCTGCCGTGTAGGCGACAAGAGACGCATTAGACGGGCATCCGGAGCTGTCCGAAGGTAAGCGCCTGTTCCCGGCCTCTTTCGGCACAAGCCCCCGCTCCGGAGCGCACCGCGGCCGGCCGGAGGCTCTCTGCCGGCGAAGGTGCCGCTTCTCCGGCAAGGAAGCCTCAGCCGCTTCTCCTGCACACGGAGAGCGTGCTAGCTGCTGAAACGTGAAGAAAGAAGCTGCAGAACACTGGCACTGAGCGTGCAGCTTTCCAGCGGAGAGAAAAAGCTACTTGAACACTCTGCAAGCCTTTCCACTCCCAAAAACATGCACATGGAAGGAGCTGCTGCAAAAGCGATGCTGTGCTCGCTGCTGCTCCTCCTGAAGCTCTGGCTGCTAAATCTGAGGCTTTCCTTCCAATTTCAAGCTGCAAAGCACTTGCTGAATTGCAGGGAAAGTCCGGGAGGCATTTGCTGTGCTGGCACACTTTCTCCTTCCTAGACAGAGTGGAAAAGCTTTTCCCTGCCGTGTAGGCGACAAGAGACGCATTAGACGGGCATCCGGAGCTGTCCGAAGGTAAGCGCCTGTTCCCGGCCTCTTTCGGCACAAGCCCCCGCTCTGGAGCGCACCGCGGCCGGCCGGAGGCTCTCTGCCGGCGAAGGTGCCGCTTCTCCGGCAAGGAAGCCTCAGCCGCTTCTCCTGCACACGGAGAGCGTGCTAGCTGCTGAAACGTGAAGAAAGAAGCTGCAGAACACTGGCACTGAGCCTGCAGCTTTCCAGCGGAGAGAAAAAGCTACTTGAACACTCTGCAAGCCTTTCCACTCCCAAAAACATGCACATGGAAGGAGCTGCTGCAAAAGCGATGCTGTTCTCGCTGCTGCTCCTCCTGAAGCTCTGGCTGCTAAATCTGAGGCTTTCCTTCCAATTTCAAGCTGCAAAGCACTTGCTGAATTGCAGGGAAAGTCCGGGAGGCATTTGCTCTGCTGGCACACTTTCTCCTTCCTAGACAGAGTGGAAAAGCTTTTCCCTGCCGTGTAGGCGACAAGAGACGCATTAGACGGGCATCCGGAGCTGTCCGAAGGTAAGCGCCTGTTCCCGGCCTCTTTCGGCACAAGCCCCCGCTCCGGAGCGCACCGCGGCCGGCAGGATGCTCTCTGCCGGCGAAGGTGCCGCTTCTCCGGCAAGGAAGCCTCAGCCGCTTCTCCTGCACACGGAGAGCGTGCTAGCTGCTGAAACGTGAAGAAAGAAGCTGCAGAACACTGGCACTGAGCCTGCAGCTTTCCAGCGGGGAGAAAAAGCTACTTGAACACTCTGCAAGCCTTTCCACTCCCAAAAATATGCACATGTAAGGAGCTGCTGCAAAAGCGATGCTGTGCTCGCTGCTGCTCCTCCTGAAGCTCTGGCTGCTAAATCTGAGGCTTTCCTTCCAATTTCAAGCTGCAAAGCACTTGCTGAATTGCAGGGAAAGTCCGGGAGGCATTTGCTGTGCTGGCACACTTTCTCCTTTCTAGACAGAGTGGAAAAGCTTTTCCCTGCCGTGTAGGCGACAAGAGACGCATTAGACGGGCATCCGGAGCTGTCCGAAGGTAAGCGCCTGTTCCCGGCCTCTTTCGGCACAAGCCCCCGCTCCGGAGCGCACCGCGGCCGGCCGGAGGCTCTCTGCCGGCGAAGGTGCCTCGTCTCCGGCAAGGAAGCCTCAGCCGCTTCTCCTGCACACGGAGAGCGTGCTAGCTGCTGAAACGTGAAGAAAGAAGCTGCAGAACACTGGCACTGAGCGTGCAGCTTTCCAGCGGAGAGAAAAAGCTACTTGAACACTCTGCAAGCCTTTCCACTCCCAAAAACATGCACATGGAAGGAGCTGCTGCAAAAGCGATGCTGTGCTCGCTGCTGCTCCTCCTGAAGCTCTGGCTGCTAAATCTGAGGCTTTCCTTCCAATTTCAAGCTGCAAAGCACTTGCTGAATTGCAGGGAAAGTCCGGGAGGCATTTGCTGTGCTGGCACACTTTCTCCTTCCTAGACAGAGTGGAAAAGCTTTTCCCTGCCGTGTAGGCGACAAGAGACGCATTAGACGGGCATCCGGAGCTGTCCGAAGGTAAGCGCCTGTTCCCGGCCTCTTTCGGCACAAGCCCCCGCTCCGGAGCGCACCGCGGCCGGCCGGAGGCTCTCTGCCGGCGAAGGTGCCGCTTCTCCGGCAAGGAAGCCTCAGCCGCTTCTCCTGCACACGGAGAGCGTGCTAGCTGCTGAAACGTGAAGAAAGAAGCTGCAGAACACTGGCACTGAGCGTGCAGCTTTCCAGCGGAGAGAAAAAGCTACTTGAACACTCTGCAAGCCTTTCCACTCCCAAAAATATGCACATGGAAGGAGCTGCTGCAAAAGCGATGCTGTGCTCGCTGCTGCTCCTCCTGAAGCTCTGGCTGCTAAATCTGAGGCTTTCCTTCCAATTTCAAGCTGCAAAGCACTTGCTGAATTGCAGGGAACGTCCGGGAGGCATTTGCTGTGCTGGCACACTTTCTCCTTCCTAGACAGAGTGGAAAAGCTTTTCCCTGCCGTGTAGGCGACAAGAGACGCATTAGACGGGCATCCGGAGCTGTCCGAAGGTAAGCGCCTGTTCCCGGCCTCTTTCGGCACAAGCCCCCGCTCCGGAGCGCACCGCGGCCGGCAGGATGCTCTCTGCCGGCGAAGGTGCCGCTTCTCCGGCAAGGAAGCCTCAGCCGCTTCTCCTGCACACGGAGAGCGTGCTAGCTGCTGAAACGTGAAGAAAGAAGCTGCAGAACACTGGCACTGAGCCTGCAGCTTTCCAGCGGAGAGAAAAAGCTACTTGAACACTCTGCAAGCCTTTCCACTCCTAAAAACATGCACATGGAAGGAGCTGCTGCAAAAGCGATGCTGTTCTCGCTGCTGCTCCTCCTGAAGCTCTGGCTGCTAAATCTGAGGCTTTCCTTCCAATTTCAAGCTGCAAAGCACTTGCTGAATTGCAGGGAAAGTCCGGGAGGCATTTGCTGTGCTGGCACACTTTCTCCTTCCTAGACAGAGTGGAAAAGCTTTTCCCTGCCGTGTAGGCGACAAGAGACGCATTAGACGGGCATCCGGAGCTGTCCGAAGGTAAGCGCCTGTTCCCGGCCTCTTTCGGCACAAGCCCCCGCTCCGGAGCGCACCGCGGCCGGCCAGAGGCTCTCTGCCGGCGAAGGTGCCGCTTCTCCGGCAAGGAAGCCTCAGCCGCTTCTCCTGCACACGGAGAGCGTGCTAGCTGCTGAAACGTGAAGAAAGAAGCTGCAGAACACTGGCACTGAGCCTGCAGCTTTCCAGCGGAGAGAAAAAGCTACTTGAACACTCTGCAACCCTTTCCACTCCCAAAAATATGCACATGGAAGGAGCTGCTGCAAAAGCGATGCTGTGCTCGCTGCTGCTCCTCCTGAAGCTCTGGCTGCTAAATCTGAGGCTTTCCTTCCAATTTCAAGCTGCAAAGCACTTGCTGAATTGCAGGGAAAGTCCGGGAGGCATTTGCTGTGCTGGCACACTTTCTCCTTGCTAGACAGAGTGGAAAAGCTTTTCCCTGCCGTGTAGGCGACAAGAGACGCATTAGACGGGCATCCGGAGCTGTCCGAAGGTAAGCGCCTGTTCCCGGCCTCTTTCGGCACAAGCCCCCGCTCCGGAGCGCACCGCGGCCGGCCGGAGGCTCTCTGCCGGCGAAGGTGCCGCTTCTCCGGCAAGGAAGCCTCAGCCGCTTCTCCTGCACACGGAGAGCGTGCTAGCTGCTGAAACGTGAAGAAAGAAGCTGCAGAACACTGGCACTGAGCGTGCAGCTTTCCAGCGGAGAGAAAAAGCTACTTGAACACTCTGCAAGCCTTTCCACTCCCAAAAACATGCACATGGAAGGAGCTGCTGCAAAAGCGATGCTGTGCTCGCTGCTGCTCCTCCTGAAGCTCTGGCTGCTAAATCTGAGGCTTTCCTTCCAATTTCAAGCTGCAAAGCACTTGCTGAATTGCAGGGAAAGTCCGGGAGGCATTTGCTGTGCTGGCACACTTTCTCCTTCCTAGACAGAGTGGAAAAGCTTTTCCCTGCCGTGTAGGCGACAAGAGACGCATTAGACGGGCATCCGGAGCTGTCCGAAGGTAAGCGCCTGTTCCCGGCCTCTTTCGGCACAAGCCCCCGCTCTGGAGCGCACCGCGGCCGGCCGGAGGCTCTCTGCCGGCGAAGGTGCCGCTTCTCCGGCAAGGAAGCCTCAGCCGCTTCTCCTGCACACGGAGAGCGTGCTAGCTGCTGAAACGTGAAGAAAGAAGCTGCAGAACACTGGCACTGAGCGTGCAGCTTTCCAGCGGAGAGAAAAAGCTACTTGAACACGCTGCAAGCCTTTCCACTCCCAAAAACATGCACATGGAAGGAGCTGCTGCAAAAGCGATGCTGTGCTCGCTGCTGCTCCTCCTGAAGCTCTGGCTGCTAAATCTGAGGCTTTCCTTCCAATTTCAAGCTGCAAAGCACTTGCTGAATTGCAGGGAAAGTCCGGGAGGCATTTGCTGTGCTGGCACACTTTCTCCTTCCTAGACAGAGTGGAAAAGCTTTTCCCTGCCGTGTAGGCGACAAGAGACGCATTAGACGGGCATCCGGAGCTGTCCGAAGGTAAGCGCCTGTTCCCGGCCTCTTTCGGCACAAGCCCCCGCTCCGGAGCGCACCGCGGCCGGCAGGATGCTCTCTGCCGGCGAAGGTGCCGCTTCTCCGGCAAGGAAGCCTCAGCCGCTTCTCCTGCACACGGAGAGCGTGCTAGCTGCTGAAACGTGAAGAAAGAAGCTGCAGAACACTGGCACTGAGCCTGCAGCTTTCCAGCGGAGAGAAAAAGCTACTTGAACACTCTGCAAGCCTTTCCACTCCCAAAAACATGCACATGGAAGGAGCTGCTGCAAAAGCGATGCTGTTCTCGCTGCTGCTCCTCCTGAAGCTCTGGCTGCTAAATCTGAGGCTTTCCTTCCAATTTCAAGCTGCAAAGCACTTGCTGAATTGCAGGGAAAGTCCGGGAGGCATTTGCTCTGCTGGCACACTTTCTCCTTCCTAGACAGAGTGGAAAAGCTTTTCCCTGCCGTGTAGGCGACAAGAGACGCATTAGACGGGCATCCGGAGCTGTCCGAAGGTAAGCGCCTGTTCCCGGCCTCTTTCGGCACAAGCCCCCGCTCCGGAGCGCACCGCGGCCGGCCAGAGGCTCTCTGCCGGCGAAGGTGCCGCTTCTCCGGCAAGGAAGCCTCAGCCGCTTCTCCTGCACACGGAGAGCGTGCTAGCTGCTGAAACGTGAAGAAAGAAGCTGCAGAACACTGGCACTGAGCCTGCAGCTTTCCAGCGGGGAGAAAAAGCTACTTGAACACTCTGCAAGCCTTTCCACTCCCAAAAATATGCACATGTAAGGAGCTGCTGCAAAAGCGATGCTGTGCTCGCTGCTGCTCCTCCTGAAGCTCTGGCTGCTAAATCTGAGGCTTTCCTTCCAATTTCAAGCTGCAAAGCACTTGCTGAATTGCAGGGAAAGTCCGGGAGGCATTTGCTGTGCTGGCACACTTTCTCCTTTCTAGACAGAGTGGAAAAGCTTTTCCCTGCCGTGTAGGCGACAAGAGACGCATTAGACGGGCATCCGGAGCTGTCCGAAGGTAAGCGCCTGTTCCCGGCCTCTTTCGGCACAAGCCCCCGCTCCGGAGCGCACCGCGGCCGGCCGGAGGCTCTCTGCCGGCGAAGGTGCCTCGTCTCCGGCAAGGAAGCCTCAGCCGCTTCTCCTGCACACGGAGAGCGTGCTAGCTGCTGAAACGTGAAGAAAGAAGCTGCAGAACACTGGCACTGAGCGTGCAGCTTTCCAGCGGAGAGAAAAAGCTACTTGAACACTTTGCAAGCCTTTCCACTCCCAAAAACATGCACATGGAAGGAGCTGCTGCAAAAGCGATGCTGTGCTCGCTGCTGCTCCTCCTGAAGCTCTGGCTGCTAAATCTGATTCTTTCCTTCCAATTTCAAGCTGCAAAGCACTTGCTGAATTGCAGGGAAAGTCCGGGAGGCATTTGCTGTGCTGGCACACTTTCTCCTTCCTAGACAGAGTGGAAAAGCTTTTCCCTGCCGTGTAGGCGACAAGAGACGCATTAGACGGGCATCCGGAGCTGTCCGAAGGTAAGCGCCTGTTGCCGGCCTCTTTCGGCACAAGCCCCCGCTCCGGAGCGCACCGCGGCCGGCCGGAGGCTCTCTGCCGGCGAAGGTGCCGCTTCTCCGGCAAGGAAGCCTCAGCCGCTTCTCCTGCACACGGAGAGCGTGCTAGCTGCTGAAACGTGAAGAAAGAAGCTGCAGAACACTGGCACTGAGCGTGCAGCTTTCCAGCGGAGAGAAAAAGCTACTTGAACACTCTGCAACCCTTTCCACTCCCAAAAATATGCACATGGAAGGAGCTGCTGCAAAAGCGATGCTGTGCTCGCTGCTGCTCCTCCTGAAGCTCTGGCTGCTAAATCTGAGGCTTTCCTTCCAATTTCAAGCTGCAAAGCACTTGCTGAATTGCAGGGAAAGTCCGGGAGGCATTTGCTGTGCTGGCACACTTTCTCCTTCCTAGACAGAGTGGAAAAGCTTTTCCCTGCCGTGTAGGCGACAAGAGACGCATTAGACGGGCATCCGGAGCTGTCCGAAGGTAAGCGCCTGTTCCCGGCCTCTTTCGGCACAAGCCCCCGCTCTGGAGCGCACCGCGGCCGGCCGGAGGCTCTCTGCCGGCGAAGGTGCCGCTTCTCCGGCAAGGAAGCCTCAGCCGCTTCTCCTGCACACGGAGAGCGTGCTAGCTGCTGAAACGTGAAGAAAGAAGCTGCAGAACACTGGCACTGAGCGTGCAGCTTTCCAGCGGAGAGAAAAAGCTACTTGAACACTCTGCAAGCCTTTCCACTCCCAAAAACATGCACATGGAAGGAGCTGCTGCAAAAGCGATGCTGTGCTCGCTGCTGCTCCTCCTGAAGCTCTGGCTGCTAAATCTGAGGCTTTCCTTCCAATTTCAAGCTGCAAAGCACTTGCTGAATTGCAGGGAACGTCCGGGAGGCATTTGCTGTGCTGGCACACTTTCTCCTTCCTAGACAGAGTGGAAAAGCTTTTCCCTGCCGTGTAGGCGACAAGAGACGCATTAGACGGGCATCCGGAGCTGTCCGAAGGTAAGCGCCTGTTCCCGGCCTCTTTCGGCACAAGCCCCCGCTCCGGAGCGCACCGCGGCCGGCCAGAGGCTCTCTGCCGGCGAAGGTGCCGCTTCTCCGGCAAGGAAGCCTCAGCCGCTTCTCCTGCACACGGAGAGCGTGCTAGCTGCTGAAACGTGAAGAAAGAAGCTGCAGAACACTGGCACTGAGCCTGCAGCTTTCCAGCGGAGAGAAAAAGCTACTTGAACACTCTGCAAGCCTTTCCACTCCCAAAAACATGCACATGGAAGGAGCTGCTGCAAAAGCGATGCTGTGCTCGCTGCTGCTCCTCCTGAAGCTCTGGCTGCTAAATCTGAGGCTTTCCTTCCAATTTCAAGCTGCAAAGCACTTGCTGAATTGCAGGGAAAGTCCGGGAGGCATTTGCTGTGCTGGCACACTTTCTCCTTCCTAGACAGAGTGGAAAAGCTTTTCCCTGCCGTGTAGGCGACAAGAGACGCATTAGACGGGCATCCGGAGCTGTCCGAAGGTAAGCGCCTGTTCCCGGCCTCTTTCGGCACAAGCCCCCGCTCCGGAGCGCACCGCGGCCGGCAGGATGCTCTCTGCCGGCGAAGGTGCCGCTTCTCCGGCAAGGAAGCCTCAGCCGCTTCTCCTGCACACGGAGAGCGTGCTAGCTGCTGAAACGTGAAGAAAGAAGCTGCAGAACACTGGCACTGAGCGTGCAGCTTTCCAGCGGAGAGAAAAAGCTACTTGAACACTCTGCAAGCCTTTCCACTCCCAAAAACATGCACATGGAAGGAGCTGCTGCAAAAGCGATGCTGTGCTCGCTGCTGCTGCTCCTGAAGCTCTGGCTGCTAAATCTGAGGCTTTCCTTCCAATTTCAAGCTGCAAAGCACTTGCTGAATTGCAGGGAACGTCCGGGAGGCATTTGCTGTGCTGGCACACTTTCTCCTTCCTAGACAGAGTGGAAAAGCTTTTCCCTGCCGTGTAGGCGACAAGAGACGCATTAGACGGGCATCCGGAGCTGTCCGAAGGTAAGCGCCTGTTCCCGGCCTCTTTCGGCACAAGCCCCCGCTCCGGAGCGCACCGCGGCCGGCAGGATGCTCTCTGCCGGCGAAGGTGCCGCTTCTCCGGCAAGGAAGCCTCAGCCGCTTCTCCTGCACACGGAGAGCGTGCTAGCTGCTGAAACGTGAAGAAAGAAGCTGCAGAACACTGGCACTGAGCCTGCAGCTTTCCAGCGGAGAGAAAAAGCTACTTGAACACTCTGCAAGCCTTTCCACTCCCAAAAACATGCACATGGAAGGAGCTGCTGCAAAAGCGATGCTGTGCTCGCTGCTGCTCCTCCTGAAGCTCTGGCTGCTAAATCTGAGGCTTTCCTTCCAATTTCAAGCTGCAAAGCACTTGCTGAATTGCAGGGAACGTCCGGGAGGCATTTGCTGTGCTGGCACACTTTCTCCTTCCTAGACAGAGTGGAAAAGCTTTTCCCTGCCGTGTAGGCGACAAGAGACGCATTAGACGGGCATCCGGAGCTGTCCGAAGGTAAGCGCCTGTTGCCGGCCTCTTTCGGCACAAGCCCCCGCTCCGGAGCGCACCGCGGCCGGCAGGATGCTCTCTGCCGGCGAAGGTGCCGCTTCTCCGGCAAGGAAGCCTCAGCCGCTTCTCCTGCACACGGAGAGCGTGCTAGCTGCTGAAACGTGAAGAAAGAAGCTGCAGAACACTGGCACTGAGCCTGCAGCTTTCCAGCGGAGAGAAAAAGCTACTTGAACACTCTGCAAGCCTTTCCACTCCCAAAAACATGCACATGGAAGGAGCTGCTGCAAAAGCGATGCTGTTCTCGCTGCTGCTCCTCCTGAAGCTCTGGCTGCTAAATCTGAGGCTTTCCTTCCAATTTCAAGCTGCAAAGCACTTGCTGAATTGCAGGGAAAGTCCGGGAGGCATTTGCTGTGCTGGCACACTTTCTCCTTCCTAGACAGAGTGGAAAAGCTTTTCCCTGCCGTGTAGGCGACAAGAGACGCATTAGACGGGCATCCGGAGCTGTCCGAAGGTAAGCGCCTGTTCCCGGCCTCTTTCGGCACAAGCCCCCGCTCCGGAGCGCACCGCGGCCGGCCGGAGGCTCTCTGCCGGCGAAGGTGCCGCTTCTCCGGCAAGGAAGCCTCAGCCGCTTCTCCTGCACACGGAGAGCGTGCTAGCTGCTGAAACGTGAAGAAAGAAGCTGCAGAACACTGGCACTGAGCCTGCAGCTTTCCAGCGGAGAGAAAAAGCTACTTGAACACTCTGCAAGCCTTTCCACTCCCAAAAACATGCACATGGAAGGAGCTGCTGCAAAAGCGATGCTGTGCTCGCTGCTGCTCCTCCTGAAGCTCTGGCTGCTAAATCTGAGGCTTTCCTTCCAATTTCAAGCTGCAAAGCACTTGCTGAATTGCAGGGAACGTCCGGGAGGCATTTGCTGTGCTGGCACACTTTCTCCTTCCTAGACAGAGTGGAAAAGCTTTTCCCTGCCGTGTAGGCGACAAGAGACGCATTAGACGGGCATCCGGAGCTGTCCGAAGGTAAGCGCCTGTTCCCGGCCTCTTTCGGCACAAGCCCCCGCTCCGGAGCGCACCGCGGCCGGCCAGAGGCTCTCTGCCGGCGAAGGTGCCGCTTCTCCGGCAAGGAAGCCTCAGCCGCTTCTCCTGCACACGGAGAGCGTGCTAGCTGCTGAAACGTGAAGAAAGAAGCTGCAGAACACTGGCACTGAGCCTGCAGCTTTCCAGCAGAGAGAAAAAGCTACTTGAACACTCTGCAAGCCTTTCCACTCCCAAAAACATGCACATGGAAGGAGCTGCTGCAAAAGCGATGCTGTGCTCGCTGCTGCTCCTCCTGAAGCTCTGGCTGCTAAATCTGAGGCTTTCCTTCCAATTTCAAGCTGCAAAGCACTTGCTGAATTGCAGGGAACGTCCGGGAGGCATTTGCTGTGCTGGCACACTTTCTCCTTCCTAGACAGAGTGGAAAAGCTTTTCCCTGCCGTGTAGGCGACAAGAGACGCATTAGACGGGCATCCGGAGCTGTCCGAAGGTAAGCGCCTGTTCCCGGCCTCTTTCGGCACAAGCCCCCGCTCCGGAGCGCACCGCGGCCGGCAGGATGCTCTCTGCCGGCGAAGGTGCCGCTTCTCCGGCAAGGAAGCCTCAGCCGCTTCTCCTGCACACGGAGAGCGTGCTAGCTGCTGAAACGTGAAGAAAGAAGCTGCAGAACACTGGCACTGAGCCTGCAGCTTTCCAGCGGAGAGAAAAAGCTACTTGAACACTCTGCAAGCCTTTCCACTCCCAAAAACATGCACATGGAAGGAGCTGCTGCAAAAGCGATGCTGTTCTCGCTGCTGCTCCTCCTGAAGCTCTGGCTGCTAAATCTGAGGCTTTCCTTCCAATTTCAAGCTGCAAAGCACTTGCTGAATTGCAGGGAAAGTCCGGGAGGCATTTGCTGTGCTGGCACACTTTCTCCTTCCTAGACAGAGTGGAAAAGCTTTTCCCTGCCGTGTAGGCGACAAGAGACGCATTAGACGGGCATCCGGAGCTGTCCGAAGGTAAGCGCCTGTTCCCGGCCTCTTTCGGCACAAGCCCCCGCTCCGGAGCGCACCGCGGCCGGCCAGAGGCTCTCTGCCGGCGAAGGTGCCGCTTCTCCGGCAAGGAAGCCTCAGCCGCTTCTCCTGCACACGGAGAGCGTGCTAGCTGCTGAAACGTGAAGAAAGAAGCTGCAGAACACTGGCACTGAGCCTGCAGCTTTCCAGCGGAGAGAAAAAGCTACTTGAACACTCTGCAAGCCTTTCCACTCCCAAAAACATGCACATGGAAGGAGCTGCTGCAAAAGCGATGCTGTGCTCGCTGCTGCTCCTCCTGAAGCTCTGGCTGCTAAATCTGAGGCTTTCCTTCCAATTTCAAGCTGCAAAGCACTTGCTGAATTGCAGGGAAAGTCCGGGAGGCATTTGCTGTGCTGGCACACTTTCTCCTTTCTAGACAGAGTGGAAAAGCTTTTCCCTGCCGTGTAGGCGACAAGAGACGCATTAGACGGGCATCCGGAGCTGTCCGAAGGTAAGCGCCTGTTCCCGGCCTCTTTCGGCACAAGCCCCCGCTCCGGAGCGCACCGCGGCCGGCCGGAGGCTCTCTGCCGGCGAAGGTGCCGCTTCTCCGGCAAGGAAGCCTCAGCCGCTTCTCCTGCACACGGAGAGCGTGCTAGCTGCTGAAACGTGAAGAAAGAAGCTGCAGAACACTGGCACTGAGCCTGCAGCTTTCCAGCGGAGAGAAAAAGCTACTTGAACACTCTGCAACCCTTTCCACTCCCAAAAATATGCACATGGAAGGAGCTGCTGCAAAAGCGATGCTGTGCTCGCTGCTGCTCCTCCTGAAGCTCTGGCTGCTAAATCTGAGGCTTTCCTTCCAATTTCAAGCTGCAAAGAACTTGCTGAATTGCAGGGAAAGTCCGGGAGGCATTTGCTGTGCTGGCACACTTTCTCCTTCCTAGACAGAGTGGAAAAGCTTTTCCCTGCCATGTAGGCGACAAGAGACGCATTAGACGGGCATCCGGAGCTGTCCGAAGGTAAGCGCCTGTTCCCGGCCTCTTTCGGCACAAGCCCCCGCTCCGGAGCGCACCGCGGCCGGCAGGATGCTCTCTGCCGGCGAAGGTGCCGCTTCTCCGGCAAGGAAGCCTCAGCCGCTTCTCCTGCACACGGAGAGCGTGCTAGCTGCTGAAACGTGAAGAAAGAAGCTGCAGAACACTGGCACTGAGCGTGCAGCTTTCCAGCGGAGAGAAAAAGCTACTTGAACACTCTGCAAGCCTTTCCACTCCCAAAAACATGCACATGGAAGGAGCTGCTGCAAAAGCGATGCTTTGCTCGCTGCTGCTGCTCCTGAAGCTTTGGCTGCTAAATCTGAGGCTTTCCTTCCAATTTCAAGCTGCAAAGCACTTGCTGAATTGCAGGGAAAGTCCGGGAGGCATTTGCTGTGCTGGCACACTTTCTCCTTCCTAGACAGAGTGGAAAAGCTTTTCCCTGCCGTGTAGGCGACAAGAGACGCATTAGACGGGCATCCGGAGCTGTCCGAAGGTAAGCGCCTGTTCCCGGCCTCTTTCGGCACAAGCCCCCGCTCCGGAGCGCACCGCGGCCGGCCGGAGGCTCTCTGCCGGCGAAGGTGCCGCTTCTCCGGCAAGGAAGCCTCAGCCGCTTCTCCTGCACACGGAGAGCGTGCTAGCTGCTGAAACGTGAAGAAAGAAGCTGCAGAACACTGGCACTGAGCGTGCAGCTTTCCAGCGGAGAGAAAAAGCTACTTGAACACTCTGCAAGCCTTTCCACTCCCAAAAACATGCACATGGAAGGAGCTGCTGCAAAAGCGATGCTGTGCTCGCTGCTGCTCCTCCTGAAGCTCTGGCTGCTAAATCTGAGGCTTTCCTTCCAATTTCAAGCTGCAAAGCACTTGCTGAATTGCAGGGAACGTCCGGGAGGCATTTGCTCTGCTGGCACACTTTCTCCTTCCTAGACAGAGTGGAAAAGCTTTTCCCTGCCGTGTAGGCGACAAGAGACGCATTAGACGGGCATCCGGAGCTGTCCGAAGGTAAGCGCCTGTTCCCGGCCTCTTTCGGCACAAGCCCCCGCTCCGGAGCGCACCGCGGCCGGCAGGATGCTCTCTGCCGGCGAAGGTGCCGCTTCTCCGGCAAGGAAGCCTCAGCCGCTTCTCCTGCACACGGAGAGCGTGCTAGCTGCTGAAACGTGAAGAAAGAAGCTGCAGAACACTGGCACTGAGCCTGCAGCTTTCCAGCGGAGAGAAAAAGCTACTTGAACACTCTGCAAGCCTTTCCACTCCCAAAAACATGCACATGGAAGGAGCTGCTGCAAAAGCGACGCTGTTCTCGCTGCTGCTCCTCCTGAAGCTCTGGCTGCTAAATCTGAGGCTTTCCTTCCAATTTCAAGCTGCAAAGCACTTGCTGAATTGCAGGGAAAGTCCGGGAGGCATTTGCTGTGCTGGCACACTTTCTCCTTCCTAGACAGAGTGGAAAAGCTTTTCCCTGCCGTGTAGGCGACAAGAGACGCATTAGACGGGCATCCGGAGCTGTCCGAAGGTAAGCGCCTGTTCCCGGCCTCTTTCGGCACAAGCCCCCGCTCCGGAGCGCACCGCGGCCGGCCGGAGGCTCTCTGCCGGCGAAGGTGCCGCTTCTCCGGCAAGGAAGCCTCAGCCGCTTCTCCTGCACACGGAGAGCGTGCTAGCTGCTGAAACGTGAAGAAAGAAGCTGCAGAACACTGGCACTGAGCCTGCAGCTTTCCAGCGGAGAGAAAAAGCTACTTGAACACTCTGCAACCCTTTCCACTCCCAAAAATATGCACATGGAAGGAGCTGCTGCAAAAGCGATGCTGTGCTCGCTGCTGCTGCTCCTGAAGCTCTGGCTGCTAAATCTGAGGCTTTCCTTCCAATTTCAAGCTGCAAAGAACTTGCTGAATTGCAGGGAAAGTCCGGGAGGCATTTGCTGTGCTGGCACACTTTCTCCTTCCTAGACAGAGTGGAAAAGCTTTTCCCTGCCGTGTAGGCGACAAGAGACGCATTAGACGGGCATCCGGAGCTGTCCGAAGGTAAGCGCCTGTTCCCGGCCTCTTTCGGCACAAGCCCCCGCTCCGGAGCGCACCGCGGCCGGCAGGATGCTCTCTGCCGGCGAAGGTGCCGCTTCTCCGGCAAGGAAGCCTCAGCCGCTTCTCCTGCACACGGAGAGCGTGCTAGCTGCTGAAACGTGAAGAAAGAAGCTGCAGAACACTGGCACTGAGCCTGCAGCTTTCCAGCGGAGAGAAAAAGCTACTTGAACACTCTGCAAGCCTTTCCACTCCCAAAAACATGCACATGGAAGGAGCTGCTGCAAAAGCGATGCTGTGCTCGCTGCTGCTCCTCCTGAAGCTCTGGCTGCTAAATCTGAGGCTTTCCTTCCAATTTCAAGCTGCAAAGCACTTGCTGAATTGCAGGGAAAGTCCGGGAGGCATTTGCTGTGCTGGCACACTTTCTCCTTCCTAGACAGAGTGGAAAAGCTTTTCCCTGCCGTGTAGGCGACAAGAGACGCATTAGACGGGCATCCGGAGCTGTCCGAAGGTAAGCGCCTGTTCCCGGCCTCTTTCGGCACAAGCCCCCGCTCCGGAGCGCACCGCGGCCGGCAGGATGCTCTCTGCCGGCGAAGGTGCCGCTTCTCCGGCAAGGAAGCCTCAGCCGCTTCTCCTGCACACGGAGAGCGTGCTAGCTGCTGAAACGTGAAGAAAGAAGCTGCAGAACACTGGCACTGAGCCTGCAGCTTTCCAGCGGAGAGAAAAAGCTACTTGAACACTCTGCAAGCCTTTCCACTCCCAAAAACATGCACATGGAAGGAGCTGCTGCAAAAGCGATGCTGTGCTCGCTGCTGCTCCTCCTGAAGCTCTGGCTGCTAAATCTGAGGCTTTCCTTCCAATTTCAAGCTGCAAAGCACTTGCTGAATTGCAGGGAAAGTCCGGGAGGCATTTGCTGTGCTGGCACACTTTCTCCTTCCTAGACAGAGTGGAAAAGCTTTTCCCTGCCGTGTAGGCGACAAGAGACGCATTAGACGGGCATCCGGAGCTGTCCGAAGGTAAGCGCCTGTTCCCGGCCTCTTTCGGCACAAGCCCCCGCTCCGGAGCGCACCGCGGCCGGCCGGAGGCTCTCTGCCGGCGAAGGTGCCGCTTCTCCGGCAAGGAAGCCTCAGCCGCTTCTCCTGCACACGGAGAGCGTGCTAGCTGCTGAAACGTGAAGAAAGAAGCTGCAGAACACTGGCACTGAGCGTGCAGCTTTCCAGCGGAGAGAAAAAGCTACTTGAACACTCTGCAAGCCTTTCCACTCCCAAAAATATGCACATGGAAGGAGCTGCTGCAAAAGCGATGCTGTGCTCGCTGCTGCTCCTCCTGAAGCTCTGGCTGCTAAATCTGAGGCTTTCCTTCCAATTTCAAGCTGCAAAGCACTTGCTGAATTGCAGGGAAAGTCCGGGAGGCATTTGCTGTGCTGGCACACTTTCTCCTTCCTAGACAGAGTGGAAAAGCTTTTCCCTGCCGTGTAGGCGACAAGAGACGCATTAGACGGGCATCCGGAGCTGTCCGAAGGTAAGCGCCTGTTCCCGGCCTCTTTCGGCACAAGCCCCCGCTCTGGAGCGCACCGCGGCCGGCCGGAGGCTCTCTGCCGGCGAAGGTGCCGCTTCTCCGGCAAGGAAGCCTCAGCCGCTTCTCCTGCACACGGAGAGCGTGCTAGCTGCTGAAACGTGAAGAAAGAAGCTGCAGAACACTGGCACTGAGCCTGCAGCTTTCCAGCGGAGAGAAAAAGCTACTTGAACACTCTGCAAGCCTTTCCACTCCCAAAAACATGCACATGGAAGGAGCTGCTGCAAAAGCGATGCTGTGCTCGCTGCTGCTCCTCCTGAAGCTCTGGCTGCTAAATCTGAGGCTTTCCTTCCAATTTCAAGCTGCAAAGCACTTGCTGAATTGCAGGGAACGTCCGGGAGGCATTTGCTGTGCTGGCACACTTTCTCCTTCCTAGACAGAGTGGAAAAGCTTTTCCCTGCCGTGTAGGCGACAAGAGACGCATTAGACGGGCATCCGGAGCTGTCCGAAGGTAAGCGCCTGTTCCCGGCCTCTTTCGGCACAAGCCCCCGCTCCGGAGCGCACCGCGGCCGGCAGGATGCTCTCTGCCGGCGAAGGTGCCGCTTCTCCGGCAAGGAAGCCTCAGCCGCTTCTCCTGCACACGGAGAGCGTGCTAGCTGCTGAAACGTGAAGAAAGAAGCTGCAGAACACTGGCACTGAGCCTGCAGCTTTCCAGCGGAGAGAAAAAGCTACTTGAACACTCTGCAAGCCTTTCCACTCCCAAAAACATGCACATGGAAGGAGCTGCTGCAAAAGCGATGCTGTTCTCGCTGCTGCTCCTCCTGAAGCTCTGGCTGCTAAATCTGAGGCTTTCCTTCCAATTTCAAGCTGCAAAGCACTTGCTGAATTGCAGGGAAAGTCCGGGAGGCATTTGCTGTGCTGGCACACTTTCTCCTTCCTAGACAGAGTGGAAAAGCTTTTCCCTGCCGTGTAGGCGACAAGAGACGCATTAGACGGGCATCCGGAGCTGTCCGAAGGTAAGCGCCTGTTCCCGGCCTCTTTCGGCACAAGCCCCCGCTCCGGAGCGCACCGCGGCCGGCCGGAGGCTCTCTGCCGGCGAAGGTGCCGCTTCTCCGGCAAGGAAGCCTCAGCCGCTTCTCCTGCACACGGAGAGCGTGCTAGCTGCTGAAACGTGAAGAAAGAAGCTGCAGAACACTGGCACTGAGCGTGCAGCTTTCCAGCGGAGAGAAAAAGCTACTTGAACACTCTGCAACCCTTTCCACTCCCAAAAATATGCACATGGAAGGAGCTGCTGCAAAAGCGATGCTGTGCTTGCTGCTGCTCCTCCTGGAGCTCTGGCTGCTAAATCTGAGGCTTTCCTTCCAATTTCAAGCTGCAAAGCACTTGCTGAATTGCAGGGAAAGTCCGGGAGGCATTTGCTCTGCTGGCACACTTTCTCCTTCCTAGACAGAGTGGAAAAGCTTTTCCCTGCCGTGTAGGCGACAAGAGACGCATTAGACGGGCATCCGGAGCTGTCCGAAGGTAAGCGCCTGTTGCCGGCCTCTTTCGGCACAAGCCCCCGCTCCGGAGCGCACCGCGGCCGGCCGGAGGCTCTCTGCCGGCGAAGGTGCCGCTTCTCCGGCAAGGAAGCCTCAGCCGCTTCTCCTGCACACGGAGAGCGTGCTAGCTGCTGAAACGTGAAGAAAGAAGCTGCAGAACACTGGCACTGAGCCTGCAGCTTTCCAGCGGAGAGAAAAAGCTACTTGAACACTCTGCAAGCCTTTCCACTCCCAAAAACATGCACATGGAAGGAGCTGCTGCAAAAGCGATGCTGTGCTCGCTGCTGCTCCTCCTGAAGCTCTGGCTGCTAAATCTGAGGCTTTCCTTCCAATTTCAAGCTGCAAAGCACTTGCTGAATTGCAGGGAACGTCCGGGAGGCATTTGCTGTGCTGGCACACTTTCTCCTTCCTAGACAGAGTGGAAAAGCTTTTCCCTGCCGTGTAGGCGACAAGAGACGCATTAGACGGGCATCCGGAGCTGTCCGAAGGTAAGCGCCTGTTCCCGGCCTCTTTCGGCACAAGCCCCCGCTCCGGAGCGCACCGCGGCCGGCAGGATGCTCTCTGCCGGCGAAGGTGCCGCTTCTCCGGCAAGGAAGCCTCAGCCGCTTCTCCTGCACACGGAGAGCGTGCTAGCTGCTGAAACGTGAAGAAAGAAGCTGCAGAACACTGGCACTGAGCCTGCAGCTTTCCAGCGGAGAGAAAAAGCTACTTGAACACTCTGCAAGCCTTTCCACTCCCAAAAACATGCACATGGAAGGAGCTGCTGCAAAAGCGATGCTGTTCTCGCTGCTGCTCCTCCTGAAGCTCTGGCTGCTAAATCTGAGGCTTTCCTTCCAATTTCAAGCTGCAAAGCACTTGCTGAATTGCAGGGAAAGTCCGGGAGGCATTTGCTCTGCTGGCACACTTTCTCCTTCCTAGACAGAGTGGAAAAGCTTTTCCCTGCCGTGTAGGCGACAAGAGACGCATTAGACGGGCATCCGGAGCTGTCCGAAGGTAAGCGCCTGTTCCCGGCCTCTTTCGGCACAAGCCCCCGCTCCGGAGCGCACCGCGGCCGGCCAGAGGCTCTCTGCCGGCGAAGGTGCCGCTTCTCCGGCAAGGAAGCCTCAGCCGCTTCTCCTGCACACGGAGAGCGTGCTAGCTGCTGAAACGTGAAGAAAGAAGCTGCAGAACACTGGCACTGAGCCTGCAGCTTTCCAGCGGAGAGAAAAAGCTACTTGAACACTCTGCAAGCCTTTCCACTCCCAAAAATATGCACATGGAAGGAGCTGCTGCAAAAGCGATGCTGTGCTCGCTGCTGCTCCTCCTGAAGCTCTGGCTGCTAAATCTGAGGCTTTCCTTCCAATTTCAAGCTGCAAAGCACTTGCTGAATTGCAGGGAAAGTCCGGGAGGCATTTGCTGTGCTGGCACACTTTCTCCTTCCTAGACAGAGTGGAAAAGCTTTTCCCTGCCGTGTAGGCGACAAGAGACGCATTAGACGGGCATCCGGAGCTGTCCGAAGGTAAGCGCCTGTTCCCGGCCTCTTTCGGCACAAGCCCCCGCTCCGGAGCGCACCGCGGCCGGCCGGAGGCTCTCTGCCGGCGAAGGTGCCGCTTCTCCGGCAAGGAAGCCTCAGCCGCTTCTCCTGCACACGGAGAGCGTGCTAGCTGCTGAAACGTGAAGAAAGAAGCTGCAGAACACTGGCACTGAGCGTGCAGCTTTCCAGCGGAGAGAAAAAGCTACTTGAACACTCTGCAAGCCTTTCCACTCCCAAAAACATGCACATGGAAGGAGCTGCTGCAAAAGCGATGCTGTGCTCGCTGCTGCTCCTCCTGAAGCTCTGGCTGCTAAATCTGAGGCTTTCCTTCCAATTTCAAGCTGCAAAGCACTTGCTGAATTGCAGGGAACGTCCGGGAGGCATTTGCTGTGCTGGCACACTTTCTCCTTCCTAGACAGAGTGGAAAAGCTTTTCCCTGCCGTGTAGGCGACAAGAGACGCATTAGACGGGCATCCGGAGCTGTCCGAAGGTAAGCGCCTGTTCCCGGCCTCTTTCGGCACAAGCCCCCGCTCCGGAGCGCACCGCGGCCGGCCAGAGGCTCTCTGCCGGCGAAGGTGCCGCTTCTCCGGCAAGGAAGCCTCAGCCGCTTCTCCTGCACACGGAGAGCGTGCTAGCTGCTGAAACGTGAAGAAAGAAGCTGCAGAACACTGGCACTGAGCCTGCAGCTTTCCAGCGGAGAGAAAAAGCTACTTGAACACTCTGCAAGCCTTTCCACTCCCAAAAACATGCACATGGAGGGAGCTGCTGCAAAAGCGATGCTGTGCTCGCTGCTGCTCCTCCTGAAGCTCTGGCTGCTAAATCTGAGGCTTTCCTTCCAATTTCAAGCTGCAAAGCACTTGCTGAATTGCAGGGAAAGTCCGGGAGGCATTTGCTGTGCTGGCACACTTTCTCCTTGCTAGACAGAGTGGAAAAGCTTTTCCCTGCCGTGTAGGCGACAAGAGACGCATTAGACGGGCATCCGGAGCTGTCCGAAGGTAAGCGCCTGTTCCCGGCCTCTTTCGGCACAAGCCCCCGCTCCGGAGCGCACCGCGGCCGGCAGGATGCTCTCTGCCGGCGAAGGTGCCGCTTCTCCGGCAAGGAAGCCTCAGCCGCTTCTCCTGCACACGGAGAGCGTGCTAGCTGCTGAAACGTGAAGAAAGAAGCTGCAGAACACTGGCACTGAGCCTGCAGCTTTCCAGCGGAGAGAAAAAGCTACTTGAACACTCTGCAACCCTTTCCACTCCCAAAAATATGCACATGGAAGGAGCTGCTGCAAAAGCGATGCTGTGCTCGCTGCTGCTCCTCCTGAAGCTCTGGCTGCTAAATCTGAGGCTTTCCTTCCAATTTCAAGCTGCAAAGAACTTGCTGAATTGCAGGGAAAGTCCGGGAGGCATTTGCTGTGCTGGCACACTTTCTCCTTCCTAGACAGAGTGGAAAAGCTTTTCCCTGCCATGTAGGCGACAAGAGACGCATTAGACGGGCATCCGGAGCTGTCCGAAGGTAAGCGCCTGTTCCCGGCCTCTTTCGGCACAAGCCCCCGCTCCGGAGCGCACCGCGGCCGGCAGGATGCTCTCTGCCGGCGAAGGTGCCGCTTCTCCGGCAAGGAAGCCTCAGCCGCTTCTCCTGCACACGGAGAGCGTGCTAGCTGCTGAAACGTGAAGAAAGAAGCTGCAGAACACTGGCACTGAGCGTGCAGCTTTCCAGCGGAGAGAAAAAGCTACTTGAACACTCTGCAAGCCTTTCCACTCCCAAAAACATGCACATGGAAGGAGCTGCTGCAAAAGCGATGCTTTGCTCGCTGCTGCTGCTCCTGAAGCTTTGGCTGCTAAATCTGAGGCTTTCCTTCCAATTTCAAGCTGCAAAGCACTTGCTGAATTGCAGGGAAAGTCCGGGAGGCATTTGCTGTGCTGGCACACTTTCTCCTTCCTAGACAGAGTGGAAAAGCTTTTCCCTGCCGTGTAGGCGACAAGAGACGCATTAGACGGGCATCCGGAGCTGTCCGAAGGTAAGCGCCTGTTCCCGGCCTCTTTCGGCACAAGCCCCCGCTCCGGAGCGCACCGCGGCCGGCCGGAGGCTCTCTGCCGGCGAAGGTGCCGCTTCTCCGGCAAGGAAGCCTCAGCCGCTTCTCCTGCACACGGAGAGCGTGCTAGCTGCTGAAACGTGAAGAAAGAAGCTGCAGAACACTGGCACTGAGCCTGCAGCTTTCCAGCGGAGAGAAAAAGCTACTTGAACACTCTGCAAGCCTTTCCACTCCCAAAAACATGCACATGGAAGGAGCTGCTGCAAAAGCGATGCTGTGCTCGCTGCTGCTCCTCCTGAAGCTCTGGCTGCTAAATCTGAAGCTTTCCTTCCAATTTCAAGCTGCAAAGCACTTGCTGAATTGCAGGGAACGTCCGGGAGGCATTTGCTGTGCTGGCACACTTTCTCCTTGCTAGACAGAGTGGAAAAGCTTTTCCCTGCCGTGTAGGCGACAAGAGACGCATTAGACGGGCATCCGGAGCTGTCCGAAGGTAAGCGCCTGTTCCCGGCCTCTTTCGGCACAAGCCCCCGCTCCGGAGCGCACCGCGGCCGGCAGGATGCTCTCTGCCGGCGAAGGTGCCGCTTCTCCGGCAAGGAAGCCTCAGCCGCTTCTCCTGCACACGGAGAGCGTGCTAGCTGCTGAAACGTGAAGAAAGAAGCTGCAGAACACTGGCACTGAGCCTGCAGCTTTCCAGCGGAGAGAAAAAGCTACTTGAACACTCTGCAACCCTTTCCACTCCCAAAAATATGCACATGGAAGGAGCTGCTGCAAAAGCGATGCTGTGCTCGCTGCTGCTCCTCCTGAAGCTCTGGCTGCTAAATCTGAGGCTTTCCTTCCAATTTCAAGCTGCAAAGAACTTGCTGAATTGCAGGGAAAGTCCGGGAGGCATTTGCTGTGCTGGCACACTTTCTCCTTCCTAGACAGAGTGGAAAAGCTTTTCCCTGCCATGTAGGCGACAAGAGACGCATTAGACGGGCATCCGGAGCTGTCCGAAGGTAAGCGCCTGTTCCCGGCCTCTTTCGGCACAAGCCCCCGCTCCGGAGCGCACCGCGGCCGGCAGGATGCTCTCTGCCGGCGAAGGTGCCGCTTCTCCGGCAAGGAAGCCTCAGCCGCTTCTCCTGCACACGGAGAGCGTGCTAGCTGCTGAAACGTGAAGAAAGAAGCTGCAGAACACTGGCACTGAGCGTGCAGCTTTCCAGCGGAGAGAAAAAGCTACTTGAACACTCTGCAAGCCTTTCCACTCCCAAAAACATGCACATGGAAGGAGCTGCTGCAAAAGCGATGCTTTGCTCGCTGCTGCTGCTCCTGAAGCTTTGGCTGCTAAATCTGAGGCTTTCCTTCCAATTTCAAGCTGCAAAGCACTTGCTGAATTGCAGGGAAAGTCCGGGAGGCATTTGCTGTGCTGGCACACTTTCTCCTTCCTAGACAGAGTGGAAAAGCTTTTCCCTGCCGTGTAGGCGACAAGAGACGCATTAGACGGGCATCCGGAGCTGTCCGAAGGTAAGCGCCTGTTCCCGGCCTCTTTCGGCACAAGCCCCCGCTCCGGAGCGCACCGCGGCCGGCCGGAGGCTCTCTGCCGGCGAAGGTGCCGCTTCTCCGGCAAGGAAGCCTCAGCCGCTTCTCCTGCACACGGAGAGCGTGCTAGCTGCTGAAACGTGAAGAAAGAAGCTGCAGAACACTGGCACTGAGCCTGCAGCTTTCCAGCGGAGAGAAAAAGCTACTTGAACACTCTGCAAGCCTTTCCACTCCCAAAAACATGCACATGGAAGGAGCTGCTGCAAAAGCGATGCTGTGCTCGCTGCTGCTCCTCCTGAAGCTCTGGCTGCTAAATCTGAAGCTTTCCTTCCAATTTCAAGCTGCAAAGCACTTGCTGAATTGCAGGGAACGTCCGGGAGGCATTTGCTGTGCTGGCACACTTTCTCCTTCCTAGACAGAGTGGAAAAGCTTTTCCCTGCCGTGTAGGCGACAAGAGACGCATTAGACGGGCATCCGGAGCTGTCCGAAGGTAAGCGCCTGTTCCCGGCCTCTTTCGGCACAAGCCCCCGCTCCGGAGCGCACCGCGGCCGGCAGGATGCTCTCTGCCGGCGAAGGTGCCGCTTCTCCGGCAAGGAAGCCTCAGCCGCTTCTCCTGCACACGGAGAGCGTGCTAGCTGCTGAAACGTGAAGAAAGAAGCTGCAGAACACTGGCACTGAGCCTGCAGCTTTCCAGCGGAGAGAAAAAGCTACTTGAACACTCTGCAAGCCTTTCCACTCCCAAAAACATGCACATGGAAGGAGCTGCTGCAAAAGCGATGCTGTTCTCGCTGCTGCTCCTCCTGAAGCTCTGGCTGCTAAATCTGAGGCTTTCCTTCCAATTTCAAGCTGCAAAGCACTTGCTGAATTGCAGGGAAAGTCCGGGAGGCATTTGCTGTGCTGGCACACTTTCTCCTTCCTAGACAGAGTGGAAAAGCTTTTCCCTGCCGTGTAGGCGACAAGAGACGCATTAGACGGGCATCCGGAGCTGTCCGAAGGTAAGCGCCTGTTCCCGGCCTCTTTCGGCACAAGCCCCCGCTCCGGAGCGCACCGCGGCCGGCCAGAGGCTCTCTGCCGGCGAAGGTGCCGCTTCTCCGGCAAGGAAGCCTCAGCCGCTTCTCCTGCACACGGAGAGCGTGCTAGCTGCTGAAACGTGAAGAAAGAAGCTGCAGAACACTGGCACTGAGCCTGCAGCTTTCCAGCGGAGAGAAAAAGCTACTTGAACACTCTGCAACCCTTTCCACTCCCAAAAATATGCACATGGAAGGAGCTGCTGCAAAAGCGATGCTGTGCTCGCTGCTGCTCCTCCTGAAGCTCTGGCTGCTAAATCTGAGGCTTTCCTTCCAATTTCAAGCTGCAAAGAACTTGCTGAATTGCAGGGAAAGTCCGGGAGGCATTTGCTGTGCTGGCACACTTTCTCCTTCCTAGACAGAGTGGAAAAGCTTTTCCCTGCCGTGTAGGCGACAAGAGACGCATTAGACGGGCATCCGGAGCTGTCCGAAGGTAAGCGCCTGTTCCCGGCCTCTTTCGGCACAAGCCCCCGCTCCGGAGCGCACCGCGGCCGGCAGGATGCTCTCTGCCGGCGAAGGTGCCGCTTCTCCGGCAAGGAAGCCTCAGCCGCTTCTCCTGCACACGGAGAGCGTGCTAGCTGCTGAAACGTGAAGAAAGAAGCTGCAGAACACTGGCACTGAGCCTGCAGCTTTCCAGCGGAGAGAAAAAGCTACTTGAACACTCTGCAAGCCTTTCCACTCCCAAAAACATGCACATGGAAGGAGCTGCTGCAAAAGCGATGCTGTGCTCGCTGCTGCTCCTCCTGAAGCTCTGGCTGCTAAATCTGAGGCTTTCCTTCCAATTTCAAGCTGCAAAGCACTTGCTGAATTGCAGGGAAAGTCCGGGAGGCATTTGCTGTGCTGGCACACTTTCTCCTTCCTAGACAGAGTGGAAAAGCTTTTCCCTGCCGTGTAGGCGACAAGAGACGCATTAGACGGGCATCCGGAGCTGTCCGAAGGTAAGCGCCTGTTCCCGGCCTCTTTCGGCACAAGCCCCCGCTCCGGAGCGCACCGCGGCCGGCCAGAGGCTCTCTGCCGGCGAAGGTGCCGCTTCTCCGGCAAGGAAGCCTCAGCCGCTTCTCCTGCACACGGAGAGCGTGCTAGCTGCTGAAACGTGAAGAAAGAAGCTGCAGAACACTGGCACTGAGCGTGCAGCTTTCCAGCGGAGAGAAAAAGCTACTTGAACACTCTGCAACCCTTTCCACTCCCAAAAATATGCACATGGAAGGAGCTGCTGCAAAAGCGATGCTGTGCTCGCTGCTGCTCCTCCTGAAGCTCTGGCTGCTAAATCTGAGGCTTTCCTTCCAATTTCAAGCTGCAAAGCACTTGCTGAATTGCAGGGAACGTCCGGGAGGCATTTGCTGTGCTGGCACACTTTCTCCTTCCTAGACAGAGTGGAAAAGCTTTTCCCTGCCGTGTAGGCGACAAGAGACGCATTAGACGGGCATCCGGAGCTGTCCGAAGGTAAGCGCCTGTTCCCGGCCTCTTTCGGCACAAGCCCCCGCTCCGGAGCGCACCGCGGCCGGCAGGATGCTCTCTGCCGGCGAAGGTGCCGCTTCTCCGGCAAGGAACCCTCAGCCGCTTCTCCTGCACACGGAGAGCGTGCTAGCTGCTGAAACGTGAAGAAAGAAGCTGCAGAACACTGGCACTGAGCGTGCAGCTTTCCAGCGGAGAGAAAAAGCTACTTGAACACTCTGCAAGCCTTTCCACTCCCAAAAACATGCACATGGAAGGAGCTGCTGCAAAAGCGATGCTTTGCTCGCTGCTGCTGCTCCTGAAGCTTTGGCTGCTAAATCTGAGGCTTTCCTTCCAATTTCAAGCTGCAAAGCACTTGCTGAATTGCAGGGAAAGTCCGGGAGGCATTTGCTGTGCTGGCACACTTTCTCCTTCCTAGACAGAGTGGAAAAGCTTTTCCCTGCCGTGTAGGCGACAAGAGACGCATTAGACGGGCATCCGGAGCTGTCCGAAGGTAAGCGCCTGTTCCCGGCCTCTTTCGGCACAAGCCCCCGCTCCGGAGCGCACCGCGGCCGGCCGGAGGCTCTCTGCCGGCGAAGGTGCCGCTTCTCCGGCAAGGAAGCCTCAGCCGCTTCTCCTGCACACGGAGAGCGTGCTAGCTGCTGAAACGTGAAGAAAGAAGCTGCAGAACACTGGCACTGAGCCTGCAGCTTTCCAGCGGAGAGAAAAAGCTACTTGAACACTCTGCAAGCCTTTCCACTCCCAAAAACATGCACATGGAAGGAGCTGCTGCAAAAGCGATGCTGTGCTCGCTGCTGCTCCTCCTGAAGCTCTGGCTGCTAAATCTGAAGCTTTCCTTCCAATTTCAAGCTGCAAAGCACTTGCTGAATTGCAGGGAACGTCCGGGAGGCATTTGCTGTGCTGGCACACTTTCTCCTTCCTAGACAGAGTGGAAAAGCTTTTCCCTGCCGTGTAGGCGACAAGAGACGCATTAGACGGGCATCCGGAGCTGTCCGAAGGTAAGCGCCTGTTCCCGGCCTCTTTCGGCACAAGCCCCCGCTCCGGAGCGCACCGCGGCCGGCAGGATGCTCTCTGCCGGCGAAGGTGCCGCTTCTCCGGCAAGGAAGCCTCAGCCGCTTCTCCTGCACACGGAGAGCGTGCTAGCTGCTGAAACGTGAAGAAAGAAGCTGCAGAACACTGGCACTGAGCCTGCAGCTTTCCAGCGGAGAGAAAAAGCTACTTGAACACTCTGCAAGCCTTTCCACTCCCAAAAACATGCACATGGAAGGAGCTGCTGCAAAAGCGATGCTGTGCTCGCTGCTGCTCCTCCTGAAGCTCTGGCTGCTAAATCTGAGGCTTTCCTTCCAATTTCAAGCTGCAAAGCACTTGCTGAATTGCAGGGAAAGTCCGGGAGGCATTTGCTGTGCTGGCACACTTTCTCCTTCCTAGACAGAGTGGAAAAGCTTTTCCCTGCCGTGTAGGCGACAAGAGACGCATTAGACGGGCATCCGGAGCTGTCCGAAGGTAAGCGCCTGTTCCCGGCCTCTTTCGGCACAAGCCCCCGCTCCGGAGCGCACCGCGGCCGGCAGGATGCTCTCTGCCGGCGAAGGTGCCGCTTCTCCGGCAAGGAAGCCTCAGCCGCTTCTCCTGCACACGGAGAGCGTGCTAGCTGCTGAAACGTGAAGAAAGAAGCTGCAGAACACTGGCACTGAGCGTGCAGCTTTCCAGCGGAGAGAAAAAGCTACTTGAACACTCTGCAAGCCTTTCCACTCCCAAAAACATGCACATGGAAGGAGCTGCTGCAAAAGCGATGCTGTGCTCGCTGCTGCTCCTCCTGAAGCTCTGGCTGCTAAATCTGAGGCTTTCCTTCCAATTTCAAGCTGCAAAGCACTTGCTGAATTGCAGGGAACGTCCGGGAGGCATTTGCTGTGCTGGCACACTTTCTCCTTCCTAGACAGAGTGGAAAAGCTTTTCCCTGCCGTGTAGGCGACAAGAGACGCATTAGACGGGCATCCGGAGCTGTCCGAAGGTAAGCGCCTGTTCCCGGCCTCTTTCGGCACAAGCCCCCGCTCCGGAGCGCACCGCGGCCGGCAGGATGCTCTCTGCCGGCGAAGGTGCCGCTTCTCCGGCAAGGAAGCCTCAGCCGCTTCTCCTGCACACGGAGAGCGTGCTAGCTGCTGAAACGTGAAGAAAGAAGCTGCAGAACACTGGCACTGAGCGTGCAGCTTTCCAGCGGAGAGAAAAAGCTACTTGAACACTCTGCAAGCCTTTCCACTCCCAAAAACATGCACATGGAAGGAGCTGCTGCAAAAGCGATGCTTTGCTCGCTGCTGCTGCTCCTGAAGCTTTGGCTGCTAAATCTGAGGCTTTCCTTCCAATTTCAAGCTGCAAAGCACTTGCTGAATTGCAGGGAAAGTCCGGGAGGCATTTGCTGTGCTGGCACACTTTCTCCTTCCTAGACAGAGTGGAAAAGCTTTTCCCTGCCGTGTAGGCGACAAGAGACGCATTAGACGGGCATCCGGAGCTGTCCGAAGGTAAGCGCCTGTTCCCGGCCTCTTTCGGCACAAGCCCCCGCTCCGGAGCGCACCGCGGCCGGCCGGAGGCTCTCTGCCGGCGAAGGTGCCGCTTCTCCGGCAAGGAAGCCTCAGCCGCTTCTCCTGCACACGGAGAGCGTGCTAGCTGCTGAAACGTGAAGAAAGAAGCTGCAGAACACTGGCACTGAGCCTGCAGCTTTCCAGCAGAGAGAAAAAGCTACTTGAACACTCTGCAAGCCTTTCCACTCCCAAAAACATGCACATGGAAGGAGCTGCTGCAAAAGCGATGCTGTGCTCGCTGCTGCTCCTCCTGAAGCTCTGGCTGCTAAATCTGAGGCTTTCCTTCCAATTTCAAGCTGCAAAGCACTTGCTGAATTGCAGGGAACGTCCGGGAGGCATTTGCTGTGCTGGCACACTTTCTCCTTCCTAGACAGAGTGGAAAAGCTTTTCCCTGCCGTGTAGGCGACAAGAGACGCATTAGACGGGCATCCGGAGCTGTCCGAAGCTAAGCGCCTGTTCCCGGCCTCTTTCGGCACAAGCCCCCGCTCCGGAGCGCACCGCGGCCGGCAGGATGCTCTCTGCCGGCGAAGGTGCCGCTTCTCCGGCAAGGAAGCCTCAGCCGCTTCTCCTGCACACGGAGAGCGTGCTAGCTGCTGAAACGTGAAGAAAGAAGCTGCAGAACACTGGCACTGAGCGTGCAGCTTTCCAGCGGAGAGAAAAAGCTACTTGAACACTCTGCAAGCCTTTCCACTCCCAAAAACATGCACATGGAAGGAGCTGCTGCAAAAGCGATGCTGTTCTCGCTGCTGCTCCTCCTGAAGCTCTGGCTGCTAAATCTGAGGCTTTCCTTCCAATTTCAAGCTGCAAAGCACTTGCTGAATTGCAGGGAACGTCCGGGAGGCATTTGCTCTGCTGGCACACTTTCTCCTTCCTAGACAGAGTGGAAAAGCTTTTCCCTGCCGTGTAGGCGACAAGAGACGCATTAGACGGGCATCCGGAGCTGTCCGAAGGTAAGCGCCTGTTGCCGGCCTCTTTCGGCACAAGCCCCCGCTCCGGAGCGCACCGCGGCCGGCCGGAGGCTCTCTGCCGGCGAAGGTGCCGCTTCTCCGGCAAGGAAGCCTCAGCCGCTTCTCCTGCACACGGAGAGCGTGCTAGCTGCTGAAACGTGAAGAAAGAAGCTGCAGAACACTGGCACTGAGCCTGCAGCTTTCCAGCGGAGAGAAAAAGCTACTTGAACACTCTGCAAGCCTTTCCACTCCCAAAAACATGCACATGGAAGGAGCTGCTGCAAAAGCGATGCTGTGCTCGCTGCTGCTGCTCCTGAAGCTCTGGCTGCTAAATCTGAGGCTTTCCTTCCAATTTCAAGCTGCAAAGCACTTGCTGAATTGCAGGGAAAGTCCGGGAGGCATTTGCTGTGCTGGCACACTTTCTCCTTCCTAGACAGAGTGGAAAAGCTTTTCCCTGCCGTGTAGGCGACAAGAGACGCATTAGACGGGCATCCGGAGCTGTCCGAAGGTAAGCGCCTGTTCCCGGCCTCTTTCGGCACAAGCCCCCGCTCCGGAGCGCACCGCGGCCGGCCGGAGGCTCTCTGCCGGCGAAGGTGCCTCGTCTCCGGCAAGGAAGCCTCAGCCGCTTCTCCTGCACACGGAGAGCGTGCTAGCTGCTGAAACGTGAAGAAAGAAGCTGCAGAACACTGGCACTGAGCGTGCAGCTTTCCAGCGGAGAGAAAAAGCTACTTGAACACTCTGCAAGCCTTTCCACTCCCAAAAACATGCACATGGAAGGAGCTGCTGCAAAAGCGATGCTGTGCTCGCTGCTGCTCCTCCTGAAGCTCTGGCTGCTAAATCTGAGGCTTTCCTTCCAATTTCAAGCTGCAAAGCACTTGCTGAATTGCAGGGAAAGTCCGGGAGGCATTTGCTGTGCTGGCACACTTTCTCCTTCCTAGACAGAGTGGAAAAGCTTTTCCCTGCCGTGTAGGCGACAAGAGACGCATTAGACGGGCATCCGGAGCTGTCCGAAGGTAAGCGCCTGTTCCCGGCCTCTTTCGGCACAAGCCCCCGCTCCGGAGCGCACCGCGGCCGGCCGGAGGCTCTCTGCCGGCGAAGGTGCCGCTTCTCCGGCAAGGAAGCCTCAGCCGCTTCTCCTGCACACGGAGAGCGTGCTAGCTGCTGAAACGTGAAGAAAGAAGCTGCAGAACACTGGCACTGAGCCTGCAGCTTTCCAGCGGAGAGAAAAAGCTACTTGAACACTCTGCAAGCCTTTCCACTCCCAAAAACATGCACATGGAAGGAGCTGCTGCAAAAGCGATGCTGTGCTCGCTGCTGCTGCTCCTGAAGCTCTGGCTGCTAAATCTGAGGCTTTCCTTCCAATTTCAAGCTGCAAAGCACTTGCTGAATTGCAGGGAAAGTCCGGGAGGCATTTGCTGTGCTGGCACACTTTCTCCTTCCTAGACAGAGTGGAAAAGCTTTTCCCTGCCGTGTAGGCGACAAGAGACGCATTAGACGGGCATCCGGAGCTGTCCGAAGGTAAGCGCCTGTTCCCGGCCTCTTTCGGCACAAGCCCCCGCTCCGGAGCGCACCGCGGCCGGCCGGAGGCTCTCTGCCGGCGAAGGTGCCTCGTCTCCGGCAAGGAAGCCTCAGCCGCTTCTCCTGCACACGGAGAGCGTGCTAGCTGCTGAAACGTGAAGAAAGAAGCTGCAGAACACTGGCACTGAGCGTGCAGCTTTCCAGCGGAGAGAAAAAGCTACTTGAACACTCTGCAAGCCTTTCCACTCCCAAAAACATGCACATGGAAGGAGCTGCTGCAAAAGCGATGCTGTGCTCGCTGCTGCTCCTCCTGAAGCTCTGGCTGCTAAATCTGAGGCTTTCCTTCCAATTTCAAGCTGCAAAGCACTTGCTGAATTGCAGGGAAAGTCCGGGAGGCATTTGCTGTGCTGGCACACTTTCTCCTTCCTAGACAGAGTGGAAAAGCTTTTCCCTGCCGTGTAGGCGACAAGAGACGCATTAGACGGGCATCCGGAGCTGTCCGAAGGTAAGCGCCTGTTCCCGGCCTCTTTCGGCACAAGCCCCCGCTCCGGAGCGCACCGCGGCCGGCCGGAGGCTCTCTGCCGGCGAAGGTGCCGCTTCTCCGGCAAGGAAGCCTCAGCCGCTTCTCCTGCACACGGAGAGCGTGCTAGCTGCTGAAACGTGAAGAAAGAAGCTGCAGAACACTGGCACTGAGCGTGCAGCTTTCCAGCGGAGAGAAAAAGCTACTTGAACACTCTGCAAGCCTTTCCACTCCCAAAAACATGCACATGGAAGGAGCTGCTGCAAAAGCGATGCTGTGCTCGCTGCTGCTCCTCCTGAAGCTCTGGCTGCTAAATCTGAGGCTTTCCTTCCAATTTCAAGCTGCAAAGCACTTGCTGAATTGCAGGGAACGTCCGGGAGGCATTTGCTCTGCTGGCACACTTTCTCCTTCCTAGACAGAGTGGAAAAGCTTTTCCCTGCCGTGTAGGCGACAAGAGACGCATTAGACGGGCATCCGGAGCTGTCCGAAGGTAAGCGCCTGTTCCCGGCCTCTTTCGGCACAAGCCCCCGCTCCGGAGCGCACCGCGGCCGGCAGGATGCTCTCTGCCGGCGAAGGTGCCGCTTCTCCGGCAAGGAAGCCTCAGCCGCTTCTCCTGCACACGGAGAGCGTGCTAGCTGCTGAAACGTGAAGAAAGAAGCTGCAGAACACTGGCACTGAGCGTGCAGCTTTCCAGCGGAGAGAAAAAGCTACTTGAACACTCTGCAAGCCTTTCCACTCCCAAAAACATGCACATGGAAGGAGCTGCTGCAAAAGCGATGCTGTTCTCGCTGCTGCTCCTCCTGAAGCTCTGGCTGCTAAATCTGAGGCTTTCCTTCCAATTTCAAGCTGCAAAGCACTTGCTGAATTGCAGGGAAAGTCCGGGGGGCATTTGCTGTGCTGGCACACTTTCTCCTTCCTAGACAGAGTGGAAAAGCTTTTCCCTGCCGTGTAGGCGACAAGAGACGCATTAGACGGGCATCCGGAGCTGTCCGAAGGTAAGCGCCTGTTCCCGGCCTCTTTCGGCACAAGCCCCCGCTCCGGAGCGCACCGCGGCCGGCCGGAGGCTCTCTGCCGGCGAAGGTGCCGCTTCTCCGGCAAGGAAGCCTCAGCCGCTTCTCCTGCACACGGAGAGCGTGCTAGCTGCTGAAACGTGAAGAAAGAAGCTGCAGAACACTGGCACTGAGCGTGCAGCTTTCCAGCGGAGAGAAAAAGCTACTTGAACACTCTGCAAGCCTTTCCACTCCCAAAAACATGCACATGGAAGGAGCTGCTGCAAAAGCGATGCTGTGCTCGCTGCTGCTCCTCCTGAAGCTCTGGCTGCTAAATCTGAGGCTTTCCTTCCAATTTCAAGCTGCAAAGCACTTGCTGAATTGCAGGGAAAGTCCGGGAGGCATTTGCTGTGCTGGCACACTTTCTCCTTCCTAGACAGAGTGGAAAAGCTTTTCCCTGCCGTGTAGGCGACAAGAGACGTATTAGACGGGCATCCGGAGCTGTCCGAAGGTAAGCGCCTGTTCCCGGCCTCTTTCGGCACAAGCCCCCGCTCCGGAGCGCACCGCGGCCGGCAGGATGCTCTCTGCCGGCGAAGGTGCCGCTTCTCCGGCAAGGAAGCCTCAGCCGCTTCTCCTGCACACGGAGAGCGTGCTAGCTGCTGAAACGTGAAGAAAGAAGCTGCAGAACACTGGCACTGAGCGTGCAGCTTTCCAGCGGAGAGAAAAAGCTACTTGAACACTCTGCAAGCCTTTCCACTCCCAAAAACATGCACATGGAAGGAGCTGCTGCAAAAGCGATGCTGTGCTCGCTGCTGCTCCTCCTGAAGCTCTGGCTGCTAAATCTGAGGCTTTCCTTCCAATTTCAAGCTGCAAAGCACTTGCTGAATTGCAGGGAAAGTCCGGGAGGCATTTGCTGTGCTGGCACACTTTCTCCTTCCTAGACAGAGTGGAAAAGCTTTTCCCTGCCGTGTAGGCGACAAGAGACGCATTAGACGGGCATCCGGAGCTGTCCGAAGGTAAGCGCCTGTTCCCGGCCTCTTTCGGCACAAGCCCCCGCTCCGGAGCGCACCGCGGCCGGCCAGAGGCTCTCTGCCGGCGAAGGTGCCGCTTCTCCGGCAAGGAAGCCTCAGCCGCTTCTCCTGCACACGGAGAGCGTGCTAGCTGCTGAAACGTGAAGAAAGAAGCTGCAGAACACTGGCACTGAGCGTGCAGCTTTCCAGCGGAGAGAAAAAGCTACTTGAACACTCTGCAAGCCTTTCCACTCCCAAAAATATGCACATGGAAGGAGCTGCTGCAAAAGCGATGCTGTGCTCGCTGCTGCTCCTCCTGAAGCTCTGGCTGCTAAATCTGAGGCTTTCCTTCCAATTTCAAGCTGCAAAGAACTTGCTGAATTGCAGGGAAAGTCCGGGAGGCATTTGCTGTGCTGGCACACTTTCTCCTTCCTAGACAGAGTGGAAAAGCTTTTCCCTGCCGTGTAGGCGACAAGAGACGCATTAGACGGGCATCCGGAGCTGTCCGAAGGTAAGCGCCTGTTCCCGGCCTCTTTCGGCACAAGCCCCCGCTCCGGAGCGCACCGCGGCCGGCAGGATGCTCTCTGCCGGCGAAGGTGCCGCTTCTCCGGCAAGGAAGCCTCAGCCGCTTCTCCTGCACACGGAGAGCGTGCTAGCTGCTGAAACGTGAAGAAAGAAGCTGCAGAACACTGGCACTGAGCGTGCAGCTTTCCAGCGGAGAGAAAAAGCTACTTGAACACTCTGCAAGCCTTTCCACTCCCAAAAACATGCACATGGAAGGAGCTGCTGCAAAAGCGATGCTGTGCTCGCTGCTGCTCCTCCTGAAGCTCTGGCTGCTAAATCTGAGGCTTTCCTTCCAATTTCAAGCTGCAAAGCACTTGCTGAATTGCAGGGAAAGTCCGGGAGGCATTTGCTGTGCTGGCACACTTTCTCCTTCCTAGACAGAGTGGAAAAGCTTTTCCCTGCCGTGTAGGCGACAAGAGACGCATTAGACGGGCATCCGGAGCTGTCCGAAGGTAAGCGCCTGTTCCCGGCCTCTTTCGGCACAAGCCCCCGCTCCGGAGCGCACCGCGGCCGGCCGGAGGCTCTCTGCCGGCGAAGGTGCCGCTTCTCCGGCAAGGAAGCCTCAGCCGCTTCTCCTGCACACGGAGAGCGTGCTAGCTGCTGAAACGTGAAGAAAGAAGCTGCAGAACACTGGCACTGAGCGTGCAGCTTTCCAGCGGAGAGAAAAAGCTACTTGAACACTCTGCAAGCCTTTCCACTCCCAAAAACATGCACATGGAAGGAGCTGCTGCAAAAGCGATGCTGTGCTCGCTGCTGCTCCTCCTGAAGCTCTGGCTGCTAAATCTGAGGCTTTCCTTCCAATTTCAAGCTGCAAAGCACTTGCTGAATTGCAGGGAACGTCCGGGAGGCATTTGCTGTGCTGGCACACTTTCTCCTTCCTAGACAGAGTGGAAAAGCTTTTCCCTGCCGTGTAGGCGACAAGAGACGCATTAGACGGGCATCCGGAGCTGTCCGAAGGTAAGCGCCTGTTCCCGGCCTCTTTCGGCACAAGCCCCCGCTCCGGAGCGCACCGCGGCCGGCAGGATGCTCTCTGCCGGCGAAGGTGCCGCTTCTCCGGCAAGGAAGCCTCAGCCGCTTCTCCTGCACACGGAGAGCGTGCTAGCTGCTGAAACGTGAAGAAAGAAGCTGCAGAACACTGGCACTGAGCCTGCAGCTTTCCAGCGGAGAGAAAAAGCTACTTGAACACTCTGCAAGCCTTTCCACTCCCAAAAACATGCACATGGAAGGAGCTGCTGCAAAAGCGATGCTGTTCTCGCTGCTGCTCCTCCTGAAGCTCTGGCTGCTAAATCTGAGGCTTTCCTTCCAATTTCAAGCTGCAAAGCACTTGCTGAATTGCAGGGAAAGTCCGGGAGGCATTTGCTGTGCTGGCACACTTTCTCCTTCCTAGACAGAGTGGAAAAGCTTTTCCCTGCCGTGTAGGCGACAAGAGACGCATTAGACGGGCATCCGGAGCTGTCCGAAGGTAAGCGCCTGTTCCCGGCCTCTTTCGGCACAAGCCCCCGCTCCGGAGCGCACCGCGGCCGGCCGGAGGCTCTCTGCCGGCGAAGGTGCCGCTTCTCCGGCAAGGAAGCCTCAGCCGCTTCTCCTGCACACGGAGAGCGTGCTAGCTGCTGAAACGTGAAGAAAGAAGCTGCAGAACACTGGCACTGAGCCTGCAGCTTTCCAGCGGAGAGAAAAAGCTACTTGAACACTCTGCAAGCCTTTCCACTCCCAAAAACATGCACATGGAAGGAGCTGCTGCAAAAGCGATGCTGTGCTCGCTGCTGCTGCTCCTGAAGCTCTGGCTGCTAAATCTGAGGCTTTCCTTCCAATTTCAAGCTGCAAAGCACTTGCTGAATTGCAGGGAACGTCCGGGAGGCATTTGCTCTGCTGGCACACTTTCTCCTTCCTAGACAGAGTGGAAAAGCTTTTCCCTGCCGTGTAGGCGACAAGAGACGCATTAGACGGGCATCCGGAGCTGTCCGAAGGTAAGCGCCTGTTCCCGGCCTCTTTCGGCACAAGCCCCCGCTCCGGAGCGCACCGCGGCCGGCAGGATGCTCTCTGCCGGCGATGGTGCCGCTTCTCCGGCAAGGAAGCCTCAGCCGCTTCTCCTGCACACGGAGAGCGTGCTAGCTGCTGAAACGTGAAGAAAGAAGCTGCAGAACACTGGCACTGAGCCTGCAGCTTTCCAGCGGAGAGAAAAAGCTACTTGAACACTCTGCAAGCCTTTCCACTCCCAAAAACATGCACATGGAAGGAGCTGCTGCAAAAGCGATGCTGTTCTCGCTGCTGCTCCTCCTGAAGCTCTGGCTGCTAAATCTGAGGCTTTCCTTCCAATTTCAAGCTGCAAAGCACTTGCTGAATTGCAGGGAAAGTCCGGGAGGCATTTGCTGTGCTGGCACACTTTCTCCTTCCTAGACAGAGTGGAAAAGCTTTTCCCTGCCGTGTAGGCGACAAGAGACGCATTAGACGGGCATCCGGAGCTGTCCGAAGGTAAGCGCCTGTTCCCGGCCTCTTTCGGCACAAGCCCCCGCTCCGGAGCGCACCGCGGCCGGCAGGATGCTCTCTGCCGGCGAAGGTGCCGCTTCTCCGGCAAGGAAGCCTCAGCCGCTTCTCCTGCACACGGAGAGCGTGCTAGCTGCTGAAACGTGAAGAAAGAAGCTGCAGAACACTGGCACTGAGCGTGCAGCTTTCCAGCGGAGAGAAAAAGCTACTTGAACACTCTGCAAGCCTTTCCACTCCCAAAAACATGCACATGGAAGGAGCTGCTGCAAAAGCGATGCTGTTCTCGCTGCTGCTCCTCCTGAAGCTCTGGCTGCTAAATCTGAGGCTTTCCTTCCAATTTCAAGCTGCAAAGCACTTGCTGAATTGCAGGGAACGTCCGGGAGGCATTTGCTCTGCTGGCACACTTTCTCCTTCCTAGACAGAGTGGAAAAGCTTTTCCCTGCCGTGTAGGCGACAAGAGACGCATTAGACGGGCATCCGGAGCTGTCCGAAGGTAAGCGCCTGTTGCCGGCCTCTTTCGGCACAAGCCCCCGCTCCGGAGCGCACCGCGGCCGGCCGGAGGCTCTCTGCCGGCGAAGGTGCCGCTTCTCCGGCAAGGAAGCCTCAGCCGCTTCTCCTGCACACGGAGAGCGTGCTAGCTGCTGAAACGTGAAGAAAGAAGCTGCAGAACACTGGCACTGAGCCTGCAGCTTTCCAGCGGAGAGAAAAAGCTACTTGAACACTCTGCAAGCCTTTCCACTCCCAAAAACATGCACATGGAAGGAGCTGCTGCAAAAGCGATGCTGTGCTCGCTGCTGCTGCTCCTGAAGCTCTGGCTGCTAAATCTGAGGCTTTCCTTCCAATTTCAAGCTGCAAAGCACTTGCTGAATTGCAGGGAAAGTCCGGGAGGCATTTGCTGTGCTGGCACACTTTCTCCTTCCTAGACAGAGTGGAAAAGCTTTTCCCTGCCGTGTAGGCGACAAGAGACGCATTAGACGGGCATCCGGAGCTGTCCGAAGGTAAGCGCCTGTTCCCGGCCTCTTTCGGCACAAGCCCCCGCTCCGGAGCGCACCGCGGCCGGCCGGAGGCTCTCTGCCGGCGAAGGTGCCTCGTCTCCGGCAAGGAAGCCTCAGCCGCTTCTCCTGCACACGGAGAGCGTGCTAGCTGCTGAAACGTGAAGAAAGAAGCTGCAGAACACTGGCACTGAGCGTGCAGCTTTCCAGCGGAGAGAAAAAGCTACTTGAACACTCTGCAAGCCTTTCCACTCCCAAAAACATGCACATGGAAGGAGCTGCTGCAAAAGCGATGCTGTGCTCGCTGCTGCTCCTCCTGAAGCTCTGGCTGCTAAATCTGAGGCTTTCCTTCCAATTTCAAGCTGCAAAGCACTTGCTGAATTGCAGGGAAAGTCCGGGAGGCATTTGCTGTGCTGGCACACTTTCTCCTTCCTAGACAGAGTGGAAAAGCTTTTCCCTGCCGTGTAGGCGACAAGAGACGCATTAGACGGGCATCCGGAGCTGTCCGAAGGTAAGCGCCTGTTGCCGGCCTCTTTCGGCACAAGCCCCCGCTCCGGAGCGCACCGCGGCCGGCCGGAGGCTCTCTGCCGGCGAAGGTGCCGCTTCTCCGGCAAGGAAGCCTCAGCCGCTTCTCCTGCACACGGAGAGCGTGCTAGCTGCTGAAACGTGAAGAAAGAAGCTGCAGAACACTGGCACTGAGCCTGCAGCTTTCCAGCGGAGAGAAAAAGCTACTTGAACACTCTGCAAGCCTTTCCACTCCCAAAAACATGCACATGGAAGGAGCTGCTGCAAAAGCGATGCTGTGCTCGCTGCTGCTGCTCCTGAAGCTCTGGCTGCTAAATCTGAGGCTTTCCTTCCAATTTCAAGCTGCAAAGCACTTGCTGAATTGCAGGGAAAGTCCGGGAGGCATTTGCTGTGCTGGCACACTTTCTCCTTCCTAGACAGAGTGGAAAAGCTTTTCCCTGCCGTGTAGGCGACAAGAGACGCATTAGACGGGCATCCGGAGCTGTCCGAAGGTAAGCGCCTGTTCCCGGCCTCTTTCGGCACAAGCCCCCGCTCCGGAGCGCACCGCGGCCGGCCGGAGGCTCTCTGCCGGCGAAGGTGCCTCGTCTCCGGCAAGGAAGCCTCAGCCGCTTCTCCTGCACACGGAGAGCGTGCTAGCTGCTGAAACGTGAAGAAAGAAGCTGCAGAACACTGGCACTGAGCGTGCAGCTTTCCAGCGGAGAGAAAAAGCTACTTGAACACTCTGCAAGCCTTTCCACTCCCAAAAACATGCACATGGAAGGAGCTGCTGCAAAAGCGATGCTGTGCTCGCTGCTGCTCCTCCTGAAGCTCTGGCTGCTAAATCTGAGGCTTTCCTTCCAATTTCAAGCTGCAAAGCACTTGCTGAATTGCAGGGAAAGTCCGGGAGGCATTTGCTGTGCTGGCACACTTTCTCCTTCCTAGACAGAGTGGAAAAGCTTTTCCCTGCCGTGTAGGCGACAAGAGACGCATTAGACGGGCATCCGGAGCTGTCCGAAGGTAAGCGCCTGTTCCCGGCCTCTTTCGGCACAAGCCCCCGCTCCGGAGCGCACCGCGGCCGGCCGGAGGCTCTCTGCCGGCGAAGGTGCCGCTTCTCCGGCAAGGAAGCCTCAGCCGCTTCTCCTGCACACGGAGAGCGTGCTAGCTGCTGAAACGTGAAGAAAGAAGCTGCAGAACACTGGCACTGAGCGTGCAGCTTTCCAGCGGAGAGAAAAAGCTACTTGAACACTCTGCAAGCCTTTCCACTCCCAAAAACATGCACATGGAAGGAGCTGCTGCAAAAGCGATGCTGTGCTCGCTGCTGCTCCTCCTGAAGCTCTGGCTGCTAAATCTGAGGCTTTCCTTCCAATTTCAAGCTGCAAAGCACTTGCTGAATTGCAGGGAACGTCCGGGAGGCATTTGCTCTGCTGGCACACTTTCTCCTTCCTAGACAGAGTGGAAAAGCTTTTCCCTGCCGTGTAGGCGACAAGAGACGCATTAGACGGGCATCCGGAGCTGTCCGAAGGTAAGCGCCTGTTCCCGGCCTCTTTCGGCACAAGCCCCCGCTCCGGAGCGCACCGCGGCCGGCAGGATGCTCTCTGCCGGCGAAGGTGCCGCTTCTCCGGCAAGGAAGCCTCAGCCGCTTCTCCTGCACACGGAGAGCGTGCTAGCTGCTGAAACGTGAAGAAAGAAGCTGCAGAACACTGGCACTGAGCGTGCAGCTTTCCAGCGGAGAGAAAAAGCTACTTGAACACTCTGCAAGCCTTTCCACTCCCAAAAACATGCACATGGAAGGAGCTGCTGCAAAAGCGATGCTGTTCTCGCTGCTGCTCCTCCTGAAGCTCTGGCTGCTAAATCTGAGGCTTTCCTTCCAATTTCAAGCTGCAAAGCACTTGCTGAATTGCAGGGAAAGTCCGGGAGGCATTTGCTGTGCTGGCACACTTTCTCCTTCCTAGACAGAGTGGAAAAGCTTTTCCCTGCCGTGTAGGCGACAAGAGACGCATTAGACGGGCATCCGGAGCTGTCCGAAGGTAAGCGCCTGTTCCCGGCCTCTTTCGGCACAAGCCCCCGCTCCGGAGCGCACCGCGGCCGGCCGGAGGCTCTCTGCCGGCGAAGGTGCCGCTTCTCCGGCAAGGAAGCCTCAGCCGCTTCTCCTGCACACGGAGAGCGTGCTAGCTGCTGAAACGTGAAGAAAGAAGCTGCAGAACACTGGCACTGAGCGTGCAGCTTTCCAGCGGAGAGAAAAAGCTACTTGAACACTCTGCAAGCCTTTCCACTCCCAAAAACATGCACATGGAAGGAGCTGCTGCAAAAGCGATGCTGTGCTCGCTGCTGCTCCTCCTGAAGCTCTGGCTGCTAAATCTGAGGCTTTCCTTCCAATTTCAAGCTGCAAAGCACTTGCTGAATTGCAGGGAAAGTCCGGGAGGCATTTGCTGTGCTGGCACACTTTCTCCTTCCTAGACAGAGTGGAAAAGCTTTTCCCTGCCGTGTAGGCGACAAGAGACGTATTAGACGGGCATCCGGAGCTGTCCGAAGGTAAGCGCCTGTTCCCGGCCTCTTTCGGCACAAGCCCCCGCTCCGGAGCGCACCGCGGCCGGCAGGATGCTCTCTGCCGGCGAAGGTGCCGCTTCTCCGGCAAGGAAGCCTCAGCCGCTTCTCCTGCACACGGAGAGCGTGCTAGCTGCTGAAACGTGAAGAAAGAAGCTGCAGAACACTGGCACTGAGCGTGCAGCTTTCCAGCGGAGAGAAAAAGCTACTTGAACACTCTGCAAGCCTTTCCACTCCCAAAAACATGCACATGGAAGGAGCTGCTGCAAAAGCGATGCTTTGCTCGCTGCTGCTGCTCCTGAAGCTCTGGCTGCTAAATCTGAGGCTTTCCTTCCAATTTCAAGCTGCAAAGCACTTGCTGAATTGCAGGGAAAGTCCGGGAGGCATTTGCTGTGCTGGCACACTTTCTCCTTCCTAGACAGAGTGGAAAAGCTTTTCCCTGCCGTGTAGGCGACAAGAGACGCATTAGACGGGCATCCGGAGCTGTCCGAAGGTAAGCGCCTGTTCCCGGCCTCTTTCGGCACAAGCCCCCGCTCCGGAGCGCACCGCGGCCGGCCGGAGGCTCTCTGCCGGCGAAGGTGCCGCTTCTCCGGCAAGGAAGCCTCAGCCGCTTCTCCTGCACACGGAGAGCGTGCTAGCTGCTGAAACGTGAAGAAAGAAGCTGCAGAACACTGGCACTGAGCGTGCAGCTTTCCAGCGGAGAGAAAAAGCTACTTGAACACTCTGCAAGCCTTTCCACTCCCAAAAACATGCACATGGAAGGAGCTGCTGCAAAAGCGATGCTGTGCTCGCTGCTGCTCCTCCTGAAGCTCTGGCTGCTAAATCTGAGGCTTTCCTTCCAATTTCAAGCTGCAAAGCACTTGCTGAATTGCAGGGAACGTCCGGGAGGCATTTGCTGTGCTGGCACACTTTCTCCTTCCTAGACAGAGTGGAAAAGCTTTTCCCTGCCGTGTAGGCGACAAGAGACGCATTAGACGGGCATCCGGAGCTGTCCGAAGGTAAGCGCCTGTTCCCGGCCTCTTTCGGCACAAGCCCCCGCTCCGGAGCGCACCGCGGCCGGCAGGATGCTCTCTGCCGGCGAAGGTGCCGCTTCTCCGGCAAGGAAGCCTCAGCCGCTTCTCCTGCACACGGAGAGCGTGCTAGCTGCTGAAACGTGAAGAAAGAAGCTGCAGAACACTGGCACTGAGCCTGCAGCTTTCCAGCGGAGAGAAAAAGCTACTTGAACACTCTGCAAGCCTTTCCACTCCCAAAAACATGCACATGGAAGGAGCTGCTGCAAAAGCGATGCTGTTCTCGCTGCTGCTCCTCCTGAAGCTCTGGCTGCTAAATCTGAGGCTTTCCTTCCAATTTCAAGCTGCAAAGCACTTGCTGAATTGCAGGGAAAGTCCGGGAGGCATTTGCTGTGCTGGCACACTTTCTCCTTCCTAGACAGAGTGGAAAAGCTTTTCCCTGCCGTGTAGGCGACAAGAGACGCATTAGACGGGCATCCGGAGCTGTCCGAAGGTAAGCGCCTGTTCCCGGCCTCTTTCGGCACAAGCCCCCGCTCCGGAGCGCACCGCGGCCGGCCAGAGGCTCTCTGCCGGCGAAGGTGCCGCTTCTCCGGCAAGGAAGCCTCAGCCGCTTCTCCTGCACACGGAGAGCGTGCTAGCTGCTGAAACGTGAAGAAAGAAGCTGCAGAACACTGGCACTGAGCCTGCAGCTTTCCAGCGGAGAGAAAAAGCTACTTGAACACTCTGCAACCCTTTCCACTCCCAAAAATATGCACATGGAAGGAGCTGCTGCAAAAGCGATGCTGTGCTCGCTGCTGCTCCTCCTGAAGCTCTGGCTGCTAAATCTGAGGCTTTCCTTCCAATTTCAAGCTGCAAAGAACTTGCTGAATTGCAGGGAAAGTCCGGGAGGCATTTGCTGTGCTGGCACACTTTCTCCTTCCTAGACAGAGTGGAAAAGCTTTTCCCTGCCGTGTAGGCGACAAGAGACGCATTAGACGGGCATCCGGAGCTGTCCGAAGGTAAGCGCCTGTTCCCGGCCTCTTTCGGCACAAGCCCCCGCTCCGGAGCGCACCGCGGCCGGCAGGATGCTCTCTGCCGGCGAAGGTGCCGCTTCTCCGGCAAGGAAGCCTCAGCCGCTTCTCCTGCACACGGAGAGCGTGCTAGCTGCTGAAACGTGAAGAAAGAAGCTGCAGAACACTGGCACTGAGCGTGCAGCTTTCCAGCGGAGAGAAAAAGCTACTTGAACACTCTGCAAGCCTTTCCACTCCCAAAAACATGCACATGGAAGGAGCTGCTGCAAAAGCGATGCTGTGCTCGCTGCTGCTCCTCCTGAAGCTCTGGCTGCTAAATCTGAGGCTTTCCTTCCAATTTCAAGCTGCAAAGCACTTGCTGAATTGCAGGGAAAGTCCGGGAGGCATTTGCTGTGCTGGCACACTTTCTCCTTCCTAGACAGAGTGGAAAAGCTTTTCCCTGCCGTGTAGGCGACAAGAGACGCATTAGACGGGCATCCGGAGCTGTCCGAAGGTAAGCGCCTGTTCCCGGCCTCTTTCGGCACAAGCCCCCGCTCCGGAGCGCACCGCGGCCGGCCAGAGGCTCTCTGCCGGCGAAGGTGCCGCTTCTCCGGCAAGGAAGCCTCAGCCGCTTCTCCTGCACACGGAGAGCGTGCTAGCTGCTGAAACGTGAAGAAAGAAGCTGCAGAACACTGGCACTGAGCGTGCAGCTTTCCAGCGGAGAGAAAAAGCTACTTGAACACTCTGCAACCCTTTCCACTCCCAAAAATATGCACATGGAAGGAGCTGCTGCAAAAGCGATGCTGTGCTCGCTGCTGCTCCTCCTGAAGCTCTGGCTGCTAAATCTGAGGCTTTCCTTCCAATTTCAAGCTGCAAAGCACTTGCTGAATTGCAGGGAAAGTCCGGGAGGCATTTGCTGTGCTGGCACACTTTCTCCTTCCTAGACAGAGTGGAAAAGCTTTTCCCTGCCGTGTAGGCGACAAGAGACGCATTAGACGGGCATCCGGAGCTGTCCGAAGGTAAGCGCCTGTTCCCGGCCTCTTTCGGCACAAGCCCCCGCTCCGGAGCGCACCGCGGCCGGCAGGATGCTCTCTGCCGGCGAAGGTGCCGCTTCTCCGGCAAGGAAGCCTCAGCCGCTTCTCCTGCACACGGAGAGCGTGCTAGCTGCTGAAACGTGAAGAAAGAAGCTGCAGAACACTGGCACTGAGCCTGCAGCTTTCCAGCGGAGAGAAAAAGCTACTTGAACACTCTGCAAGCCTTTCCACTCCCAAAAACATGCACATGGAAGGAGCTGCTGCAAAAGCGATGCTGTGCTCGCTGCTGCTCCTCCTGAAGCTCTGGCTGCTAAATCTGAGGCTTTCCTTCCAATTTCAAGCTGCAAAGCACTTGCTGAATTGCAGGGAACGTCCGGGAGGCATTTGCTGTGCTGGCACACTTTCTCCTTCCTAGACAGAGTGGAAAAGCTTTTCCCTGCCGTGTAGGCGACAAGAGACGCATTAGACGGGCATCCGGAGCTGTCCGAAGGTAAGCGCCTGTTCCCGGCCTCTTTCGGCACAAGCCCCCGCTCCGGAGCGCACCGCGGCCGGCAGGATGCTCTCTGCCGGCGAAGGTGCCGCTTCTCCGGCAAGGAAGCCTCAGCCGCTTCTCCTGCACACGGAGAGCGTGCTAGCTGCTGAAACGTGAAGAAAGAAGCTGCAGAACACTGGCACTGAGCCTGCAGCTTTCCAGCGGGGAGAAAAAGCTACTTGAACACTCTGCAAGCCTTTCCACTCCCAAAAACATGCACATGGAAGGAGCTGCTGCAAAAGCGATGCTGTTCTCGCTGCTGCTCCTCCTGAAGCTCTGGCTGCTAAATCTGAGGCTTTCCTTCCAATTTCAAGCTGCAAAGCACTTGCTGAATTGCAGGGAACGTCCGGGAGGCATTTGCTCTGCTGGCACACTTTCTCCTTCCTAGACAGAGTGGAAAAGCTTTTCCCTGCCGTGTAGGCGACAAGAGACGCATTAGACGGGCATCCGGAGCTGTCCGAAGGTAAGCGCCTGTTCCCGGCCTCTTTCGGCACAAGCCCCCGCTCCGGAGCGCACCGCGGCCGGCAGGATGCTCTCTGCCGGCGAAGGTGCCGCTTCTCCGGCAAGGAAGCCTCAGCCGCTTCTCCTGCACACGGAGAGCGTGCTAGCTGCTGAAACGTGAAGAAAGAAGCTGCAGAACACTGGCACTGAGCGTGCAGCTTTCCAGCGGAGAGAAAAAGCTACTTGAACACTCTGCAAGCCTTTCCACTCCCAAAAACATGCACATGGAAGGAGCTGCTGCAAAAGCGATGCTGTGCTCGCTGCTGCTCCTCCTGAAGCTCTGGCTGCTAAATCTGAGGCTTTCCTTCCAATTTCAAGCTGCAAAGCACTTGCTGAATTGCAGGGAAAGTCCGGGAGGCATTTGCTGTGCTGGCACACTTTCTCCTTCCTAGACAGAGTGGAAAAGCTTTTCCCTGCCGTGTAGGCGACAAGAGACGCATTAGACGGGCATCCGGAGCTGTCCGAAGGTAAGCGCCTGTTCCCGGCCTCTTTCGGCACAAGCCCCCGCTCCGGAGCGCACCGCGGCCGGCCAGAGGCTCTCTGCCGGCGAAGGTGCCGCTTCTCCGGCAAGGAAGCCTCAGCCGCTTCTCCTGCACACGGAGAGCGTGCTAGCTGCTGAAACGTGAAGAAAGAAGCTGCAGAACACTGGCACTGAGCGTGCAGCTTTCCAGCGGAGAGAAAAAGCTACTTGAACACTCTGCAAGCCTTTCCACTCCCAAAAATATGCACATGGAAGGAGCTGCTGCAAAAGCGATGCTGTGCTCGCTGCTGCTCCTCCTGAAGCTCTGGCTGCTAAATCTGAGGCTTTCCTTCCAATTTCAAGCTGCAAAGAACTTGCTGAATTGCAGGGAAAGTCCGGGAGGCATTTGCTGTGCTGGCACACTTTCTCCTTCCTAGACAGAGTGGAAAAGCTTTTCCCTGCCGTGTAGGCGACAAGAGACGCATTAGACGGGCATCCGGAGCTGTCCGAAGGTAAGCGCCTGTTCCCGGCCTCTTTCGGCACAAGCCCCCGCTCCGGAGCGCACCGCGGCCGGCAGGATGCTCTCTGCCGGCGAAGGTGCCGCTTCTCCGGCAAGGAAGCCTCAGCCGCTTCTCCTGCACACGGAGAGCGTGCTAGCTGCTGAAACGTGAAGAAAGAAGCTGCAGAACACTGGCACTGAGCGTGCAGCTTTCCAGCGGAGAGAAAAAGCTACTTGAACACTCTGCAAGCCTTTCCACTCCCAAAAACATGCACATGGAAGGAGCTGCTGCAAAAGCGATGCTGTGCTCGCTGCTGCTCCTCCTGAAGCTCTGGCTGCTAAATCTGAGGCTTTCCTTCCAATTTCAAGCTGCAAAGCACTTGCTGAATTGCAGGGAAAGTCCGGGAGGCATTTGCTGTGCTGGCACACTTTCTCCTTCCTAGACAGAGTGGAAAAGCTTTTCCCTGCCGTGTAGGCGACAAGAGACGCATTAGACGGGCATCCGGAGCTGTCCGAAGGTAAGCGCCTGTTCCCGGCCTCTTTCGGCACAAGCCCCCGCTCCGGAGCGCACCGCGGCCGGCCGGAGGCTCTCTGCCGGCGAAGGTGCCGCTTCTCCGGCAAGGAAGCCTCAGCCGCTTCTCCTGCACACGGAGAGCGTGCTAGCTGCTGAAACGTGAAGAAAGAAGCTGCAGAACACTGGCACTGAGCGTGCAGCTTTCCAGCGGAGAGAAAAAGCTACTTGAACACTCTGCAAGCCTTTCCACTCCCAAAAACATGCACATGGAAGGAGCTGCTGCAAAAGCGATGCTGTGCTCGCTGCTGCTCCTCCTGAAGCTCTGGCTGCTAAATCTGAGGCTTTCCTTCCAATTTCAAGCTGCAAAGCACTTGCTGAATTGCAGGGAACGTCCGGGAGGCATTTGCTGTGCTGGCACACTTTCTCCTTCCTAGACAGAGTGGAAAAGCTTTTCCCTGCCGTGTAGGCGACAAGAGACGCATTAGACGGGCATCCGGAGCTGTCCGAAGGTAAGCGCCTGTTCCCGGCCTCTTTCGGCACAAGCCCCCGCTCCGGAGCGCACCGCGGCCGGCAGGATGCTCTCTGCCGGCGAAGGTGCCGCTTCTCCGGCAAGGAAGCCTCAGCCGCTTCTCCTGCACACGGAGAGCGTGCTAGCTGCTGAAACGTGAAGAAAGAAGCTGCAGAACACTGGCACTGAGCCTGCAGCTTTCCAGCGGAGAGAAAAAGCTACTTGAACACTCTGCAAGCCTTTCCACTCCCAAAAACATGCACATGGAAGGAGCTGCTGCAAAAGCGATGCTGTTCTCGCTGCTGCTCCTCCTGAAGCTCTGGCTGCTAAATCTGAGGCTTTCCTTCCAATTTCAAGCTGCAAAGCACTTGCTGAATTGCAGGGAAAGTCCGGGAGGCATTTGCTGTGCTGGCACACTTTCTCCTTCCTAGACAGAGTGGAAAAGCTTTTCCCTGCCGTGTAGGCGACAAGAGACGCATTAGACGGGCATCCGGAGCTGTCCGAAGGTAAGCGCCTGTTCCCGGCCTCTTTCGGCACAAGCCCCCGCTCCGGAGCGCACCGCGGCCGGCCGGAGGCTCTCTGCCGGCGAAGGTGCCGCTTCTCCGGCAAGGAAGCCTCAGCCGCTTCTCCTGCACACGGAGAGCGTGCTAGCTGCTGAAACGTGAAGAAAGAAGCTGCAGAACACTGGCACTGAGCCTGCAGCTTTCCAGCGGAGAGAAAAAGCTACTTGAACACTCTGCAAGCCTTTCCACTCCCAAAAACATGCACATGGAAGGAGCTGCTGCAAAAGCGATGCTGTGCTCGCTGCTGCTGCTCCTGAAGCTCTGGCTGCTAAATCTGAGGCTTTCCTTCCAATTTCAAGCTGCAAAGCACTTGCTGAATTGCAGGGAACGTCCGGGAGGCATTTGCTCTGCTGGCACACTTTCTCCTTCCTAGACAGAGTGGAAAAGCTTTTCCCTGCCGTGTAGGCGACAAGAGACGCATTAGACGGGCATCCGGAGCTGTCCGAAGGTAAGCGCCTGTTCCCGGCCTCTTTCGGCACAAGCCCCCGCTCCGGAGCGCACCGCGGCCGGCAGGATGCTCTCTGCCGGCGATGGTGCCGCTTCTCCGGCAAGGAAGCCTCAGCCGCTTCTCCTGCACACGGAGAGCGTGCTAGCTGCTGAAACGTGAAGAAAGAAGCTGCAGAACACTGGCACTGAGCCTGCAGCTTTCCAGCGGAGAGAAAAAGCTACTTGAACACTCTGCAAGCCTTTCCACTCCCAAAAACATGCACATGGAAGGAGCTGCTGCAAAAGCGATGCTGTTCTCGCTGCTGCTCCTCCTGAAGCTCTGGCTGCTAAATCTGAGGCTTTCCTTCCAATTTCAAGCTGCAAAGCACTTGCTGAATTGCAGGGAAAGTCCGGGAGGCATTTGCTGTGCTGGCACACTTTCTCCTTCCTAGACAGAGTGGAAAAGCTTTTCCCTGCCGTGTAGGCGACAAGAGACGCATTAGACGGGCATCCGGAGCTGTCCGAAGGTAAGCGCCTGTTCCCGGCCTCTTTCGGCACAAGCCCCCGCTCCGGAGCGCACCGCGGCCGGCAGGATGCTCTCTGCCGGCGAAGGTGCCGCTTCTCCGGCAAGGAAGCCTCAGCCGCTTCTCCTGCACACGGAGAGCGTGCTAGCTGCTGAAACGTGAAGAAAGAAGCTGCAGAACACTGGCACTGAGCGTGCAGCTTTCCAGCGGAGAGAAAAAGCTACTTGAACACTCTGCAAGCCTTTCCACTCCCAAAAACATGCACATGGAAGGAGCTGCTGCAAAAGCGATGCTGTTCTCGCTGCTGCTCCTCCTGAAGCTCTGGCTGCTAAATCTGAGGCTTTCCTTCCAATTTCAAGCTGCAAAGCACTTGCTGAATTGCAGGGAACGTCCGGGAGGCATTTGCTCTGCTGGCACACTTTCTCCTTCCTAGACAGAGTGGAAAAGCTTTTCCCTGCCGTGTAGGCGACAAGAGACGCATTAGACGGGCATCCGGAGCTGTCCGAAGGTAAGCGCCTGTTGCCGGCCTCTTTCGGCACAAGCCCCCGCTCCGGAGCGCACCGCGGCCGGCCGGAGGCTCTCTGCCGGCGAAGGTGCCGCTTCTCCGGCAAGGAAGCCTCAGCCGCTTCTCCTGCACACGGAGAGCGTGCTAGCTGCTGAAACGTGAAGAAAGAAGCTGCAGAACACTGGCACTGAGCCTGCAGCTTTCCAGCGGAGAGAAAAAGCTACTTGAACACTCTGCAAGCCTTTCCACTCCCAAAAACATGCACATGGAAGGAGCTGCTGCAAAAGCGATGCTGTGCTCGCTGCTGCTGCTCCTGAAGCTCTGGCTGCTAAATCTGAGGCTTTCCTTCCAATTTCAAGCTGCAAAGCACTTGCTGAATTGCAGGGAAAGTCCGGGAGGCATTTGCTGTGCTGGCACACTTTCTCCTTCCTAGACAGAGTGGAAAAGCTTTTCCCTGCCGTGTAGGCGACAAGAGACGCATTAGACGGGCATCCGGAGCTGTCCGAAGGTAAGCGCCTGTTCCCGGCCTCTTTCGGCACAAGCCCCCGCTCCGGAGCGCACCGCGGCCGGCCGGAGGCTCTCTGCCGGCGAAGGTGCCTCGTCTCCGGCAAGGAAGCCTCAGCCGCTTCTCCTGCACACGGAGAGCGTGCTAGCTGCTGAAACGTGAAGAAAGAAGCTGCAGAACACTGGCACTGAGCGTGCAGCTTTCCAGCGGAGAGAAAAAGCTACTTGAACACTCTGCAAGCCTTTCCACTCCCAAAAACATGCACATGGAAGGAGCTGCTGCAAAAGCGATGCTGTGCTCGCTGCTGCTCCTCCTGAAGCTCTGGCTGCTAAATCTGAGGCTTTCCTTCCAATTTCAAGCTGCAAAGCACTTGCTGAATTGCAGGGAAAGTCCGGGAGGCATTTGCTCTGCTGGCACACTTTCTCCTTCCTAGACAGAGTGGAAAAGCTTTTCCCTGCCGTGTAGGCGACAAGAGACGCATTAGACGGGCATCCGGAGCTGTCCGAAGGTAAGCGCCTGTTCCCGGCCTCTTTCGGCACAAGCCCCCGCTCCGGAGCGCACCGCGGCCGGCCGGAGGCTCTCTGCCGGCGAAGGTGCCGCTTCTCCGGCAAGGAAGCCTCAGCCGCTTCTCCTGCACACGGAGAGCGTGCTAGCTGCTGAAACGTGAAGAAAGAAGCTGCAGAACACTGGCACTGAGCCTGCAGCTTTCCAGCGGAGAGAAAAAGCTACTTGAACACTCTGCAACCCTTTCCACTCCCAAAAATATGCACATGGAAGGAGCTGCTGCAAAAGCGATGCTGTGCTCGCTGCTGCTCCTCCTGAAGCTCTGGCTGCTAAATCTGAGGCTTTCCTTCCAATTTCAAGCTGCAAAGCACTTGCTGAATTGCAGGGAAAGTCCGGGAGGCATTTGCTGTGCTGGCACACTTTCTCCTTCCTAGACAGAGTGGAAAAGCTTTTCCCTGCCGTGTAGGCGACAAGAGACGCATTAGACGGGCATCCGGAGCTGTCCGAAGGTAAGCGCCTGTTCCCGGCCTCTTTCGGCACAAGCCCCCGCTCCGGAGCGCACCGCGACCGGCCGGAGGCTCTCTGCCGGCGAAGGTGCCGCTTCTCCGGCAAGGAAGCCTCAGCCGCTTCTCCTGCACACGGAGAGCGTGCTAGCTGCTGAAACGTGAAGAAAGAAGCTGCAGAACACTGGCACTGAGCGTGCAGCTTTCCAGCGGAGAGAAAAAGCTACTTGAACACTCTGCAAGCCTTTCCACTCCCAAAAACATGCACATGGAAGGAGCTGCTGCAAAAGCGATGCTGTGCTCGCTGCTGCTCCTCCTGAAGCTCTGGCTGCTAAATCTGAGGCTTTCCTTCCAATTTCAAGCTGCAAAGCACTTGCTGAATTGCAGGGAACGTCCGGGAGGCATTTGCTCTGCTGGCACTCTTTCTCCTTCCTAGACAGAGTGGAAAAGCTTTTCCCTGCCGTGTAGGCGACAAGAGACGCATTAGACGGGCATCCGGAGCTGTCCGAAGGTAAGCGCCTGTTGCCGGCCTCTTTCGGCACAAGCCCCCGCTCCGGAGCGCACCGCGGCCGGCAGGATGCTCTCTGCCGGCGAAGGTGCCGCTTCTCCGGCAAGGAAGCCTCAGCCGCTTCTCCTGCACACGGAGAGCGTGCTAGCTGCTGAAACGTGAAGAAAGAAGCTGCAGAACACTGGCACTGAGCGTGCAGCTTTCCAGCGGAGAGAAAAAGCTACTTGAACACTCTGCAAGCCTTTCCACTCCCAAAAACATGCACATGGAAGGAGCTGCTGCAAAAGCGATGCTGTTCTCGCTGCTGCTCCTCCTGAAGCTCTGGCTGCTAAATCTGAGGCTTTCCTTCCAATTTCAAGCTGCAAAGCACTTGCTGAATTGCAGGGAAAGTCCGGGAGGCATTTGCTGTGCTGGCACACTTTCTCCTTCCTAGACAGAGTGGAAAAGCTTTTCCCTGCCGTGTAGGCGACAAGAGACGCATTAGACGGGCATCCGGAGCTGTCCGAAGCTAAGCGCCTGTTCCCGGCCTCTTTCGGCACAAGCCCCCGCTCCGGAGCGCACCGCGGCCGGCCGGAGGCTCTCTGCCGGCGAAGGTGCCGCTTCTCCGGCAAGGAAGCCTCAGCCGCTTCTCCTGCACACGGAGAGCGTGCTAGCTGCTGAAACGTGAAGAAAGAAGCTGCAGAACACTGGCACTGAGCGTGCAGCTTTCCAGCGGAGAGAAAAAGCTACTTGAACACTCTGCAAGCCTTTCCACTCCCAAAAACATGCACATGGAAGGAGCTGCTGCAAAAGCGATGCTGTTCTCGCTGCTGCTCCTCCTGAAGCTCTGGCTGCTAAATCTGAGGCTTTCCTTCCAATTTCAAGCTGCAAAGCACTTGCTGAATTGCAGGGAAAGTCCGGGAGGCATTTGCTGTGCTGGCACACTTTCTCCTTCCTAGACAGAGTGGAAAAGCTTTTCCCTGCCGTGTAGGCGACAAGAGACGCATTAGACGGGCATCCGGAGCTGTCCGAAGGTAAGCGCCTGTTCCCGGCCTCTTTCGGCACAAGCCCCCGCTCCGGAGCGCACCGCGGCCGGCCGGAGGCTCTCTGCCGGCGAAGGTGCCTCGTCTCCGGCAAGGAAGCCTCAGCCGCTTCTCCTGCACACGGAGAGCGTGCTAGCTGCTGAAACGTGAAGAAAGAAGCTGCAGAACACTGGCACTGAGCGTGCAGCTTTCCAGCGGAGAGAAAAAGCTACTTGAACACTCTGCAAGCCTTTCCACTCCCAAAAACATGCACATGGAAGGAGCTGCTGCAAAAGCGATGCTGTGCTCGCTGCTGCTGCTCCTGAAGCTCTGGCTGCTAAATCTGAGGCTTTCCTTCCAATTTCAAGCTGCAAAGCACTTGCTGAATTGCAGGGAACGTCCGGGAGGCATTTGCTCTGCTGGCACACTTTCTCCTTCCTAGACAGAGTGGAAAAGCTTTTCCCTGCCGTGTAGGCGACAAGAGACGCATTAGACGGGCATCCGGAGCTGTCCGAAGGTAAGCGCCTGTTCCCGGCCTCTTTCGGCACAAGCCCCCGCTCCGGAGCGCACCGCGGCCGGCCGGAGGCTCTCTGCCGGCGAAGGTGCCGCTTCTCCGGCAAGGAAGCCTCAGCCGCTTCTCCTGCACACGGAGAGCGTGCTAGCTGCTGAAACGTGAAGAAAGAAGCTGCAGAACACTGGCACTGAGCCTGCAGCTTTCCAGCGGAGAGAAAAAGCTACTTGAACACTCTGCAACCCTTTCCACTCCCAAAAATATGCACATGGAAGGAGCTGCTGCAAAAGCGATGCTGTGCTCGCTGCTGCTCCTCCTGAAGCTCTGGCTGCTAAATCTGAGGCTTTCCTTCCAATTTCAAGCTGCAAAGCACTTGCTGAATTGCAGGGAAAGTCCGGGAGGCATTTGCTGTGCTGGCACACTTTCTCCTTGCTAGACAGAGTGGAAAAGCTTTTCCCTGCCGTGTAGGCGACAAGAGACGCATTAGACGGGCATCCGGAGCTGTCCGAAGGTAAGCGCCTGTTCCCGGCCTCTTTCGGCACAAGCCCCCGCTCTGGAGCGCACCGCGGCCGGCCGGAGGCTCTCTGCCGGCGAAGGTGCCGCTTCTCCGGCAAGGAAGCCTCAGCCGCTTCTCCTGCACACGGAGAGCGTGCTAGCTGCTGAAACGTGAAGAAAGAAGCTGCAGAACACTGGCACTGAGCCTGCAGCTTTCCAGCGGAGAGAAAAAGCTACTTGAACACTCTGCAAGCCTTTCCACTCCCAAAAACATGCACATGGAAGGAGCTGCTGCAAAAGCGATGCTGTGCTCGCTGCTGCTCCTCCTGAAGCTCTGGCTGCTAAATCTGAGGCTTTCCTTCCAATTTCAAGCTGCAAAGCACTTGCTGAATTGCAGGGAACGTCCGGGAGGCATTTGCTGTGCTGGCACACTTTCTCCTTCCTAGACAGAGTGGAAAAGCTTTTCCCTGCCGTGTAGGCGACAAGAGACGCATTAGACGGGCATCCGGAGCTGTCCGAAGCTAAGCGCCTGTTCCCGGCCTCTTTCGGCACAAGCCCCCGCTCCGGAGCGCACCGCGGCCGGCCGGAGGCTCTCTGCCGGCGAAGGTGCCTCGTCTCCGGCAAGGAAGCCTCAGCCGCTTCTCCTGCACACGGAGAGCGTGCTAGCTGCTGAAACGTGAAGAAAGAAGCTGCAGAACACTGGCACTGAGCGTGCAGCTTTCCAGCGGAGAGAAAAAGCTACTTGAACACTCTGCAAGCCTTTCCACTCCCAAAAACATGCACATGGAAGGAGCTGCTGCAAAAGCGATGCTGTTCTCGCTGCTGCTCCTCCTGAAGCTCTGGCTGCTAAATCTGAGGCTTTCCTTCCAATTTCAAGCTGCAAAGCACTTGCTGAATTGCAGGGAAAGTCCGGGAGGCATTTGCTGTGCTGGCACACTTTCTCCTTCCTAGACAGAGTGGAAAAGCTTTTCCCTGCCGTGTAGGCGACAAGAGACGCATTAGACGGGCATCCGGAGCTGTCCGAAGGTAAGCGCCTGTTCCCGGCCTCTTTCGGCACAAGCCCCCGCTCCGGAGCGCACCGCGGCCGGCCGGAGGCTCTCTGCCGGCGAAGGTGCCGCTTCTCCGGCAAGGAAGCCTCAGCCGCTTCTCCTGCACACGGAGAGCGTGCTAGCTGCTGAAACGTGAAGAAAGAAGCTGCAGAACACTGGCACTGAGCCTGCAGCTTTCCAGCGGAGAGAAAAAGCTACTTGAACACTCTGCAACCCTTTCCACTCCCAAAAATATGCACATGGAAGGAGCTGCTGCAAAAGCGATGCTGTGCTCGCTGCTGCTCCTCCTGAAGCTCTGGCTGCTAAATCTGAGGCTTTCCTTCCAATTTCAAGCTGCAAAGCACTTGCTGAATTGCAGGGAAAGTCCGGGAGGCATTTGCTGTGCTGGCACACTTTCTCCTTCCTAGACAGAGTGGAAAAGCTTTTCCCTGCCGTGTAGGCGACAAGAGACGCATTAGACGGGCATCCGGAGCTGTCCGAAGCTAAGCGCCTGTTCCCGGCCTCTTTCGGCACAAGCCCCCGCTCCGGAGCGCACCGCGGCCGGCCGGAGGCTCTCTGCCGGCGAAGGTGCCTCGTCTCCGGCAAGGAAGCCTCAGCCGCTTCTCCTGCACACGGAGAGCGTGCTAGCTGCTGAAACGTGAAGAAAGAAGCTGCAGAACACTGGCACTGAGCCTGCAGCTTTCCAGCGGAGAGAAAAAGCTACTTGAACACTCTGCAAGCCTTTCCACTCCCAAAAACATGCACATGGAAGGAGCTGCTGCAAAAGCGATGCTGTGCTCGCTGCTGCTCCTCCTGAAGCTCTGGCTGCTAAATCTGAGGCTTTCCTTCCAATTTCAAGCTGCAAAGCACTTGCTGAATTGCAGGGAAAGTCCGGGAGGCATTTGCTGTGCTGGCACACTTTCTCCTTCCTAGACAGAGTGGAAAAGCTTTTCCCTGCCGTGTAGGCGACAAGAGACGCATTAGACGGGCATCCGGAGCTGTCCGAAGGTAAGCGCCTGTTCCCGGCCTCTTTCGGCACAAGCCCCCGCTCCGGAGCGCACCGCGGCCGGCCGGAGGCTCTCTGCCGGCGAAGGTGCCGCTTCTCCGGCAAGGAAGCCTCAGCCGCTTCTCCTGCACACGGAGAGCGTGCTAGCTGCTGAAACGTGAAGAAAGAAGCTGCAGAACACTGGCACTGAGCCTGCAGCTTTCCAGCGGAGAGAAAAAGCTACTTGAACACTCTGCAACCCTTTCCACTCCCAAAAATATGCACATGGAAGGAGCTGCTGCAAAAGCGATGCTGTGCTCGCTGCTGCTCCTCCTGAAGCTCTGGCTGCTAAATCTGAGGCTTTCCTTCCAATTTCAAGCTGCAAAGCACTTGCTGAATTGCAGGGAAAGTCCGGGAGGCATTTGCTGTGCTGGCACACTTTCTCCTTCCTAGACAGAGTGGAAAAGCTTTTCCCTGCCGTGTAGGCGACAAGAGACGCATTAGACGGGCATCCGGAGCTGTCCGAAGGTAAGCGCCTGTTCCCGGCCTCTTTCGGCACAAGCCCCCGCTCTGGAGCGCACCGCGGCCGGCCGGAGGCTCTCTGCCGGCGAAGGTGCCGCTTCTCCGGCAAGGAAGCCTCAGCCGCTTCTCCTGCACACGGAGAGCGTGCTAGCTGCTGAAACGTGAAGAAAGAAGCTGCAGAACACTGGCACTGAGCGTGCAGCTTTCCAGCGGAGAGAAAAAGCTACTTGAACACTCTGCAAGCCTTTCCACTCCCAAAAACATGCACATGGAAGGAGCTGCTGCAAAAGCGATGCTGTGCTCGCTGCTGCTCCTCCTGAAGCTCTGGCTGCTAAATCTGAGGCTTTCCTTCCAATTTCAAGCTGCAAAGCACTTGCTGAATTGCAGGGAACGTCCGGGAGGCATTTGCTCTGCTGGCACACTTTCTCCTTCCTAGACAGAGTGGAAAAGCTTTTCCCTGCCGTGTAGGCGACAAGAGACGCATTAGACGGGCATCCGGAGCTGTCCGAAGGTAAGCGCCTGTTCCCGGCCTCTTTCGGCACAAGCCCCCGCTCCGGAGCGCACCGCGGCCGGCAGGATGCTCTCTGCCGGCGAAGGTGCCGCTTCTCCGGCAAGGAAGCCTCAGCCGCTTCTCCTGCACACGGAGAGCGTGCTAGCTGCTGAAACGTGAAGAAAGAAGCTGCAGAACACTGGCACTGAGCGTGCAGCTTTCCAGCGGAGAGAAAAGCTACTTGAACACTCTGCAAGCCTTTCCACTCCCAAAAACATGCACATGGAAGGAGCTGCTGCAAAAGCGATGCTGTGCTCGCTGCTGCTCCTCCTGAAGCTCTGGCTGCTAAATCTGAGGCTTTCCTTCCAATTTCAAGCTGCAAAGCACTTGCTGAATTGCAGGGAAAGTCCGGGAGGCATTTGCTGTGCTGGCACACTTTCTCCTTCCTAGACAGAGTGGAAAAGCTTTTCCCTGCCGTGTAGGCGACAAGAGACGCATTAGACGGGCATCCGGAGCTGTCCGAAGGTAAGCGCCTGTTCCGGGCCTCTTTCGGCACAAGCCCCCGCTCCGGAGCGCACCGCGGCCGGCCGGAGGCTCTCTGCCGGCGAAGGTGCCTCGTCTCCGGCAAGGAAGCCTCAGCCGCTTCTCCTGCACACGGAGAGCGTGCTAGCTGCTGAAACGTGAAGAAAGAAGCTGCAGAACACTGGCACTGAGCGTGCAGCTTTCCAGCGGAGAGAAAAAGCTACTTGAACACTCTGCAAGCCTTTCCACTCCCAAAAACATGCACATGGAAGGAGCTGCTGCAAAAGCGATGCTGTGCTCGCTGCTGCTCCTCCTGAAGCTCTGGCTGCTAAATCTGAGGCTTTCCTTCCAATTTCAAGCTGCAAAGCACTTGCTGAATTGCAGGGAAAGTCCGGGAGGCATTTGCACTGCTGGCACACTTTCTCCTTCCTAGACAGAGTGGAAAAGCTTTTCCCTGCCGTGTAGGCGACAAGAGACGCATTAGACGGGCATCCGGAGCTGTCCGAAGGTAAGCGCCTGTTCCCGGCCTCTTTCGGCACAAGCCCCCGCTCCGGAGCGCACCGCGGCCGGCCGGAGGCTCTCTGCCGGCGAAGGTGCCTCGTCTCCGGCAAGGAAGCCTCAGCCGCTTCTCCTGCACACGGAGAGCGTGCTAGCTGCTGAAACGTGAAGAAAGAAGCTGCAGAACACTGGCACTGAGCGTGCAGCTTTCCAGCGGAGAGAAAAAGCTACTTGAACACTCTGCAAGCCTTTCCACTCCCAAAAACATGCACATGGAAGGAGCTGCTGCAAAAGCGATGCTGTGCTCGCTGCTGCTCCTCCTGAAGCTCTGGCTGCTAAATCTGAGGCTTTCCTTCCAATTTCAAGCTGCAAAGCACTTGCTGAATTGCAGGGAAAGTCCGGGAGGCATTTGCTGTGCTGGCACACTTTCTCCTTCCTAGACAGAGTGGAAAAGCTTTTCCCTGCCGTGTAGGCGACAAGAGACGCATTAGACGGGCATCCGGAGCTGTCCGAAGGTAAGCGCCTGTTCCCGGCCTCTTTCGGCACAAGCCCCCGCTCCGGAGCGCACCGCGGCCGGCCGGAGGCTCTCTGCCGGCGAAGGTGCCGCTTCTCCGGCAAGGAAGCCTCAGCCGCTTCTCCTGCACACGGAGAGCGTGCTAGCTGCTGAAACGTGAAGAAAGAAGCTGCAGAACACTGGCACTGAGCGTGCAGCTTTCCAGCGGAGAGAAAAAGCTACTTGAACACTCTGCAAGCCTTTCCACTCCCAAAAACATGCACATGGAAGGAGCTGCTGCAAAAGCGATGCTGTGCTCGCTGCTGCTCCTCCTGAAGCTCTGGCTGCTAAATCTGAGGCTTTCCTTCCAATTTCAAGCTGCAAAGCACTTGCTGAATTGCAGGGAAAGTCCGGGAGGCATTTGCTGTGCTGGCACACTTTCTCCTTCCTAGACAGAGTGGAAAAGCTTTTCCCTGCCGTGTAGGCGACAAGAGACGCATTAGACGGGCATCCGGAGCTGTCCGAAGGTAAGCGCCTGTTCCCGGCCTCTTTCGGCACAAGCCCCCGCTCCGGAGCGCACCGCGGCCGGCCGGAGGCTCTCTGCCGGCGAAGGTGCCTCGTCTCCGGCAAGGAAGCCTCAGCCGCTTCTCCTGCACACGGAGAGCGTGCTAGCTGCTGAAACGTGAAGAAAGAAGCTGCAGAACACTGGCACTGAGCGTGCAGCTTTCCAGCGGAGAGAAAAAGCTACTTGAACACTCTGCAAGCCTTTCCACTCCCAAAAACATGCACATGGAAGGAGCTGCTGCAAAAGCGATGCTGTGCTCGCTGCTGCTCCTCCTGAAGCTCTGGCTGCTAAATCTGAGGCTTTCCTTCCAATTTCAAGCTGCAAAGCACTTGCTGAATTGCAGGGAAAGTCCGGGATGCATTTGCTGTGCTGGCACACTTTCTCCTTCCTAGACAGAGTGGAAAAGCTTTTCCCTGCCGTGTAGGCGACAAGAGACGCATTAGACGGGCATCCGGAGCTGTCCGAAGGTAAGCGCCTCTTCCCGGCCTCTTTCGGCACAAGCCCCCGCTCCGGAGCGCACCGCGGCCGGCCGGAGGCTCTCTGCCGGCGAAGGTGCCTCGTCTCCGGCAAGGAAGCCTCAGCCGCTTCTCCTGCACACGGAGAGCGTGCTAGCTGCTGAAACGTGAAGAAAGAAGCTGCAGAACACTGGCACTGAGCGTGCAGCTTTCCAGCGGAGAGAAAAAGCTACTTGAACACTCTGCAAGCCTTTCCACTCCCAAAAACATGCACATGGAAGGAGCTGCTGCAAAAGCGATGCTGTGCTCGCTGCTGCTCCTCCTGAAGCTCTGGCTGCTAAATCTGAGGCTTTCCTTCCAATTTCAAGCTGCAAAGCACTTGCTGAATTGCAGGGAAAGTCCGGGAGGCATTTGCTCTGCTGGCACACTTTCTCCTTCCTAGACAGAGTGGAAAAGCTTTTCCCTGCCGTGTAGGCGACAAGAGACGCATTAGACGGGCATCCGGAGCTGTCCGAAGGTAAGCGCCTGTTGCCGGCCTCTTTCGGCACAAGCCCCCGCTCCGGAGCGCACCGCGGCCGGCCGGAGGCTCTCTGCCGGCGAAGGTGCCTCGTCTCCGGCAAGGAAGCCTCAGCCGCTTCTCCTGCACACGGAGAGCGTGCTAGCTGCTGAAACGTGAAGAAAGAAGCTGCAGAACACTGGCACTGAGCGTGCAGCTTTCCAGCGGAGAGAAAAAGCTACTTGAACACTCTGCAAGCCTTTCCACTCCCAAAAACATGCACATGGAAGGAGCTGCTGCAAAAGCGATGCTGTGCTCGCTGCTGCTCCTCCTGAAGCTCTGGCTGCTAAATCTGAGGCTTTCCTTCCAATTTCAAGCTGCAAAGCACTTGCTGAATTGCAGGGAAAGTCCGGGAGGCATTTGCTCTGCTGGCACACTTTCTCCTTCCTAGACAGAGTGGAAAAGCTTTTCCCTGCCGTGTAGGCGACAAGAGACGCATTAGACGGGCATCCGGAGCTGTCCGAAGGTAAGCGCCTCTTCCCGGCCTCTTTCGGCACAAGCCCCCGCTCCGGAGCGCACCGCGGCCGGCCGGAGGCTCTCTGCCGGCGAAGGTGCCTCGTCTCCGGCAAGGAAGCCTCAGCCGCTTCTCCTGCACACGGAGAGCGTGCTAGCTGCTGAAACGTGAAGAAAGAAGCTGCAGAACACTGGCACTGAGCGTGCAGCTTTCCAGCGGAGAGAAAAAGCTACTTGAACACTCTGCAAGCCTTTCCACTCCCAAAAACATGCACATGGAAGGAGCTGCTGCAAAAGCGATGCTGTGCTCGCTGCTGCTCCTCCTGAAGCTCTGGCTGCTAAATCTGAGGCTTTCCTTCCAATTTCAAGCTGCAAAGCACTTGCTGAATTGCAGGGAAAGTCCGGGAGGCATTTGCTCTGCTGGCACACTTTCTCCTTCCTAGACAGAGTGGAAAAGCTTTTCCCTGCCGTGTAGGCGACAAGAGACGCATTAGACGGGCATCCGGAGCTGTCCGAAGGTAAGCGCCTGTTGCCGGCCTCTTTCGGCACAAGCCCCCGCTCCGGAGCGCACCGCGGCCGGCCGGAGGCTCTCTGCCGGCGAAGGTGCCGCTTCTCCGGCAAGGAAGCCTCAGCCGCTTCTCCTGCACACGGAGAGCGTGCTAGCTGCTGAAACGTGAAGAAAGAAGCTGCAGAACACTGGCACTGAGCGTGCAGCTTTCCAGCGGAGAGAAAAAGCTACTTGAACACTCTGCAACCCTTTCCACTCCCAAAAATATGCACATGGAAGGAGCTGCTGCAAAAGCGATGCTGTGCTCGCTGCTGCTCCTCCTGAAGCTCTGGCTGCTAAATCTGAGGCTTTCCTTCCAATTTCAAGCTGCAAAGCACTTGCTGAATTGCAGGGAACGTCCGGGAGGCATTTGCTCTGCTGGCACACTTTCTCCTTCCTAGACAGAGTGGAAAAGCTTTTCCCTGCCGTGTAGGCGACAAGAGACGCATTAGACGGGCATCCGGAGCTGTCCGAAGGTAAGCGCCTGTTCCCGGCCTCTTTCGGCACAAGCCCCCGCTCCGGAGCGCACCGCGGCCGGCCGGAGGCTCTCTGCCGGCGAAGGTGCCTCGTCTCCGGCAAGGAAGCCTCAGCCGCTTCTCCTGCACACGGAGAGCGTGCTAGCTGCTGAAACGTGAAGAAAGAAGCTGCAGAACACTGGCACTGAGCGTGCAGCTTTCCAGCGGAGAGAAAAAGCTACTTGAACACTCTGCAAGCCTTTCCACTCCCAAAAACATGCACATGGAAGGAGCTGCTGCAAAAGCGATGCTGTGCTCGCTGCTGCTCCTCCTGAAGCTTTGGCTGCTAAATCTGAGGCTTTCCTTCCAATTTCAAGCTGCAAAGCACTTGCTGAATTGCAGGGAAAGTCCGGGAGGCATTTGCTCTGCTGGCACACTTTCTCCTTCCTAGACAGAGTGGAAAAGCTTTTCCCTGCCGTGTAGGCGACAAGAGACGCATTAGACGGGCATCCGGAGCTGTCCGAAGGTAAGCGCCTGTTCCCGGCCTCTTTCGGCACAAGCCCCCGCTCCGGAGCGCACCGCGGCCGGCCAGAGGCTCTCTGCCGGCGAAGGTGCCGCTTCTCCGGCAAGGAAGCCTCAGCCGCTTCTCCTGCACACGGAGAGCGTGCTAGCTGCTGAAACGTGAAGAAAGAAGCTGCAGAACACTGGCACTGAGCGTGCAGCTTTCCAGCGGAGAGAAAAAGCTACTTGAACACTCTGCAAGCCTTTCCACTCCCAAAAATATGCACATGGAAGGAGCTGCTGCAAAAGCGATGCTGTGCTCGCTGCTGCTCCTCCTGAAGCTCTGGCTGCTAAATCTGAGGCTTTCCTTCCAATTTCAAGCTGCAAAGCACTTGCTGAATTGCAGGGAACGTCCGGGAGGCATTTGCTCTGCTGGCACACTTTCTCCTTCCTAGACAGAGTGGAAAAGCTTTTCCCTGCCGTGTAGGCGACAAGAGACGCATTAGACGGGCATCCGGAGCTGTCCGAAGGTAAGCGCCTGTTCCCGGCCTCTTTCGGCACAAGCCCCCGCTCCGGAGCGCACCGCGGCCGGCCGGAGGCTCTCTGCCGGCGAAGGTGCCTCGTCTCCGGCAAGGAAGCCTCAGCCGCTTCTCCTGCACACGGAGAGCGTGCTAGCTGCTGAAACGTGAAGAAAGAAGCTGCAGAACACTGGCACTGAGCGTGCAGCTTTCCAGCGGAGAGAAAAAGCTACTTGAACACTCTGCAAGCCTTTCCACTCCCAAAAACATGCACATGGAAGGAGCTGCTGCAAAAGCGATGCTGTGCTCGCTGCTGCTCCTCCTGAAGCTCTGGCTGCTAAATCTGAGGCTTTCCTTCCAATTTCAAGCTGCAAAGCACTTGCTGAATTGCAGGGAAAGTCCGGGAGGCATTTGCTCTGCTGGCACACTTTCTCCTTCCTAGACAGAGTGGAAAAGCTTTTCCCTGCCGTGTAGGCGACAAGAGACGCATTAGACGGGCATCCGGAGCTGTCCGAAGGTAAGCGCCTGTTGCCGGCCTCTTTCGGCACAAGCCCCCGCTCCGGAGCGCACCGCGGCCGGCCGGAGGCTCTCTGCCGGCGAAGGTGCCTCGTCTCCGGCAAGGAAGCCTCAGCCGCTTCTCCTGCACACGGAGAGCGTGCTAGCTGCTGAAACGTGAAGAAAGAAGCTGCAGAACACTGGCACTGAGCGTGCAGCTTTCCAGCGGAGAGAAAAAGCTACTTGAACACTCTGCAAGCCTTTCCACTCCCAAAAACATGCACATGGAAGGAGCTGCTGCAAAAGCGATGCTGTGCTCGCTGCTGCTCCTCCTGAAGCTCTGGCTGCTAAATCTGAGGCTTTCCTTCCAATTTCAAGCTGCAAAGCACTTGCTGAATTGCAGGGAAAGTCCGGGAGGCATTTGCTCTGCTGGCACACTTTCTCCTTCCTAGACAGAGTGGAAAAGCTTTTCCCTGCCGTGTAGGCGACAAGAGACGCATTAGACGGGCATCCGGAGCTGTCCGAAGGTAAGCGCCTGTTGCCGGCCTCTTTCGGCACAAGCCCCCGCTCCGGAGCGCACCGCGGCCGGCCGGAGGCTCTCTGCCGGCGAAGGTGCCTCGTCTCCGGCAAGGAAGCCTCAGCCGCTTCTCCTGCACACGGAGAGCGTGCTAGCTGCTGAAACGTGAAGAAAGAAGCTGCAGAACACTGGCACTGAGCGTGCAGCTTTCCAGCGGAGAGAAAAAGCTACTTGAACACTCTGCAAGCCTTTCCACTCCCAAAAACATGCACATGGAAGGAGCTGCTGCAAAAGCGATGCTGTGCTCGCTGCTGCTCCTCCTGAAGCTCTGGCTGCTAAATCTGAGGCTTTCCTTCCAATTTCAAGCTGCAAAGCACTTGCTGAATTGCAGGGAAAGTCCGGGAGGCATTTGCTCTGCTGGCACACTTTCTCCTTCCTAGACAGAGTGGAAAAGCTTTTCCCTGCCGTGTAGGCGACAAGAGACGCATTAGACGGGCATCCGGAGCTGTCCGAAGGTAAGCGCCTGTTCCCGGCCTCTTTCGGCACAAGCCCCCGCTCCGGAGCGCACCGCGGCCGGCCGGAGGCTCTCTGCCGGCGAAGGTGCCTCGTCTCCGGCAAGGAAGCCTCAGCCGCTTCTCCTGCACACGGAGAGCGTGCTAGCTGCTGAAACGTGAAGAAAGAAGCTGCAGAACACTGGCACTGAGCGTGCAGCTTTCCAGCGGAGAGAAAAAGCTACTTGAACACTCTGCAAGCCTTTCCACTCCCAAAAACATGCACATGGAAGGAGCTGCTGCAAAAGCGATGCTGTGCTCGCTGCTGCTCCTCCTGAAGCTCTGGCTGCTAAATCTGAGGCTTTCCTTCCAATTTCAAGCTGCAAAGCACTTGCTGAATTGCAGGGAAAGTCCGGGATGCATTTGCTGTGCTGGCACACTTTCTCCTTCCTAGACAGAGTGGAAAAGCTTTTCCCTGCCGTGTAGGCGACAAGAGACGCATTAGACGGGCATCCGGAGCTGTCCGAAGGTAAGCGCCTGTTGCCGGCCTCTTTCGGCACAAGCCCCCGCTCCGGAGCGCACCGCGGCCGGCCGGAGGCTCTCTGCCGGCGAAGGTGCCTCGTCTCCGGCAAGGAAGCCTCAGCCGCTTCTCCTGCACACGGAGAGCGTGCTAGCTGCTGAAACGTGAAGAAAGAAGCTGCAGAACACTGGCACTGAGCGTGCAGCTTTCCAGCGGAGAGAAAAAGCTACTTGAACACTCTGCAAGCCTTTCCACTCCCAAAAACATGCACATGGAAGGAGCTGCTGCAAAAGCGATGCTGTGCTCGCTGCTGCTCCTCCTGAAGCTCTGGCTGCTAAATCTGAGGCTTTCCTTCCAATTTCAAGCTGCAAAGCACTTGCTGAATTGCAGGGAAAGTCCGGGAGGCATTTGCTCTGCTGGCACACTTTCTCCTTCCTAGACAGAGTGGAAAAGCTTTTCCCTGCCGTGTAGGCGACAAGAGACGCATTAGACGGGCATCCGGAGCTGTCCGAAGGTAAGCGCCTGTTCCCGGCCTCTTTCGGCACAAGCCCCCGCTCCGGAGCGCACCGCGGCCGGCAGGATGCTCTCTGCCGGCGAAGGTGCCGCTTCTCCGGCAAGGAAGCCTCAGCCGCTTCTCCTGCACACGGAGAGCGTGCTAGCTGCTGAAACGTGAAGAAAGAAGCTGCAGAACACTGGCACTGAGCGTGCAGCTTTCCAGCGGAGAGAAAAAGCTACTTGAACACTCTGCAAGCCTTTCCACTCCCAAAAACATGCACATGGAAGGAGCTGCTGCAAAAGCGATGCTGTGCTCGCTGCTGCTCCTCCTGAAGCTCTGGCTGCTAAATCTGAGGCTTTCCTTCCAATTTCAAGCTGCAAAGCACTTGCTGAATTGCAGGGAAAGTCCGGGAGGCATTTGCTGTGCTGGCACACTTTCTCCTTCCTAGACAGAGTGGAAAAGCTTTTCCCTGCCGTGTAGGCGACAAGAGACGCATTAGACGGGCATCCGGAGCTGTCCGAAGGTAAGCGCCTGTTCCCGGCCTCTTTCGGCACAAGCCCCCGCTCCGGAGCGCACCGCGGCCGGCCGGAGGCTCTCTGCCGGCGAAGGTGCCTCGTCTCCGGCAAGGAAGCCTCAGCCGCTTCTCCTGCACACGGAGAGCGTGCTAGCTGCTGAAACGTGAAGAAAGAAGCTGCAGAACACTGGCACTGAGCGTGCAGCTTTCCAGCGGAGAGAAAAAGCTACTTGAACACTCTGCAAGCCTTTCCACTCCCAAAAACATGCACATGGAAGGAGCTGCTGCAAAAGCGATGCTGTGCTCGCTGCTGCTCCTCCTGAAGCTCTGGCTGCTAAATCTGAGGCTTTCCTTCCAATTTCAAGCTGCAAAGCACTTGCTGAATTGCAGGGAAAGTCCGGGATGCATTTGCTGTGCTGGCACACTTTCTCCTTCCTAGACAGAGTGGAAAAGCTTTTCCCTGCCGTGTAGGCGACAAGAGACGCATTAGACGGGCATCCGGAGCTGTCCGAAGGTAAGCGCCTGTTGCCGGCCTCTTTCGGCACAAGCCCCCGCTCCGGAGCGCACCGCGGCCGGCCGGAGGCTCTCTGCCGGCGAAGGTGCCTCGTCTCCGGCAAGGAAGCCTCAGCCGCTTCTCCTGCACACGGAGAGCGTGCTAGCTGCTGAAACGTGAAGAAAGAAGCTGCAGAACACTGGCACTGAGCGTGCAGCTTTCCAGCGGAGAGAAAAAGCTACTTGAACACTCTGCAAGCCTTTCCACTCCCAAAAACATGCACATGGAAGGAGCTGCTGCAAAAGCGATGCTGTGCTCGCTGCTGCTCCTCCTGAAGCTCTGGCTGCTAAATCTGAGGCTTTCCTTCCAATTTCAAGCTGCAAAGCACTTGCTGAATTGCAGGGAAAGTCCGGGAGGCATTTGCTCTGCTGGCACACTTTCTCCTTCCTAGACAGAGTGGAAAAGCTTTTCCCTGCCGTGTAGGCGACAAGAGACGCATTAGACGGGCATCCGGAGCTGTCCGAAGGTAAGCGCCTGTTGCCGGCCTCTTTCGGCACAAGCCCCCGCTCCGGAGCGCACCGCGGCCGGCCGGAGGCTCTCTGCCGGCGAAGGTGCCTCGTCTCCGGCAAGGAAGCCTCAGCCGCTTCTCCTGCACACGGAGAGCGTGCTAGCTGCTGAAACGTGAAGAAAGAAGCTGCAGAACACTGGCACTGAGCGTGCAGCTTTCCAGCGGAGAGAAAAAGCTACTTGAACACTCTGCAAGCCTTTCCACTCCCAAAAACATGCACATGGAAGGAGCTGCTGCAAAAGCGATGCTGTGCTCGCTGCTGCTCCTCCTGAAGCTCTGGCTGCTAAATCTGAGGCTTTCCTTCCAATTTCAAGCTGCAAAGCACTTGCTGAATTGCAGGGAAAGTCCGGGAGGCATTTGCTCTGCTGGCACACTTTCTCCTTCCTAGACAGAGTGGAAAAGCTTTTCCCTGCCGTGTAGGCGACAAGAGACGCATTAGACGGGCATCCGGAGCTGTCCGAAGGTAAGCGCCTGTTCCCGGCCTCTTTCGGCACAAGCCCCCGCTCCGGAGCGCACCGCGGCCGGCCGGAGGCTCTCTGCCGGCGAAGGTGCCTCGTCTCCGGCAAGGAAGCCTCAGCCGCTTCTCCTGCACACGGAGAGCGTGCTAGCTGCTGAAACGTGAAGAAAGAAGCTGCAGAACACTGGCACTGAGCGTGCAGCTTTCCAGCGGAGAGAAAAAGCTACTTGAACACTCTGCAAGCCTTTCCACTCCCAAAAACATGCACATGGAAGGAGCTGCTGCAAAAGCGATGCTGTGCTCGCTGCTGCTCCTCCTGAAGCTCTGGCTGCTAAATCTGAGGCTTTCCTTCCAATTTCAAGCTGCAAAGCACTTGCTGAATTGCAGGGAAAGTCCGGGATGCATTTGCTGTGCTGGCACACTTTCTCCTTCCTAGACAGAGTGGAAAAGCTTTTCCCTGCCGTGTAGGCGACAAGAGACGCATTAGACGGGCATCCGGAGCTGTCCGAAGGTAAGCGCCTGTTGCCGGCCTCTTTCGGCACAAGCCCCCGCTCCGGAGCGCACCGCGGCCGGCCGGAGGCTCTCTGCCGGCGAAGGTGCCTCGTCTCCGGCAAGGAAGCCTCAGCCGCTTCTCCTGCACACGGAGAGCGTGCTAGCTGCTGAAACGTGAAGAAAGAAGCTGCAGAACACTGGCACTGAGCGTGCAGCTTTCCAGCGGAGAGAAAAAGCTACTTGAACACTCTGCAAGCCTTTCCACTCCCAAAAACATGCACATGGAAGGAGCTGCTGCAAAAGCGATGCTGTGCTCGCTGCTGCTCCTCCTGAAGCTCTGGCTGCTAAATCTGAGGCTTTCCTTCCAATTTCAAGCTGCAAAGCACTTGCTGAATTGCAGGGAAAGTCCGGGAGGCATTTGCTCTGCTGGCACACTTTCTCCTTCCTAGACAGAGTGGAAAAGCTTTTCCCTGCCGTGTAGGCGACAAGAGACGCATTAGACGGGCATCCGGAGCTGTCCGAAGGTAAGCGCCTGTTCCCGGCCTCTTTCGGCACAAGCCCCCGCTCCGGAGCGCACCGCGGCCGGCAGGATGCTCTCTGCCGGCGAAGGTGCCGCTTCTCCGGCAAGGAAGCCTCAGCCGCTTCTCCTGCACACGGAGAGCGTGCTAGCTGCTGAAACGTGAAGAAAGAAGCTGCAGAACACTGGCACTGAGCGTGCAGCTTTCCAGCGGAGAGAAAAAGCTACTTGAACACTCTGCAAGCCTTTCCACTCCCAAAAACATGCACATGGAAGGAGCTGCTGCAAAAGCGATGCTGTGCTCGCTGCTGCTCCTCCTGAAGCTCTGGCTGCTAAATCTGAGGCTTTCCTTCCAATTTCAAGCTGCAAAGCACTTGCTGAATTGCAGGGAAAGTCCGGGAGGCATTTGCTCTGCTGGCACACTTTCTCCTTCCTAGACAGAGTGGAAAAGCTTTTCCCTGCCGTGTAGGCGACAAGAGACGCATTAGACGGGCATCCGGAGCTGTCCGAAGGTAAGCGCCTGTTCCCGGCCTCTTTCGGCACAAGCCCCCGCTCCGGAGCGCACCGCGGCCGGCCGGAGGCTCTCTGCCGGCGAAGGTGCCTCGTCTCCGGCAAGGAAGCCTCAGCCGCTTCTCCTGCACACGGAGAGCGTGCTAGCTGCTGAAACGTGAAGAAAGAAGCTGCAGAACACTGGCACTGAGCGTGCAGCTTTCCAGCGGAGAGAAAAAGCTACTTGAACACTCTGCAAGCCTTTCCACTCCCAAAAACATGCACATGGAAGGAGCTGCTGCAAAAGCGATGCTGTGCTCGCTGCTGCTCCTCCTGAAGCTCTGGCTGCTAAATCTGAGGCTTTCCTTCCAATTTCAAGCTGCAAAGCACTTGCTGAATTGCAGGGAAAGTCAGGGAGGCATTTGCTGTGCTGGCACACTTTCTCCTTCCTAGACAGAGTGGAAAAGCTTTTCCCTGCCGTGTAGGCGACAAGAGACGCATTAGACGGGCATCCGGAGCTGTCCGAAGGTAAGCGCCTCTTCCCGGCCTCTTTCGGCACAAGCCCCCGCTCCGGAGCGCACCGCGGCCGGCCGGAGGCTCTCTGCCGGCGAAGGTGCCTCGTCTCCGGCAAGGAAGCCTCAGCCGCTTCTCCTGCACACGGAGAGCGTGCTAGCTGCTGAAACGTGAAGAAAGAAGCTGCAGAACACTGGCACTGAGCGTGCAGCTTTCCAGCGGAGAGAAAAAGCTACTTGAACACTCTGCAAGCCTTTCCACTCCCAAAAACATGCACATGGAAGGAGCTGCTGCAAAAGCGATGCTGTGCTCGCTGCTGCTCCTCCTGAAGCTCTGGCTGCTAAATCTGAGGCTTTCCTTCCAATTTCAAGCTGCAAAGCACTTGCTGAATTGCAGGGAAAGTCCGGGAGGCATTTGCTCTGCTGGCACACTTTCTCCTTCCTAGACAGAGTGGAAAAGCTTTTCCCTGCCGTGTAGGCGACAAGAGACGCATTAGACGGGCATCCGGAGCTGTCCGAAGGTAAGCGCCTCTTCCCGGCCTCTTTCGGCACAAGCCCCCGCTCCGGAGCGCACCGCGGCCGGCCGGAGGCTCTCTGCCGGCGAAGGTGCCTCGTCTCCGGCAAGGAAGCCTCAGCCGCTTCTCCTGCACACGGAGAGCGTGCTAGCTGCTGAAACGTGAAGAATGAAGCTGCAGAACACTGGCACTGAGCGTGCAGCTTTCCAGCGGAGAGAAAAAGCTACTTGAACACTCTGCAAGCCTTTCCACTCCCAAAAACATGCACATGGAAGGAGCTGCTGCAAAAGCGATGCTGTGCTCGCTGCTGCTCCTCCTGAAGCTCTGGCTGCTAAATCTGAGGCTTTCCTTCCAATTTCAAGCTGCAAAGCACTTGCTGAATTGCAGGGAAAGTCCGGGAGGCATTTGCTCTGCTGGCACACTTTCTCCTTCCTAGACAGAGTGGAAAAGCTTTTCCCTGCCGTGTAGGCGACAAGAGACGCATTAGACGGGCATCCGGAGCTGTCCGAAGGTAAGCGCCTGTTCCCGGCCTCTTTCGGCACAAGCCCCCGCTCCGGAGCGCACCGCGGCCGGCCGGAGGCTCTCTGCCGGCGAAGGTGCCTCGTCTCCGGCAAGGAAGCCTCAGCCGCTTCTCCTGCACACGGAGAGCGTGCTAGCTGCTGAAACGTGAAGAAAGAAGCTGCAGAACACTGGCACTGAGCGTGCAGCTTTCCAGCGGAGAGAAAAAGCTACTTGAACACTCTGCAAGCCTTTCCACTCCCAAAAACATGCACATGGAAGGAGCTGCTGCAAAAGCGATGCTGTGCTCGCTGCTGCTCCTCCTGAAGCTCTGGCTGCTAAATCTGAGGCTTTCCTTCCAATTTCAAGCTGCAAAGCACTTGCTGAATTGCAGGGAAAGTCCGGGAGGCATTTGCTCTGCTGGCACACTTTCTCCTTCCTAGACAGAGTGGAAAAGCTTTTCCCTGCCGTGTAGGCGACAAGAGACGCATTAGACGGGCATCCGGAGCTGTCCGAAGGTAAGCGCCTGTTGCCGGCCTCTTTCGGCACAAGCCCCCGCTCCGGAGCGCACCGCGGCCGGCCGGAGGCTCTCTGCCGGCGAAGGTGCCTCGTCTCCGGCAAGGAAGCCTCAGCCGCTTCTCCTGCACACGGAGAGCGTGCTAGCTGCTGAAACGTGAAGGAAAGAAGCTGCAGAACACTGGCACTGAGCGTGCAGCTTTCCAGCGGAGAGAAAAAGCTACTTGAACACTCTGCAAGCCTTTCCACTCCCAAAAACATGCACATGGAAGGAGCTGCTGCAAAAGCGATGCTGTGCTCGCTGCTGCTCCTCCTGAAGCTCTGGCTGCTAAATCTGAGGCTTTCCTTCCAATTTCAAGCTGCAAAGCACTTGCTGAATTGCAGGGAAAGTCCGGGAGGCATTTGCTCTGCTGGCACACTTTCTCCTTCCTAGACAGAGTGGAAAAGCTTTTCCCTGCCGTGTAGGCGACAAGAGACGCATTAGACGGGCATCCGGAGCTGTCCGAAGGTAAGCGCCTGTTCCCGGCCTCTTTCGGCACAAGCCCCCGCTCCGGAGCGCACCGCGGCCGGCCGGAGGCTCTCTGCCGGCGAAGGTGCCTCGTCTCCGGCAAGGAAGCCTCAGCCGCTTCTCCTGCACACGGAGAGCGTGCTAGCTGCTGAAACGTGAAGAAAGAAGCTGCAGAACACTGGCACTGAGCGTGCAGCTTTCCAGCGGAGAGAAAAAGCTACTTGAACACTCTGCAAGCCTTTCACTCCCAAAAACATGCACATGGAAGGAGCTGCTGCAAAAGCGATGCTGTGCTCGCTGCTGCTCCTCCTGAAGCTCTGGCTGCTAAATCTGAGGCTTTCCTTCCAATTTCAAGCTGCAAAGCACTTGCTGAATTGCAGGGAAAGTCCGGGAGGCATTTGCTCTGCTGGCACACTTTCTCCTTCCTAGACAGAGTGGAAAAGCTTTTCCCTGCCGTGTAGGCGACAAGAGACGCATTAGACGGGCATCCGGAGCTGTCCGAAGGTAAGCGCCTCTTCCCGGCCTCTTTCGGCACAAGCCCCCGCTCCGGAGCGCACCGCGGCCGGCCGGAGGCTCTCTGCCGGCGAAGGTGCCTCGTCTCCGGCAAGGAAGCCTCAGCCGCTTCTCCTGCACACGGAGAGCGTGCTAGCTGCTGAAACGTGAAGAAAGAAGCTGCAGAACACTGGCACTGAGCGTGCAGCTTTCCAGCGGAGAGAAAAAGCTACTTGAACACTCTGCAAGCCTTTCCACTCCCAAAAACATGCACATGGAAGGAGCTGCTGCAAAAGCGATGCTGTGCTCGCTGCTGCTCCTCCTGAAGCTCTGGCTGCTAAATCTGAGGCTTTCCTTCCAATTTCAAGCTGCAAAGCACTTGCTGAATTGCAGGGAAAGTCCGGGAGGCATTTGCTGTGCTGGCACACTTTCTCCTTCCTAGACAGAGTGGAAAAGCTTTTCCCTGCCGTGTAGGCGACAAGAGACGCATTAGACGGGCATCCGGAGCTGTCCGAAGGTAAGCGCCTGTTCCCGGCCTCTTTCGGCACAAGCCCCCGCTCCGGAGCGCACCGCGGCCGGCCGGAGGCTCTCTGCCGGCGAAGGTGCCGCTTCTCCGGCAAGGAAGCCTCAGCCGCTTCTCCTGCACACGGAGAGCGTGCTAGCTGCTGAAACGTGAAGAAAGAAGCTGCAGAACACTGGCACTGAGCGTGCAGCTTTCCAGCGGAGAGAAAAAGCTACTTGAACACTCTGCAAGCCTTTCCACTCCCAAAAACATGCACATGGAAGGAGCTGCTGCAAAAGCGATGCTGTGCTCGCTGCTGCTCCTCCTGAAGCTCTGGCTGCTAAATCTGAGGCTTTCCTTCCAATTTCAAGCTGCAAAGCACTTGCTGAATTGCAGGGAAAGTCCGGGAGGCATTTGCTCTGCTGGCACACTTTCTCCTTCCTAGACAGAGTGGAAAAGCTTTTCCCTGCCGTGTAGGCGACAAGAGACGCATTAGACGGGCATCCGGAGCTGTCCGAAGGTAAGCGCCTCTTCCCGGCCTCTTTCGGCACAAGCCCCCGCTCCGGAGCGCACCGCGGCCGGCCGGAGGCTCTCTGCCGGCGAAGGTGCCTCGTCTCCGGCAAGGAAGCCTCAGCCGCTTCTCCTGCACACGGAGAGCGTGCTAGCTGCTGAAACGTGAAGAAAGAAGCTGCAGAACACTGGCACTGAGCCTGCAGCTTTCCAGCGGAGAGAAAAAGCTACTTGAACACTCTGCAAGCCTTTCCACTCCCAAAAACATGCACATGGAAGGAGCTGCTGCAAAAGCGATGCTGTGCTCGCTGCTGCTCCTCCTGAAGCTCTGGCTGCTAAATCTGAGGCTTTCCTTCCAATTTCAAGCTGCAAAGCACTTGCTGAATTGCAGGGAAAGTCCGGGATGCATTTGCTGTGCTGGCACACTTTCTCCTTCCTAGACAGAGTGGAAAAGCTTTTCCCTGCCGTGTAGGCGACAAGAGACGCATTAGACGGGCATCCGGAGCTGTCCGAAGGTAAGCGCCTGTTCCCGGCCTCTTTCGGCACAAGCCCCCGCTCCGGAGCGCACCGCGGCCGGCCGGAGGCTCTCTGCCGGCGAAGGTGCCGCTTCTCCGGCAAGGAAGCCTCAGCCGCTTCTCCTGCACACGGAGAGCGTGCTAGCTGCTGAAACGTGAAGAAAGAAGCTGCAGAACACTGGCACTGAGCGTGCAGCTTTCCAGCGGAGAGAAAAAGCTACTTGAACACTCTGCAAGCCTTTCCACTCCCAAAAACATGCACATGGAAGGAGCTGCTGCAAAAGCGATGCTGTGCTCGCTGCTGCTCCTCCTGAAGCTCTGGCTGCTAAATCTGAGGCTTTCCTTCCAATTTCAAGCTGCAAAGCACTTGCTGAATTGCAGGGAAAGTCCGGGAGGCATTTGCTGTGCTGGCACACTTTCTCCTTCCTAGACAGAGTGGAAAAGCTTTTCCCTGCCGTGTAGGCGACAAGAGACGCATTAGACGGGCATCCGGAGCTGTCCGAAGGTAAGCGCCTGTTCCCGGCCTCTTTCGGCACAAGCCCCCGCTCCGGAGCGCACCGCGGCCGGCCGGAGGCTCTCTGCCGGCGAAGGTGCCTCGTCTCCGGCAAGGAAGCCTCAGCCGCTTCTCCTGCACACGGAGAGCGTGCTAGCTGCTGAAACGTGAAGAAAGAAGCTGCAGAACACTGGCACTGAGCGTGCAGCTTTCCAGCGGAGAGAAAAAGCTACTTGAACACTCTGCAAGCCTTTCCACTCCCAAAAACATGCACATGGAAGGAGCTGCTGCAAAAGCGATGCTGTGCTCGCTGCTGCTCCTCCTGAAGCTCTGGCTGCTAAATCTGAGGCTTTCCTTCCAATTTCAAGCTGCAAAGCACTTGCTGAATTGCAGGGAAAGTCCGGGAGGCATTTGCTCTGCTGGCACACTTTCTCCTTCCTAGACAGAGTGGAAAAGCTTTTCCCTGCCGTGTAGGCGACAAGAGACGCATTAGACGGGCATCCGGAGCTGTCCGAAGGTAAGCGCCTGTTCCCGGCCTCTTTCGGCACAAGCCCCCGCTCCGGAGCGCACCGCGGCCGGCCGGAGGCTCTCTGCCGGCGAAGGTGCCTCGTCTCCGGCAAGGAAGCCTCAGCCGCTTCTCCTGCACACGGAGAGCGTGCTAGCTGCTGAAACGTGAAGAAAGAAGCTGCAGAACACTGGCACTGAGCGTGCAGCTTTCCAGCGGAGAGAAAAAGCTACTTGAACACTCTGCAAGCCTTTCCACTCCCAAAAACATGCACATGGAAGGAGCTGCTGCAAAAGCGATGCTGTGCTCGCTGCTGCTCCTCCTGAAGCTTTGGCTGCTAAATCTGAGGCTTTCCTTCCAATTTCAAGCTGCAAAGCACTTGCTGAATTGCAGGGAAAGTCCGGGAGGCATTTGCTGTGCTGGCACACTTTCTCCTTCCTAGACAGAGTGGAAAAGCTTTTCCCTGCCGTGTAGGCGACAAGAGACGCATTAGACGGGCATCCGGAGCTGTCCGAAGGTAAGCGCCTCTTCCCGGCCTCTTTCGGCACAAGCCCCCGCTCCGGAGCGCACCGCGGCCGGCCGGAGGCTCTCTGCCGGCGAAGGTGCCTCGTCTCCGGCAAGGAAGCCTCAGCCGCTTCTCCTGCACACGGAGAGCGTGCTAGCTGCTGAAACGTGAAGAAAGAAGCTGCAGAACACTGGCACTGAGCGTGCAGCTTTCCAGCGGAGAGAAAAAGCTACTTGAACACTCTGCAAGCCTTTCCACTCCCAAAAACATGCACATGGAAGGAGCTGCTGCAAAAGCGATGCTGTGCTCGCTGCTGCTCCTCCTGAAGCTCTGGCTGCTAAATCTGAGGCTTTCCTTCCAATTTCAAGCTGCAAAGCACTTGCTGAATTGCAGGGAACGTCCGGGAGGCATTTGCTGTGCTGGCACACTTTCTCCTTCCTAGACAGAGTGGAAAAGCTTTTCCCTGCCGTGTAGGCGACAAGAGACGCATTAGACGGGCATCCGGAGCTGTCCGAAGGTAAGCGCCTCTTCCCGGCCTCTTTCGGCACAAGCCCCCGCTCCGGAGCGCACCGCGGCCGGCCGGAGGCTCTCTGCCGGCGAAGGTGCCTCGTCTCCGGCAAGGAAGCCTCAGCCGCTTCTCCTGCACACGGAGAGCGTGCTAGCTGCTGAAACGTGAAGAAAGAAGCTGCAGAACACTGGCACTGAGCGTGCAGCTTTCCAGCGGAGAGAAAAAGCTACTTGAACACTCTGCAAGCCTTTCCACTCCCAAAAACATGCACATGGAAGGAGCTGCTGCAAAAGCGATGCTGTGCTCGCTGCTGCTCCTCCTGAAGCTCTGGCTGCTAAATCTGAGGCTTTCCTTCCAATTTCAAGCTGCAAAGCACTTGCTGAATTGCAGGGAAAGTCCGGGAGGCATTTGCTCTGCTGGCACACTTTCTCCTTCCTAGACAGAGTGGAAAAGCTTTTCCCTGCCGTGTAGGCGACAAGAGACGCATTAGACGGGCATCCGGAGCTGTCCGAAGGTAAGCGCCTCTTCCCGGCCTCTTTCGGCACAAGCCCCCGCTCCGGAGCGCACCGCGGCCGGCCGGAGGCTCTCTGCCGGCGAAGGTGCCTCGTCTCCGGCAAGGAAGCCTCAGCCGCTTCTCCTGCACACGGAGAGCGTGCTAGCTGCTGAAACGTGAAGAAAGAAGCTGCAGAACACTGGCACTGAGCGTGCAGCTTTCCAGCGGAGAGAAAAAGCTACTTGAACACTCTGCAAGCCTTTCCACTCCCAAAAACATGCACATGGAAGGAGCTGCTGCAAAAGCGATGCTGTGCTCGCTGCTGCTCCTCCTGAAGCTCTGGCTGCTAAATCTGAGGCTTTCCTTCCAATTTCAAGCTGCAAAGCACTTGCTGAATTGCAGGGAAAGTCCGGGAGGCATTTGCTCTGCTGGCACACTTTCTCCTTCCTAGACAGAGTGGAAAAGCTTTTCCCTGCCGTGTAGGCGACAAGAGACGCATTAGACGGGCATCCGGAGCTGTCCGAAGGTAAGCGCCTGTTCCCGGCCTCTTTCGGCACAAGCCCCCGCTCCGGAGCGCACCGCGGCCGGCCGGAGGCTCTCTGCCGGCGAAGGTGCCTCGTCTCCGGCAAGGAAGCCTCAGCCGCTTCTCCTGCACACGGAGAGCGTGCTAGCTGCTGAAACGTGAAGAAAGAAGCTGCAGAACACTGGCACTGAGCGTGCAGCTTTCCAGCGGAGAGAAAAAGCTACTTGAACACTCTGCAAGCCTTTCCACTCCCAAAAACATGCACATGGAAGGAGCTGCTGCAAAAGCGATGCTGTGCTCGCTGCTGCTCCTCCTGAAGCTTTGGCTGCTAAATCTGAGGCTTTCCTTCCAATTTCAAGCTGCAAAGCACTTGCTGAATTGCAGGGAAAGTCCGGGAGGCATTTGCTGTGCTGGCACACTTTCTCCTTCCTAGACAGAGTGGAAAAGCTTTTCCCTGCCGTGTAGGCGACAAGAGACGCATTAGACGGGCATCCGGAGCTGTCCGAAGGTAAGCGCCTCTTCCCGGCCTCTTTCGGCACAAGCCCCCGCTCCGGAGCGCACCGCGGCCGGCCGGAGGCTCTCTGCCGGCGAAGGTGCCTCGTCTCCGGCAAGGAAGCCTCAGCCGCTTCTCCTGCACACGGAGAGCGTGCTAGCTGCTGAAACGTGAAGAAAGAAGCTGCAGAACACTGGCACTGAGCGTGCAGCTTTCCAGCGGAGAGAAAAAGCTACTTGAACACTCTGCAAGCCTTTCCACTCCCAAAAACATGCACATGGAAGGAGCTGCTGCAAAAGCGATGCTGTGCTCGCTGCTGCTCCTCCTGAAGCTCTGGCTGCTAAATCTGAGGCTTTCCTTCCAATTTCAAGCTGCAAAGCACTTGCTGAATTGCAGGGAACGTCCGGGAGGCATTTGCTGTGCTGGCACACTTTCTCCTTCCTAGACAGAGTGGAAAAGCTTTTCCCTGCCGTGTAGGCGACAAGAGACGCATTAGACGGGCATCCGGAGCTGTCCGAAGGTAAGCGCCTCTTCCCGGCCTCTTTCGGCACAAGCCCCCGCTCCGGAGCGCACCGCGGCCGGCCGGAGGCTCTCTGCCGGCGAAGGTGCCTCGTCTCCGGCAAGGAAGCCTCAGCCGCTTCTCCTGCACACGGAGAGCGTGCTAGCTGCTGAAACGTGAAGAAAGAAGCTGCAGAACACTGGCACTGAGCGTGCAGCTTTCCAGCGGAGAGAAAAAGCTACTTGAACACTCTGCAAGCCTTTCCACTCCCAAAAACATGCACATGGAAGGAGCTGCTGCAAAAGCGATGCTGTGCTCGCTGCTGCTCCTCCTGAAGCTCTGGCTGCTAAATCTGAGGCTTTCCTTCCAATTTCAAGCTGCAAAGCACTTGCTGAATTGCAGGGAAAGTCCGGGATGCATTTGCTGTGCTGGCACACTTTCTCCTTCCTAGACAGAGTGGAAAAGCTTTTCCCTGCCGTGTAGGCGACAAGAGACGCATTAGACGGGCATCCGGAGCTGTCCGAAGGTAAGCGCCTGTTCCCGGCCTCTTTCGGCACAAGCCCCCGCTCCGGAGCGCACCGCGGCCGGCCGGAGGCTCTCTGCCGGCGAAGGTGCCTCGTCTCCGGCAAGGAAGCCTCAGCCGCTTCTCCTGCACACGGAGAGCGTGCTAGCTGCTGAAACGTGAAGAAAGAAGCTGCAGAACACTGGCACTGAGCGTGCAGCTTTCCAGCGGAGAGAAAAAGCTACTTGAACACTCTGCAAGCCTTTCCACTCCCAAAAACATGCACATGGAAGGAGCTGCTGCAAAAGCGATGCTGTGCTCGCTGCTGCTCCTCCTGAAGCTCTGGCTGCTAAATCTGAGGCTTTCCTTCCAATTTCAAGCTGCAAAGCACTTGCTGAATTGCAGGGAAAGTCCGGGAGGCATTTGCTCTGCTGGCACACTTTCTCCTTCCTAGACAGAGTGGAAAAGCTTTTCCCTGCCGTGTAGGCGACAAGAGACGCATTAGACGGGCATCCGGAGCTGTCCGAAGGTAAGCGCCTCTTCCCGGCCTCTTTCGGCACAAGCCCCCGCTCCGGAGCGCACCGCGGCCGGCCGGAGGCTCTCTGCCGGCGAAGGTGCCTCGTCTCCGGCAAGGAAGCCTCAGCCGCTTCTCCTGCACACGGAGAGCGTGCTAGCTGCTGAAACGTGAAGAAAGAAGCTGCAGAACACTGGCACTGAGCGTGCAGCTTTCCAGCGGAGAGAAAAAGCTACTTGAACACTCTGCAAGCCTTTCCACTCCCAAAAACATGCACATGGAAGGAGCTGCTGCAAAAGCGATGCTGTGCTCGCTGCTGCTCCTCCTGAAGCTCTGGCTGCTAAATCTGAGGCTTTCCTTCCAATTTCAAGCTGCAAAGCACTTGCTGAATTGCAGGGAAAGTCCGGGATGCATTTGCTGTGCTGGCACACTTTCTCCTTCCTAGACAGAGTGGAAAAGCTTTTCCCTGCCGTGTAGGCGACAAGAGACGCATTAGACGGGCATCCGGAGCTGTCCGAAGGTAAGCGCCTGTTCCCGGCCTCTTTCGGCACAAGCCCCCGCTCCGGAGCGCACCGCGGCCGGCCGGAGGCTCTCTGCCGGCGAAGGTGCCTCGTCTCCGGCAAGGAAGCCTCAGCCGCTTCTCCTGCACACGGAGAGCGTGCTAGCTGCTGAAACGTGAAGAAAGAAGCTGCAGAACACTGGCACTGAGCGTGCAGCTTTCCAGCGGAGAGAAAAAGCTACTTGAACACTCTGCAAGCCTTTCCACTCCCAAAAACATGCACATGGAAGGAGCTGCTGCAAAAGCGATGCTGTGCTCGCTGCTGCTCCTCCTGAAGCTCTGGCTGCTAAATCTGAGGCTTTCCTTCCAATTTCAAGCTGCAAAGCACTTGCTGAATTGCAGGGAAAGTCCGGGAGGCATTTGCTCTGCTGGCACACTTTCTCCTTCCTAGACAGAGTGGAAAAGCTTTTCCCTGCCGTGTAGGCGACAAGAGACGCATTAGACGGGCATCCGGAGCTGTCCGAAGGTAAGCGCCTCTTCCCGGCCTCTTTCGGCACAAGCCCCCGCTCCGGAGCGCACCGCGGCCGGCCGGAGGCTCTCTGCCGGCGAAGGTGCCTCGTCTCCGGCAAGGAAGCCTCAGCCGCTTCTCCTGCACACGGAGAGCGTGCTAGCTGCTGAAACGTGAAGAAAGAAGCTGCAGAACACTGGCACTGAGCGTGCAGCTTTCCAGCGGAGAGAAAAAGCTACTTGAACACTCTGCAAGCCTTTCCACTCCCAAAAACATGCACATGGAAGGAGCTGCTGCAAAAGCGATGCTGTGCTCGCTGCTGCTCCTCCTGAAGCTCTGGCTGCTAAATCTGAGGCTTTCCTTCCAATTTCAAGCTGCAAAGCACTTGCTGAATTGCAGGGAAAGTCCGGGAGGCATTTGCTCTGCTGGCACACTTTCTCCTTCCTAGACAGAGTGGAAAAGCTTTTCCCTGCCGTGTAGGCGACAAGAGACGCATTAGACGGGCATCCGGAGCTGTCCGAAGGTAAGCGCCTCTTCCCGGCCTCTTTCGGCACAAGCCCCCGCTCCGGAGCGCACCGCGGCCGGCCGGAGGCTCTCTGCCGGCGAAGGTGCCTCGTCTCCGGCAAGGAAGCCTCAGCCGCTTCTCCTGCACACGGAGAGCGTGCTAGCTGCTGAAACGTGAAGAAAGAAGCTGCAGAACACTGGCACTGAGCGTGCAGCTTTCCAGCGGAGAGAAAAAGCTACTTGAACACTCTGCAAGCCTTTCCACTCCCAAAAACATGCACATGGAAGGAGCTGCTGCAAAAGCGATGCTGTGCTCGCTGCTGCTCCTCCTGAAGCTCTGGCTGCTAAATCTGAGGCTTTCCTTCCAATTTCAAGCTGCAAAGCACTTGCTGAATTGCAGGGAAAGTCCGGGAGGCATTTGCTCTGCTGGCACACTTTCTCCTTCCTAGACAGAGTGGAAAAGCTTTTCCCTGCCGTGTAGGCGACAAGAGACGCATTAGACGGGCATCCGGAGCTGTCCGAAGGTAAGCGCCTCTTCCCGGCCTCTTTCGGCACAAGCCCCCGCTCCGGAGCGCACCGCGGCCGGCCGGAGGCTCTCTGCCGGCGAAGGTGCCTCGTCTCCGGCAAGGAAGCCTCAGCCGCTTCTCCTGCACACGGAGAGCGTGCTAGCTGCTGAAACGTGAAGAAAGAAGCTGCAGAACACTGGCACTGAGCGTGCAGCTTTCCAGCGGAGAGAAAAAGCTACTTGAACACTCTGCAAGCCTTTCCACTCCCAAAAACATGCACATGGAAGGAGCTGCTGCAAAAGCGATGCTGTGCTCGCTGCTGCTCCTCCTGAAGCTCTGGCTGCTAAATCTGAGGCTTTCCTTCCAATTTCAAGCTGCAAAGCACTTGCTGAATTGCAGGGAACGTCCGGGAGGCATTTGCTGTGCTGGCAGACTTTCTCCTTCCTAGACAGAGTGGAAAAGCTTTTCCCTGCCGTGTAGGCGACAAGAGACGCATTAGACGGGCATCCGGAGCTGTCCGAAGGTAAGCGCCTGTTCCCGGCCTCTTTCGGCACAAGCCCCCGCTCCGGAGCGCACCGCGGCCGGCCGGAGGCTCTCTGCCGGCGAAGGTGCCTCGTCTCCGGCAAGGAAGCCTCAGCCGCTTCTCCTGCACACGGAGAGCGTGCTAGCTGCTGAAACGTGAAGAAAGAAGCTGCAGAACACTGGCACTGAGCGTGCAGCTTTCCAGCGGAGAGAAAAAGCTACTTGAACACTCTGCAAGCCTTTCCACTCCCAAAAACATGCACATGGAAGGAGCTGCTGCAAAAGCGATGCTGTGCTCGCTGCTGCTCCTCCTGAAGCTCTGGCTGCTAAATCTGAGGCTTTCCTTCCAATTTCAAGCTGCAAAGCACTTGCTGAATTGCAGGGAAAGTCCGGGAGGCATTTGCTCTGCTGGCACACTTTCTCCTTCCTAGACAGAGTGGAAAAGCTTTTCCCTGCCGTGTAGGCGACAAGAGACGCATTAGACGGGCATCCGGAGCTGTCCGAAGGTAAGCGCCTGTTCCCGGCCTCTTTCGGCACAAGCCCCCGCTCCGGAGCGCACCGCGGCCGGCCGGAGGCTCTCTGCCGGCGAAGGTGCCTCGTCTCCGGCAAGGAAGCCTCAGCCGCTTCTCCTGCACACGGAGAGCGTGCTAGCTGCTGAAACGTGAAGAAAGAAGCTGCAGAACACTGGCACTGAGCGTGCAGCTTTCCAGCGGAGAGAAAAAGCTACTTGAACACTCTGCAAGCCTTTCCACTCCCAAAAACATGCACATGGAAGGAGCTGCTGCAAAAGCGATGCTGTGCTCGCTGCTGCTCCTCCTGAAGCTCTGGCTGCTAAATCTGAGGCTTTCCTTCCAATTTCAAGCTGCAAAGCACTTGCTGAATTGCAGGGAAAGTCCGGGAGGCATTTGCTCTGCTGGCACACTTTCTCCTTCCTAGACAGAGTGGAAAAGCTTTTCCCTGCCGTGTAGGCGACAAGAGACGCATTAGACGGGCATCCGGAGCTGTCCGAAGGTAAGCGCCTCTTCCCGGCCTCTTTCGGCACAAGCCCCCGCTCCGGAGCGCACCGCGGCCGGCCGGAGGCTCTCTGCCGGCGAAGGTGCCTCGTCTCCGGCAAGGAAGCCTCAGCCGCTTCTCCTGCACACGGAGAGCGTGCTAGCTGCTGAAACGTGAAGAAAGAAGCTGCAGAACACTGGCACTGAGCGTGCAGCTTTCCAGCGGAGAGAAAAAGCTACTTGAACACTCTGCAAGCCTTTCCACTCCCAAAAACATGCACATGGAAGGAGCTGCTGCAAAAGCGATGCTGTGCTCGCTGCTGCTCCTCCTGAAGCTCTGGCTGCTAAATCTGAGGCTTTCCTTCCAATTTCAAGCTGCAAAGCACTTGCTGAATTGCAGGGAAAGTCCGGGAGGCATTTGCTGTGCTGGCACACTTTCTCCTTCCTAGACAGAGTGGAAAAGCTTTTCCCTGCCGTGTAGGCGACAAGAGACGCATTAGACGGGCATCCGGAGCTGTCCGAAGGTAAGCGCCTCTTCCCGGCCTCTTTCGGCACAAGCCCCCGCTCCGGAGCGCACCGCGGCCGGCCGGAGGCTCTCTGCCGGCGAAGGTGCCTCGTCTCCGGCAAGGAAGCCTCAGCCGCTTCTCCTGCACACGGAGAGCGTGCTAGCTGCTGAAACGTGAAGAAAGAAGCTGCAGAACACTGGCACTGAGCGTGCAGCTTTCCAGCGGAGAGAAAAAGCTACTTGAACACTCTGCAAGCCTTTCCACTCCCAAAAACATGCACATGGAAGGAGCTGCTGCAAAAGCGATGCTGTGCTCGCTGCTGCTCCTCCTGAAGCTCTGGCTGCTAAATCTGAGGCTTTCCTTCCAATTTCAAGCTGCAAAGCACTTGCTGAATTGCAGGGAACGTCCGGGAGGCATTTGCTGTGCTGGCACACTTTCTCCTTCCTAGACAGAGTGGAAAAGCTTTTCCCTGCCGTGTAGGCGACAAGAGACGCATTAGACGGGCATCCGGAGCTGTCCGAAGGTAAGCGCCTCTTCCCGGCCTCTTTCGGCACAAGCCCCCGCTCCGGAGCGCACCGCGGCCGGCCGGAGGCTCTCTGCCGGCGAAGGTGCCTCGTCTCCGGCAAGGAAGCCTCAGCCGCTTCTCCTGCACACGGAGAGCGTGCTAGCTGCTGAAACGTGAAGAAAGAAGCTGCAGAACACTGGCACTGAGCGTGCAGCTTTCCAGCGGAGAGAAAAAGCTACTTGAACACTCTGCAAGCCTTTCCACTCCCAAAAACATGCACATGGAAGGAGCTGCTGCAAAAGCGATGCTGTGCTCGCTGCTGCTCCTCCTGAAGCTCTGGCTGCTAAATCTGAGGCTTTCCTTCCAATTTCAAGCTGCAAAGCACTTGCTGAATTGCAGGGAAAGTCCGGGATGCATTTGCTGTGCTGGCACACTTTCTCCTTCCTAGACAGAGTGGAAAAGCTTTTCCCTGCCGTGTAGGCGACAAGAGACGCATTAGACGGGCATCCGGAGCTGTCCGAAGGTAAGCGCCTGTTCCCGGCCTCTTTCGGCACAAGCCCCCGCTCCGGAGCGCACCGCGGCCGGCCGGAGGCTCTCTGCCGGCGAAGGTGCCTCGTCTCCGGCAAGGAAGCCTCAGCCGCTTCTCCTGCACACGGAGAGCGTGCTAGCTGCTGAAACGTGAAGAAAGAAGCTGCAGAACACTGGCACTGAGCGTGCAGCTTTCCAGCGGAGAGAAAAAGCTACTTGAACACTCTGCAAGCCTTTCCACTCCCAAAAACATGCACATGGAAGGAGCTGCTGCAAAAGCGATGCTGTGCTCGCTGCTGCTCCTCCTGAAGCTCTGGCTGCTAAATCTGAGGCTTTCCTTCCAATTTCAAGCTGCAAAGCACTTGCTGAATTGCAGGGAAAGTCCGGGAGGCATTTGCTCTGCTGGCACACTTTCTCCTTCCTAGACAGAGTGGAAAAGCTTTTCCCTGCCGTGTAGGCGACAAGAGACGCATTAGACGGGCATCCGGAGCTGTCCGAAGGTAAGCGCCTCTTCCCGGCCTCTTTCGGCACAAGCCCCCGCTCCGGAGCGCACCGCGGCCGGCCGGAGGCTCTCTGCCGGCGAAGGTGCCTCGTCTCCGGCAAGGAAGCCTCAGCCGCTTCTCCTGCACACGGAGAGCGTGCTAGCTGCTGAAACGTGAAGAAAGAAGCTGCAGAACACTGGCACTGAGCGTGCAGCTTTCCAGCGGAGAGAAAAAGCTACTTGAACACTCTGCAAGCCTTTCCACTCCCAAAAACATGCACATGGAAGGAGCTGCTGCAAAAGCGATGCTGTGCTCGCTGCTGCTCCTCCTGAAGCTCTGGCTGCTAAATCTGAGGCTTTCCTTCCAATTTCAAGCTGCAAAGCACTTGCTGAATTGCAGGGAAAGTCCGGGAGGCATTTGCTCTGCTGGCACACTTTCTCCTTCCTAGACAGAGTGGAAAAGCTTTTCCCTGCCGTGTAGGCGACAAGAGACGCATTAGACGGGCATCCGGAGCTGTCCGAAGGTAAGCGCCTGTTCCCGGCCTCTTTCGGCACAAGCCCCCGCTCCGGAGCGCACCGCGGCCGGCCGGAGGCTCTCTGCCGGCGAAGGTGCCTCGTCTCCGGCAAGGAAGCCTCAGCCGCTTCTCCTGCACACGGAGAGCGTGCTAGCTGCTGAAACGTGAAGAAAGAAGCTGCAGAACACTGGCACTGAGCGTGCAGCTTTCCAGCGGAGAGAAAAAGCTACTTGAACACTCTGCAAGCCTTTCCACTCCCAAAAACATGCACATGGAAGGAGCTGCTGCAAAAGCGATGCTGTGCTCGCTGCTGCTCCTCCTGAAGCTCTGGCTGCTAAATCTGAGGCTTTCCTTCCAATTTCAAGCTGCAAAGCACTTGCTGAATTGCAGGGAAAGTCCGGGAGGCATTTGCTCTGCTGGCACACTTTCTCCTTCCTAGACAGAGTGGAAAAGCTTTTCCCTGCCGTGTAGGCGACAAGAGACGCATTAGACGGGCATCCGGAGCTGTCCGAAGGTAAGCGCCTCTTCCCGGCCTCTTTCGGCACAAGCCCCCGCTCCGGAGCGCACCGCGGCCGGCCGGAGGCTCTCTGCCGGCGAAGGTGCCTCGTCTCCGGCAAGGAAGCCTCAGCCGCTTCTCCTGCACACGGAGAGCGTGCTAGCTGCTGAAACGTGAAGAAAGAAGCTGCAGAACACTGGCACTGAGCGTGCAGCTTTCCAGCGGAGAGAAAAAGCTACTTGAACACTCTGCAAGCCTTTCCACTCCCAAAAACATGCACATGGAAGGAGCTGCTGCAAAAGCGATGCTGTGCTCGCTGCTGCTCCTCCTGAAGCTCTGGCTGCTAAATCTGAGGCTTTCCTTCCAATTTCAAGCTGCAAAGCACTTGCTGAATTGCAGGGAAAGTCCGGGAGGCATTTGCTCTGCTGGCACACTTTCTCCTTCCTAGACAGAGTGGAAAAGCTTTTCCCTGCCGTGTAGGCGACAAGAGACGCATTAGACGGGCATCCGGAGCTGTCCGAAGGTAAGCGCCTCTTCCCGGCCTCTTTCGGCACAAGCCCCCGCTCCGGAGCGCACCGCGGCCGGCCGGAGGCTCTCTGCCGGCGAAGGTGCCTCGTCTCCGGCAAGGAAGCCTCAGCCGCTTCTCCTGCACACGGAGAGCGTGCTAGCTGCTGAAACGTGAAGAAAGAAGCTGCAGAACACTGGCACTGAGCGTGCAGCTTTCCAGCGGAGAGAAAAAGCTACTTGAACACTCTGCAAGCCTTTCCACTCCCAAAAACATGCACATGGAAGGAGCTGCTGCAAAAGCGATGCTGTGCTCGCTGCTGCTCCTCCTGAAGCTTTGGCTGCTAAATCTGAGGCTTTCCTTCCAATTTCAAGCTGCAAAGCACTTGCTGAATTGCAGGGAAAGTCCGGGAGGCATTTGCTCTGCTGGCACACTTTCTCCTTCCTAGACAGAGTGGAAAAGCTTTTCCCTGCCGTGTAGGCGACAAGAGACGCATTAGACGGGCATCCGGAGCTGTCCGAAGGTAAGCGCCTCTTCCCGGCCTCTTTCGGCACAAGCCCCCGCTCCGGAGCGCACCGCGGCCGGCCGGAGGCTCTCTGCCGGCGAAGGTGCCTCGTCTCCGGCAAGGAAGCCTCAGCCGCTTCTCCTGCACACGGAGAGCGTGCTAGCTGCTGAAACGTGAAGAAAGAAGCTGCAGAACACTGGCACTGAGCGTGCAGCTTTCCAGCGGAGAGAAAAAGCTACTTGAACACTCTGCAAGCCTTTCCACTCCCAAAAACATGCACATGGAAGGAGCTGCTGCAAAAGCGATGCTGTGCTCGCTGCTGCTCCTCCTGAAGCTCTGGCTGCTAAATCTGAGGCTTTCCTTCCAATTTCAAGCTGCAAAGCACTTGCTGAATTGCAGGGAACGTCCGGGAGGCATTTGCTGTGCTGGCAGACTTTCTCCTTCCTAGACAGAGTGGAAAAGCTTTTCCCTGCCGTGTAGGCGACAAGAGACGCATTAGACGGGCATCCGGAGCTGTCCGAAGGTAAGCGCCTGTTCCCGGCCTCTTTCGGCACAAGCCCCCGCTCCGGAGCGCACCGCGGCCGGCCGGAGGCTCTCTGCCGGCGAAGGTGCCTCGTCTCCGGCAAGGAAGCCTCAGCCGCTTCTCCTGCACACGGAGAGCGTGCTAGCTGCTGAAACGTGAAGAAAGAAGCTGCAGAACACTGGCACTGAGCGTGCAGCTTTCCAGCGGAGAGAAAAAGCTACTTGAACACTCTGCAAGCCTTTCCACTCCCAAAAACATGCACATGGAAGGAGCTGCTGCAAAAGCGATGCTGTGCTCGCTGCTGCTCCTCCTGAAGCTCTGGCTGCTAAATCTGAGGCTTTCCTTCCAATTTCAAGCTGCAAAGCACTTGCTGAATTGCAGGGAAAGTCCGGGAGGCATTTGCTCTGCTGGCACACTTTCTCCTTCCTAGACAGAGTGGAAAAGCTTTTCCCTGCCGTGTAGGCGACAAGAGACGCATTAGACGGGCATCCGGAGCTGTCCGAAGGTAAGCGCCTGTTCCCGGCCTCTTTCGGCACAAGCCCCCGCTCCGGAGCGCACCGCGGCCGGCCGGAGGCTCTCTGCCGGCGAAGGTGCCTCGTCTCCGGCAAGGAAGCCTCAGCCGCTTCTCCTGCACACGGAGAGCGTGCTAGCTGCTGAAACGTGAAGAAAGAAGCTGCAGAACACTGGCACTGAGCGTGCAGCTTTCCAGCGGAGAGAAAAAGCTACTTGAACACTCTGCAAGCCTTTCCACTCCCAAAAACATGCACATGGAAGGAGCTGCTGCAAAAGCGATGCTGTGCTCGCTGCTGCTCCTCCTGAAGCTCTGGCTGCTAAATCTGAGGCTTTCCTTCCAATTTCAAGCTGCAAAGCACTTGCTGAATTGCAGGGAAAGTCCGGGAGGCATTTGCTCTGCTGGCACACTTTCTCCTTCCTAGACAGAGTGGAAAAGCTTTTCCCTGCCGTGTAGGCGACAAGAGACGCATTAGACGGGCATCCGGAGCTGTCCGAAGGTAAGCGCCTCTTCCCGGCCTCTTTCGGCACAAGCCCCCGCTCCGGAGCGCACCGCGGCCGGCCGGAGGCTCTCTGCCGGCGAAGGTGCCTCGTCTCCGGCAAGGAAGCCTCAGCCGCTTCTCCTGCACACGGAGAGCGTGCTAGCTGCTGAAACGTGAAGAAAGAAGCTGCAGAACACTGGCACTGAGCGTGCAGCTTTCCAGCGGAGAGAAAAAGCTACTTGAACACTCTGCAAGCCTTTCCACTCCCAAAAACATGCACATGGAAGGAGCTGCTGCAAAAGCGATGCTGTGCTCGCTGCTGCTCCTCCTGAAGCTCTGGCTGCTAAATCTGAGGCTTTCCTTCCAATTTCAAGCTGCAAAGCACTTGCTGAATTGCAGGGAAAGTCCGGGAGGCATTTGCTCTGCTGGCACACTTTCTCCTTCCTAGACAGAGTGGAAAAGCTTTTCCCTGCCGTGTAGGCGACAAGAGACGCATTAGACGGGCATCCGGAGCTGTCCGAAGGTAAGCGCCTCTTCCCGGCCTCTTTCGGCACAAGCCCCCGCTCCGGAGCGCACCGCGGCCGGCCGGAGGCTCTCTGCCGGCGAAGGTGCCTCGTCTCCGGCAAGGAAGCCTCAGCCGCTTCTCCTGCACACGGAGAGCGTGCTAGCTGCTGAAACGTGAAGAAAGAAGCTGCAGAACACTGGCACTGAGCGTGCAGCTTTCCAGCGGAGAGAAAAAGCTACTTGAACACTCTGCAAGCCTTTCCACTCCCAAAAACATGCACATGGAAGGAGCTGCTGCAAAAGCGATGCTGTGCTCGCTGCTGCTCCTCCTGAAGCTCTGGCTGCTAAATCTGAGGCTTTCCTTCCAATTTCAAGCTGCAAAGCACTTGCTGAATTGCAGGGAAAGTCCGGGAGGCATTTGCTCTGCTGGCACACTTTCTCCTTCCTAGACAGAGTGGAAAAGCTTTTCCCTGCCGTGTAGGCGACAAGAGACGCATTAGACGGGCATCCGGAGCTGTCCGAAGGTAAGCGCCTCTTCCCGGCCTCTTTCGGCACAAGCCCCCGCTCCGGAGCGCACCGCGGCCGGCCGGAGGCTCTCTGCCGGCGAAGGTGCCTCGTCTCCGGCAAGGAAGCCTCAGCCGCTTCTCCTGCACACGGAGAGCGTGCTAGCTGCTGAAACGTGAAGAAAGAAGCTGCAGAACACTGGCACTGAGCGTGCAGCTTTCCAGCGGAGAGAAAAAGCTACTTGAACACTCTGCAAGCCTTTCCACTCCCAAAAACATGCACATGGAAGGAGCTGCTGCAAAAGCGATGCTGTGCTCGCTGCTGCTCCTCCTGAAGCTCTGGCTGCTAAATCTGAGGCTTTCCTTCCAATTTCAAGCTGCAAAGCACTTGCTGAATTGCAGGGAACGTCCGGGAGGCATTTGCTGTGCTGGCAGACTTTCTCCTTCCTAGACAGAGTGGAAAAGCTTTTCCCTGCCGTGTAGGCGACAAGAGACGCATTAGACGGGCATCCGGAGCTGTCCGAAGGTAAGCGCCTCTTCCCGGCCTCTTTCGGCACAAGCCCCCGCTCCGGAGCGCACCGCGGCCGGCCGGAGGCTCTCTGCCGGCGAAGGTGCCTCGTCTCCGGCAAGGAAGCCTCAGCCGCTTCTCCTGCACACGGAGAGCGTGCTAGCTGCTGAAACGTGAAGAAAGAAGCTGCAGAACACTGGCACTGAGCGTGCAGCTTTCCAGCGGAGAGAAAAAGCTACTTGAACACTCTGCAAGCCTTTCCACTCCCAAAAACATGCACATGGAAGGAGCTGCTGCAAAAGCGATGCTGTGCTCGCTGCTGCTCCTCCTGAAGCTCTGGCTGCTAAATCTGAGGCTTTCCTTCCAATTTCAAGCTGCAAAGCACTTGCTGAATTGCAGGGAAAGTCCGGGAGGCATTTGCTGTGCTGGCACACTTTCTCCTTCCTAGACAGAGTGGAAAAGCTTTTCCCTGCCGTGTAGGCGACAAGAGACGCATTAGACGGGCATCCGGAGCTGTCCGAAGGTAAGCGCCTCTTCCCGGCCTCTTTCGGCACAAGCCCCCGCTCCGGAGCGCACCGCGGCCGGCCGGAGGCTCTCTGCCGGCGAAGGTGCCTCGTCTCCGGCAAGGAAGCCTCAGCCGCTTCTCCTGCACACGGAGAGCGTGCTAGCTGCTGAAACGTGAAGAAAGAAGCTGCAGAACACTGGCACTGAGCGTGCAGCTTTCCAGCGGAGAGAAAAAGCTACTTGAACACTCTGCAAGCCTTTCCACTCCCAAAAACATGCACATGGAAGGAGCTGCTGCAAAAGCGATGCTGTGCTCGCTGCTGCTCCTCCTGAAGCTCTGGCTGCTAAATCTGAGGCTTTCCTTCCAATTTCAAGCTGCAAAGCACTTGCTGAATTGCAGGGAAAGTCCGGGAGGCATTTGCACTGCTGGCACACTTTCTCCTTCCTAGACAGAGTGGAAAAGCTTTTCCCTGCCGTGTAGGCGACAAGAGACGCATTAGACGGGCATCCGGAGCTGTCCGAAGGTAAGCGCCTCTTCCCGGCCTCTTTCGGCACAAGCCCCCGCTCCGGAGCGCACCGCGGCCGGCAGGATGCTCTCTGCCGGCGAAGGTGCCGCTTCTCATGCAAGGAAGCCTCAGCCGCTTCTCCTGCACACGGAGAGCGTGCTAGCTGCTGAAACGTGAAGAAAGAAGCTGCAGAACACTGGCACTGAGCGTGCAGCTTTCCAGCGGAGAGAAAAAGCTACTTGAACACTCTGCAAGCCTTTCCACTCCCAAAAACATGCACATGGAAGGAGCTGCTGCAAAAGCGATGCTGTGCTCGCTGCTGCTCCTCCTGAAGCTCTGGCTGCTAAATCTGAGGCTTTCCTTCCAATTTCAAGCTGCAAAGCACTTGCTGAATTGCAGGGAACGTCCGGGAGGCATTTGCTGTTCTGGCACACTTTCTCCTTCCTAGACAGAGTGGAAAAGCTTTTCCCTGCCGTGTAGGCGACAAGAGACGCATTAGACGGGCATCCGGAGCTGTCCGAAGGTAAGCGCCTGTTCCCGGCCTCTTTCGGCACAAGCCCCCGCTCCGGAGCGCACCGCGGCCGGCCGGAGGCTCTCTGCCGGCGAAGGTGCCTCGTCTCCGGCAAGGAAGCCTCAGCCGCTTCTCCTGCACACGGAGAGCGTGCTAGCTGCTGAAACGTGAAGAAAGAAGCTGCAGAACACTGGCACTGAGCGTGCAGCTTTCCAGCGGAGAGAAAAAGCTACTTGAACACTCTGCAAGCCTTTCCACTCCCAAAAACATGCACATGGAAGGAGCTGCTGCAAAAGCGATGCTGTGCTCGCTGCTGCTCCTCCTGAAGCTCTGACTGCTAAATCTGAGGCTTTCCTTCCAATTTCAAGCTGCAAAGCACTTGCTGAATTGCAGGGAAAGTCCGGGATGCATTTGCTGTGCTGGCACACTTTCTCCTTCCTAGACAGAGTGGAAAAGCTTTTCCCTGCCGTGTAGGCGACAAGAGACGCATTAGACGGGCATCCGGAGCTGTCCGAAGGTAAGCGCCTGTTCCCGGCCTCTTTCGGCACAAGCCCCCGCTCCGGAGCGCACCGCGGCCGGCCGGAGGCTCTCTGCCGGCGAAGGTGCCTCGTCTCCGGCAAGGAAGCCTCAGCCGCTTCTCCTGCACACGGAGAGCGTGCTAGCTGCTGAAACGTGAAGAAAGAAGCTGCAGAACACTGGCACTGAGCGTGCAGCTTTCCAGCGGAGAGAAAAAGCTACTTGAACACTCTGCAAGCCTTTCCACTCCCAAAAACATGCACATGGAAGGAGCTGCTGCAAAAGCGATGCTGTGCTCGCTGCTGCTCCTCCTGAAGCTCTGGCTGCTAAATCTGAGGCTTTCCTTCCAATTTCAAGCTGCAAAGCACTTGCTGAATTGCAGGGAAAGTCCGGGAGGCATTTGCTCTGCTGGCACACTTTCTCCTTCCTAGACAGAGTGGAAAAGCTTTTCCCTGCCGTGTAGGCGACAAGAGACGCATTAGACGGGCATCCGGAGCTGTCCGAAGGTAAGCGCCTGTTCCCGGCCTCTTTCGGCACAAGCCCCCGCTCCGGAGCGCACCGCGGCCGGCCGGAGGCTCTCTGCCGGCGAAGGTGCCTCGTCTCCGGCAAGGAAGCCTCAGCCGCTTCTCCTGCACACGGAGAGCGTGCTAGCTGCTGAAACGTGAAGAAAGAAGCTGCAGAACACTGGCACTGAGCGTGCAGCTTTCCAGCGGAGAGAAAAAGCTACTTGAACACTCTGCAAGCCTTTCCACTCCCAAAAACATGCACATGGAAGGAGCTGCTGCAAAAGCGATGCTGTGCTCGCTGCTGCTCCTCCTGAAGCTCTGGCTGCTAAATCTGAGGCTTTCCTTCCAATTTCAAGCTGCAAAGCACTTGCTGAATTGCAGGGAAAGTCCGGGAGGCATTTGCTGTGCTGGCACACTTTCTCCTTCCTAGACAGAGTGGAAAAGCTTTTCCCTGCCGTGTAGGCGACAAGAGACGCATTAGACGGGCATCCGGAGCTGTCCGAAGGTAAGCGCCTGTTGCCGGCCTCTTTCGGCACAAGCCCCCGCTCCGGAGCGCACCGCGGCCGGCCGGAGGCTCTCTGCCGGCGAAGGTGCCTCGTCTCCGGCAAGGAAGCCTCAGCCGCTTCTCCTGCACACGGAGAGCGTGCTAGCTGCTGAAACGTGAAGAAAGAAGCTGCAGAACACTGGCACTGAGCGTGCAGCTTTCCAGCGGAGAGAAAAAGCTACTTGAACACTCTGCAAGCCTTTCCACTCCCAAAAACATGCACATGGAAGGAGCTGCTGCAAAAGCGATGCTGTGCTCGCTGCTGCTCCTCCTGAAGCTCTGGCTGCTAAATCTGAGGCTTTCCTTCCAATTTCAAGCTGCAAAGCACTTGCTGAATTGCAGGGAAAGTCCGGGAGGCATTTGCTCTGCTGGCACACTTTCTCCTTCCTAGACAGAGTGGAAAAGCTTTTCCCTGCCGTGTAGGCGACAAGAGACGCATTAGACGGGCATCCGGAGCTGTCCGAAGGTAAGCGCCTGTTGCCGGCCTCTTTCGGCACAAGCCCCCGCTCCGGAGCGCACCGCGGCCGGCCGGAGGCTCTCTGCCGGCGAAGGTGCCTCGTCTCCGGCAAGGAAGCCTCAGCCGCTTCTCCTGCACACGGAGAGCGTGCTAGCTGCTGAAACGTGAAGAAAGAAGCTGCAGAACACTGGCACTGAGCGTGCAGCTTTCCAGCGGAGAGAAAAAGCTACTTGAACACTCTGCAAGCCTTTCCACTCCCAAAAACATGCACATGGAAGGAGCTGCTGCAAAAGCGATGCTGTGCTCGCTGCTGCTCCTCCTGAAGCTCTGGCTGCTAAATCTGAGGCTTTCCTTCCAATTTCAAGCTGCAAAGCACTTGCTGAATTGCAGGGAAAGTCCGGGAGGCATTTGCTCTGCTGGCACACTTTCTCCTTCCTAGACAGAGTGGAAAAGCTTTTCCCTGCCGTGTAGGCGACAAGAGACGCATTAGACGGGCATCCGGAGCTGTCCGAAGGTAAGCGCCTGTTCCGGGCCTCTTTCGGCACAAGCCCCCGCTCCGGAGCGCACCGCGGCCGGCCGGAGGCTCTCTGCCGGCGAAGGTGCCTCGTCTCCGGCAAGGAAGCCTCAGCCGCTTCTCCTGCACACGGAGAGCGTGCTAGCTGCTGAAACGTGAAGAAAGAAGCTGCAGAACACTGGCACTGAGCGTGCAGCTTTCCAGCGGAGAGAAAAAGCTACTTGAACACTCTGCAAGCCTTTCCACTCCCAAAAACATGCACATGGAAGGAGCTGCTGCAAAAGCGATGCTGTGCTCGCTGCTGCTCCTCCTGAAGCTCTGGCTGCTAAATCTGAGGCTTTCCTTCCAATTTCAAGCTGCAAAGCACTTGCTGAATTGCAGGGAAAGTCCGGGAGGCATTTGCTCTGCTGGCACACTTTCTCCTTCCTAGACAGAGTGGAAAAGCTTTTCCCTGCCGTGTAGGCGACAAGAGACGCATTAGACGGGCATCCGGAGCTGTCCGAAGGTAAGCGCCTGTTGCCGGCCTCTTTCGGCACAAGCCCCCGCTCCGGAGCGCACCGCGGCCGGCCGGAGGCTCTCTGCCGGCGAAGGTGCCTCGTCTCCGGCAAGGAAGCCTCAGCCGCTTCTCCTGCACACGGAGAGCGTGCTAGCTGCTGAAACGTGAAGAAAGAAGCTGCAGAACACTGGCACTGAGCGTGCAGCTTTCCAGCGGAGAGAAAAAGCTACTTGAACACTCTGCAAGCCTTTCCACTCCCAAAAACATGCACATGGAAGGAGCTGCTGCAAAAGCGATGCTGTGCTCGCTGCTGCTCCTCCTGAAGCTCTGGCTGCTAAATCTGAGGCTTTCCTTCCAATTTCAAGCTGCAAAGCACTTGCTGAATTGCAGGGAAAGTCCGGGAGGCATTTGCTCTGCTGGCACACTTTCTCCTTCCTAGACAGAGTGGAAAAGCTTTTCCCTGCCGTGTAGGCGACAAGAGACGCATTAGACGGGCATCCGGAGCTGTCCGAAGGTAAGCGCCTGTTCCGGGCCTCTTTCGGCACAAGCCCCCGCTCCGGAGCGCACCGCGGCCGGCCGGAGGCTCTCTGCCGGCGAAGGTGCCTCGTCTCCGGCAAGGAAGCCTCAGCCGCTTCTCCTGCACACGGAGAGCGTGCTAGCTGCTGAAACGTGAAGAAAGAAGCTGCAGAACACTGGCACTGAGCGTGCAGCTTTCCAGCGGAGAGAAAAAGCTACTTGAACACTCTGCAAGCCTTTCCACTCCCAAAAACATGCACATGGAAGGAGCTGCTGCAAAAGCGATGCTGTGCTCGCTGCTGCTCCTCCTGAAGCTCTGGCTGCTAAATCTGAGGCTTTCCTTCCAATTTCAAGCTGCAAAGCACTTGCTGAATTGCAGGGAAAGTCCGGGAGGCATTTGCTCTGCTGGCACACTTTCTCCTTCCTAGACAGAGTGGAAAAGCTTTTCCCTGCCGTGTAGGCGACAAGAGACGCATTAGACGGGCATCCGGAGCTGTCCGAAGGTAAGCGCCTGTTCCCGGCCTCTTTCGGCACAAGCCCCCGCTCCGGAGCGCACCGCGGCCGGCCGGAGGCTCTCTGCCGGCGAAGGTGCCTCGTCTCCGGCAAGGAAGCCTCAGCCGCTTCTCCTGCACACGGAGAGCGTGCTAGCTGCTGAAACGTGAAGAAAGAAGCTGCAGAACACTGGCACTGAGCGTGCAGCTTTCCAGCGGAGAGAAAAAGCTACTTGAACACTCTGCAAGCCTTTCCACTCCCAAAAACATGCACATGGAAGGAGCTGCTGCAAAAGCGATGCTGTGCTCGCTGCTGCTCCTCCTGAAGCTCTGGCTGCTAAATCTGAGGCTTTCCTTCCAATTTCAAGCTGCAAAGCACTTGCTGAATTGCAGGGAAAGTCCGGGAGGCATTTGCTCTGCTGGCACACTTTCTCCTTCCTAGACAGAGTGGAAAAGCTTTTCCCTGCCGTGTAGGCGACAAGAGACGCATTAGACGGGCATCCGGAGCTGTCCGAAGGTAAGCGCCTCTTCCCGGCCTCTTTCGGCACAAGCCCCCGCTCCGGAGCGCACCGCGGCCGGCCGGAGGCTCTCTGCCGGCGAAGGTGCCTCGTCTCCGGCAAGGAAGCCTCAGCCGCTTCTCCTGCACACGGAGAGCGTGCTAGCTGCTGAAACGTGAAGAAAGAAGCTGCAGAACACTGGCACTGAGCGTGCAGCTTTCCAGCGGAGAGAAAAAGCTACTTGAACACTCTGCAAGCCTTTCCACTCCCAAAAACATGCACATGGAAGGAGCTGCTGCAAAAGCGATGCTGTGCTCGCTGCTGCTCCTCCTGAAGCTCTGGCTGCTAAATCTGAGGCTTTCCTTCCAATTTCAAGCTGCAAAGCACTTGCTGAATTGCAGGGAAAGTCCGGGAGGCATTTGCTGTGCTGGCACACTTTCTCCTTCCTAGACAGAGTGGAAAAGCTTTTCCCTGCCGTGTAGGCGACAAGAGACGCATTAGACGGGCATCCGGAGCTGTCCGAAGGTAAGCGCCTGTTCCCGGCCTCTTTCGGCACAAGCCCCCGCTCCGGAGCGCACCGCGGCCGGCCGGAGGCTCTCTGCCGGCGAAGGTGCCTCGTCTCCGGCAAGGAAGCCTCAGCCGCTTCTCCTGCACACGGAGAGCGTGCTAGCTGCTGAAACGTGAAGAAAGAAGCTGCAGAACACTGGCACTGAGCGTGCAGCTTTCCAGCGGAGAGAAAAAGCTACTTGAACACTCTGCAAGCCTTTCCACTCCCAAAAACATGCACATGGAAGGAGCTGCTGCAAAAGCGATGCTGTGCTCGCTGCTGCTCCTCCTGAAGCTCTGGCTGCTAAATCTGAGGCTTTCCTTCCAATTTCAAGCTGCAAAGCACTTGCTGAATTGCAGGGAAAGTCCGGGAGGCATTTGCTCTGCTGGCACACTTTCTCCTTCCTAGACAGAGTGGAAAAGCTTTTCCCTGCCGTGTAGGCGACAAGAGACGCATTAGACGGGCATCCGGAGCTGTCCGAAGGTAAGCGCCTGTTCCCGGCCTCTTTCGGCACAAGCCCCCGCTCCGGAGCGCACCGCGGCCGGCCGGAGGCTCTCTGCCGGCGAAGGTGCCTCGTCTCCGGCAAGGAAGCCTCAGCCGCTTCTCCTGCACACGGAGAGCGTGCTAGCTGCTGAAACGTGAAGAAAGAAGCTGCAGAACACTGGCACTGAGCGTGCAGCTTTCCAGCGGAGAGAAAAAGCTACTTGAACACTCTGCAAGCCTTTCCACTCCCAAAAACATGCACATGGAAGGAGCTGCTGCAAAAGCGATGCTGTGCTCGCTGCTGCTCCTCCTGAAGCTCTGGCTGCTAAATCTGAGGCTTTCCTTCCAATTTCAAGCTGCAAAGCACTTGCTGAATTGCAGGGAAAGTCCGGGAGGCATTTGCTGTGCTGGCACACTTTCTCCTTCCTAGACAGAGTGGAAAAGCTTTTCCCTGCCGTGTAGGCGACAAGAGACGCATTAGACGGGCATCCGGAGCTGTCCGAAGGTAAGCGCCTGTTCCCGGCCTCTTTCGGCACAAGCCCCCGCTCCGGAGCGCACCGCGGCCGGCCGGAGGCTCTCTGCCGGCGAAGGTGCCTCGTCTCCGGCAAGGAAGCCTCAGCCGCTTCTCCTGCACACGGAGAGCGTGCTAGCTGCTGAAACGTGAAGAAAGAAGCTGCAGAACACTGGCACTGAGCGTGCAGCTTTCCAGCGGAGAGAAAAAGCTACTTGAACACTCTGCAAGCCTTTCCACTCCCAAAAACATGCACATGGAAGGAGCTGCTGCAAAAGCGATGCTGTGCTCGCTGCTGCTCCTCCTGAAGCTCTGGCTGCTAAATCTGAGGCTTTCCTTCCAATTTCAAGCTGCAAAGCACTTGCTGAATTGCAGGGAAAGTCCGGGAGGCATTTGCTCTGCTGGCACACTTTCTCCTTCCTAGACAGAGTGGAAAAGCTTTTCCCTGCCGTGTAGGCGACAAGAGACGCATTAGACGGGCATCCGGAGCTGTCCGAAGGTAAGCGCCTGTTCCCGGCCTCTTTCGGCACAAGCCCCCGCTCCGGAGCGCACCGCGGCCGGCCGGAGGCTCTCTGCCGGCGAAGGTGCCTCGTCTCCGGCAAGGAAGCCTCAGCCGCTTCTCCTGCACACGGAGAGCGTGCTAGCTGCTGAAACGTGAAGAAAGAAGCTGCAGAACACTGGCACTGAGCGTGCAGCTTTCCAGCGGAGAGAAAAAGCTACTTGAACACTCTGCAAGCCTTTCCACTCCCAAAAACATGCACATGGAAGGAGCTGCTGCAAAAGCGATGCTGTGCTCGCTGCTGCTCCTCCTGAAGCTCTGGCTGCTAAATCTGAGGCTTTCCTTCCAATTTCAAGCTGCAAAGCACTTGCTGAATTGCAGGGAAAGTCCGGGAGGCATTTGCTCTGCTGGCACACTTTCTCCTTCCTAGACAGAGTGGAAAAGCTTTTCCCTGCCGTGTAGGCGACAAGAGACGCATTAGACGGGCATCCGGAGCTGTCCGAAGGTAAGCGCCTGTTCCCGGCCTCTTTCGGCACAAGCCCCCGCTCCGGAGCGCACCGCGGCCGGCCGGAGGCTCTCTGCCGGCGAAGGTGCCTCGTCTCCGGCAAGGAAGCCTCAGCCGCTTCTCCTGCACACGGAGAGCGTGCTAGCTGCTGAAACGTGAAGAAAGAAGCTGCAGAACACTGGCACTGAGCGTGCAGCTTTCCAGCGGAGAGAAAAAGCTACTTGAACACTCTGCAAGCCTTTCCACTCCCAAAAACATGCACATGGAAGGAGCTGCTGCAAAAGCGATGCTGTGCTCGCTGCTGCTCCTCCTGAAGCTCTGGCTGCTAAATCTGAGGCTTTCCTTCCAATTTCAAGCTGCAAAGCACTTGCTGAATTGCAGGGAAAGTCCGGGAGGCATTTGCTCTGCTGGCACACTTTCTCCTTCCTAGACAGAGTGGAAAAGCTTTTCCCTGCCGTGTAGGCGACAAGAGACGCATTAGACGGGCATCCGGAGCTGTCCGAAGGTAAGCGCCTGTTCCCGGCCTCTTTCGGCACAAGCCCCCGCTCCGGAGCGCACCGCGGCCGGCCGGAGGCTCTCTGCCGGCGAAGGTGCCTCGTCTCCGGCAAGGAAGCCTCAGCCGCTTCTCCTGCACACGGAGAGCGTGCTAGCTGCTGAAACGTGAAGAAAGAAGCTGCAGAACACTGGCACTGAGCGTGCAGCTTTCCAGCGGAGAGAAAAAGCTACTTGAACACTCTGCAAGCCTTTCCACTCCCAAAAACATGCACATGGAAGGAGCTGCTGCAAAAGCGATGCTGTGCTCGCTGCTGCTCCTCCTGAAGCTCTGGCTGCTAAATCTGAGGCTTTCCTTCCAATTTCAAGCTGCAAAGCACTTGCTGAATTGCAGGGAAAGTCCGGGAGGCATTTGCTGTGCTGGCACACTTTCTCCTTCCTAGACAGAGTGGAAAAGCTTTTCCCTGCCGTGTAGGCGACAAGAGACGCATTAGACGGGCATCCGGAGCTGTCCGAAGGTAAGCGCCTGTTCCCGGCCTCTTTCGGCACAAGCCCCCGCTCCGGAGCGCACCGCGGCCGGCCGGAGGCTCTCTGCCGGCGAAGGTGCCTCGTCTCCGGCAAGGAAGCCTCAGCCGCTTCTCCTGCACACGGAGAGCGTGCTAGCTGCTGAAACGTGAAGAAAGAAGCTGCAGAACACTGGCACTGAGCGTGCAGCTTTCCAGCGGAGAGAAAAAGCTACTTGAACACTCTGCAAGCCTTTCCACTCCCAAAAACATGCACATGGAAGGAGCTGCTGCAAAAGCGATGCTGTGCTCGCTGCTGCTCCTCCTGAAGCTCTGGCTGCTAAATCTGAGGCTTTCCTTCCAATTTCAAGCTGCAAAGCACTTGCTGAATTGCAGGGAAAGTCCGGGAGGCATTTGCTCTGCTGGCACACTTTCTCCTTCCTAGACAGAGTGGAAAAGCTTTTCCCTGCCGTGTAGGCGACAAGAGACGCATTAGACGGGCATCCGGAGCTGTCCGAAGGTAAGCGCCTCTTCCCGGCCTCTTTCGGCACAAGCCCCCGCTCCGGAGCGCACCGCGGCCGGCCGGAGGCTCTCTGCCGGCGAAGGTGCCTCGTCTCCGGCAAGGAAGCCTCAGCCGCTTCTCCTGCACACGGAGAGCGTGCTAGCTGCTGAAACGTGAAGAAAGAAGCTGCAGAACACTGGCACTGAGCGTGCAGCTTTCCAGCGGAGAGAAAAAGCTACTTGAACACTCTGCAAGCCTTTCCACTCCCAAAAACATGCACATGGAAGGAGCTGCTGCAAAAGCGATGCTGTGCTCGCTGCTGCTCCTCCTGAAGCTCTGGCTGCTAAATCTGAGGCTTTCCTTCCAATTTCAAGCTGCAAAGCACTTGCTGAATTGCAGGGAAAGTCCGGGAGGCATTTGCTGTGCTGGCACACTTTCTCCTTCCTAGACAGAGTGGAAAAGCTTTTCCCTGCCGTGTAGGCGACAAGAGACGCATTAGACGGGCATCCGGAGCTGTCCGAAGGTAAGCGCCTGTTCCCGGCCTCTTTCGGCACAAGCCCCCGCTCCGGAGCGCACCGCGGCCGGCCGGAGGCTCTCTGCCGGCGAAGGTGCCTCGTCTCCGGCAAGGAAGCCTCAGCCGCTTCTCCTGCACACGGAGAGCGTGCTAGCTGCTGAAACGTGAAGAAAGAAGCTGCAGAACACTGGCACTGAGCGTGCAGCTTTCCAGCGGAGAGAAAAAGCTACTTGAACACTCTGCAAGCCTTTCCACTCCCAAAAACATGCACATGGAAGGAGCTGCTGCAAAAGCGATGCTGTGCTCGCTGCTGCTCCTCCTGAAGCTCTGGCTGCTAAATCTGAGGCTTTCCTTCCAATTTCAAGCTGCAAAGCACTTGCTGAATTGCAGGGAAAGTCCGGGAGGCATTTGCTGTGCTGGCACACTTTCTCCTTCCTAGACAGAGTGGAAAAGCTTTTCCCTGCCGTGTAGGCGACAAGAGACGCATTAGACGGGCATCCGGAGCTGTCCGAAGGTAAGCGCCTGTTCCCGGCCTCTTTCGGCACAAGCCCCCGCTCCGGAGCGCACCGCGGCCGGCCGGAGGCTCTCTGCCGGCGAAGGTGCCTCGTCTCCGGCAAGGAAGCCTCAGCCGCTTCTCCTGCACACGGAGAGCGTGCTAGCTGCTGAAACGTGAAGAAAGAAGCTGCAGAACACTGGCACTGAGCGTGCAGCTTTCCAGCGGAGAGAAAAAGCTACTTGAACACTCTGCAAGCCTTTCCACTCCCAAAAACATGCACATGGAAGGAGCTGCTGCAAAAGCGATGCTGTGCTCGCTGCTGCTCCTCCTGAAGCTCTGGCTGCTAAATCTGAGGCTTTCCTTCCAATTTCAAGCTGCAAAGCACTTGCTGAATTGCAGGGAAAGTCCGGGAGGCATTTGCTGTGCTGGCACACTTTCTCCTTCCTAGACAGAGTGGAAAAGCTTTTCCCTGCCGTGTAGGCGACAAGAGACGCATTAGACGGGCATCCGGAGCTGTCCGAAGGTAAGCGCCTGTTCCCGGCCTCTTTCGGCACAAGCCCCCGCTCCGGAGCGCACCGCGGCCGGCCGGAGGCTCTCTGCCGGCGAAGGTGCCTCGTCTCCGGCAAGGAAGCCTCAGCCGCTTCTCCTGCACACGGAGAGCGTGCTAGCTGCTGAAACGTGAAGAAAGAAGCTGCAGAACACTGGCACTGAGCGTGCAGCTTTCCAGCGGAGAGAAAAAGCTACTTGAACACTCTGCAAGCCTTTCCACTCCCAAAAACATGCACATGGAAGGAGCTGCTGCAAAAGCGATGCTGTGCTCGCTGCTGCTCCTCCTGAAGCTCTGGCTGCTAAATCTGAGGCTTTCCTTCCAATTTCAAGCTGCAAAGCACTTGCTGAATTGCAGGGAAAGTCCGGGAGGCATTTGCTCTGCTGGCACACTTTCTCCTTCCTAGACAGAGTGGAAAAGCTTTTCCCTGCCGTGTAGGCGACAAGAGACGCATTAGACGGGCATCCGGAGCTGTCCGAAGGTAAGCGCCTCTTCCCGGCCTCTTTCGGCACAAGCCCCCGCTCCGGAGCGCACCGCGGCCGGCCGGAGGCTCTCTGCCGGCGAAGGTGCCTCGTCTCCGGCAAGGAAGCCTCAGCCGCTTCTCCTGCACACGGAGAGCGTGCTAGCTGCTGAAACGTGAAGAAAGAAGCTGCAGAACACTGGCACTGAGCGTGCAGCTTTCCAGCGGAGAGAAAAAGCTACTTGAACACTCTGCAAGCCTTTCCACTCCCAAAAACATGCACATGGAAGGAGCTGCTGCAAAAGCGATGCTGTGCTCGCTGCTGCTCCTCCTGAAGCTCTGGCTGCTAAATCTGAGGCTTTCCTTCCAATTTCAAGCTGCAAAGCACTTGCTGAATTGCAGGGAAAGTCCGGGAGGCATTTGCTCTGCTGGCACACTTTCTCCTTCCTAGACAGAGTGGAAAAGCTTTTCCCTGCCGTGTAGGCGACAAGAGACGCATTAGACGGGCATCCGGAGCTGTCCGAAGGTAAGCGCCTCTTCCCGGCCTCTTTCGGCACAAGCCCCCGCTCCGGAGCGCACCGCGGCCGGCAGGATGCTCTCTGCCGGCGAAGGTGCCGCTTCTCATGCAAGGAAGCCTCAGCCGCTTCTCCTGCACACGGAGAGCGTGCTAGCTGCTGAAACGTGAAGAAAGAAGCTGCAGAACACTGGCACTGAGCGTGCAGCTTTCCAGCGGAGAGAAAAAGCTACTTGAACACTCTGCAAGCCTTTCCACTCCCAAAAACATGCACATGGAAGGAGCTGCTGCAAAAGCGATGCTGTGCTCGCTGCTGCTCCTCCTGAAGCTCTGGCTGCTAAATCTGAGGCTTTCCTTCCAATTTCAAGCTGCAAAGCACTTGCTGAATTGCAGGGAAAGTCCGGGAGGCATTTGCTCTGCTGGCACACTTTCTCCTTCCTAGACAGAGTGGAAAAGCTTTTCCCTGCCGTGTAGGCGACAAGAGACGCATTAGACGGGCATCCGGAGCTGTCCGAAGGTAAGCGCCTGTTCCCGGCCTCTTTCGGCACAAGCCCCCGCTCCGGAGCGCACCGCGGCCGGCCGGAGGCTCTCTGCCGGCGAAGGTGCCGCTTCTCATGCAAGGAAGCCTCAGCCGCTTCTCCTGCACACGGAGAGCGTGCTAGCTGCTGAAACGTGAAGAAAGAAGCTGCAGAACACTGGCACTGAGCGTGCAGCTTTCCAGCGGAGAGAAAAAGCTACTTGAACACTCTGCAAGCCTTTCCACTCCCAAAAACATGCACATGGAAGGAGCTGCTGCAAAAGCGATGCTGTGCTCGCTGCTGCTCCTCCTGAAGCTCTGGCTGCTAAATCTGAGGCTTTCCTTCCAATTTCAAGCTGCAAAGCACTTGCTGAATTGCAGGGAAAGTCCGGGAGCCATTTGCTGTGCTGGCACACTTTCTCCTTCCTAGACAGAGTGGAAAAGCTTTTCCCTGCCGTGTAGGCGACAAGAGACGCATTAGACGGGCATCCGGAGCTGTCCGAAGGTAAGCGCCTGTTGCCGGCCTCTTTCGGCACAAGCCCCCGCTCCGGAGCGCACCGCGGCCGGCCGGAGGCTCTCTGCCGGCGAAGGTGCCTCGTCTCCGGCAAGGAAGCCTCAGCCGCTTCTCCTGCACACGGAGAGCGTGCTAGCTGCTGAAACGTGAAGAAAGAAGCTGCAGAACACTGGCACTGAGCGTGCAGCTTTCCAGCGGAGAGAAAAAGCTACTTGAACACTCTGCAAGCCTTTCCACTCCCAAAAACATGCACATGGAAGGAGCTGCTGCAAAAGCGATGCTGTGCTCGCTGCTGCTCCTCCTGAAGCTCTGGCTGCTAAATCTGAGGCTTTCCTTCCAATTTCAAGCTGCAAAGCACTTGCTGAATTGCAGGGAAAGTCCGGGAGGCATTTGCTCTGCTGGCACACTTTCTCCTTCCTAGACAGAGTGGAAAAGCTTTTCCCTGCCGTGTAGGCGACAAGAGACGCATTAGACGGGCATCCGGAGCTGTCCGAAGGTAAGCGCCTGTTGCCGGCCTCTTTCGGCACAAGCAACCGCTCCGGAGCGCACCGCGGCCGGCCGGAGGCTCTCTGCCGGCGAAGGTGCCTCGTCTCCGGCAAGGAAGCCTCAGCCGCTTCTCCTGCACACGGAGAGCGTGCTAGCTGCTGAAACGTGAAGAAAGAAGCTGCAGAACACTGGCACTGAGCGTGCAGCTTTCCAGCGGAGAGAAAAAGCTACTTGAACACTCTGCAAGCCTTTCCACTCCCAAAAACATGCACATGGAAGGAGCTGCTGCAAAAGCGATGCTGTGCTCGCTGCTGCTCCTCCTGAAGCTCTGGCTGCTAAATCTGAGGCTTTCCTTCCAATTTCAAGCTGCAAAGCACTTGCTGAATTGCAGGGAAAGTCCGGGAGGCATTTGCTCTGCTGGCACACTTTCTCCTTCCTAGACAGAGTGGAAAAGCTTTTCCCTGCCGTGTAGGCGACAAGAGACGCATTAGACGGGCATCCGGAGCTGTCCGAAGGTAAGCGCCTCTTCCCGGCCTCTTTCGGCACAAGCCCCCGCTCCGGAGCGCACCGCGGCCGGCCGGAGGCTCTCTGCCGGCGAAGGTGCCTCGTCTCCGGCAAGGAAGCCTCAGCCGCTTCTCCTGCACACGGAGAGCGTGCTAGCTGCTGAAACGTGAAGAAAGAAGCTGCAGAACACTGGCACTGAGCGTGCAGCTTTCCAGCGGAGAGAAAAAGCTACTTGAACACTCTGCAAGCCTTTCCACTCCCAAAAACATGCACATGGAAGGAGCTGCTGCAAAAGCGATGCTGTGCTCGCTGCTGCTCCTCCTGAAGCTCTGGCTGCTAAATCTGAGGCTTTCCTTCCAATTTCAAGCTGCAAAGCACTTGCTGAATTGCAGGGAAAGTCCGGGAGGCATTTGCTCTGCTGGCACACTTTCTCCTTCCTAGACAGAGTGGAAAAGCTTTTCCCTGCCGTGTAGGCGACAAGAGACGCATTAGACGGGCATCCGGAGCTGTCCGAAGGTAAGCGCCTGTTGCCGGCCTCTTTCGGCACAAGCCCCCGCTCCGGAGCGCACCGCGGCCGGCCGGAGGCTCTCTGCCGGCGAAGGTGCCTCGTCTCCGGCAAGGAAGCCTCAGCCGCTTCTCCTGCACACGGAGAGCGTGCTAGCTGCTGAAACGTGAAGAAAGAAGCTGCAGAACACTGGCACTGAGCGTGCAGCTTTCCAGCGGAGAGAAAAAGCTACTTGAACACTCTGCAAGCCTTTCCACTCCCAAAAACATGCACATGGAAGGAGCTGCTGCAAAAGCGATGCTGTGCTCGCTGCTGCTCCTCCTGAAGCTCTGGCTGCTAAATCTGAGGCTTTCCTTCCAATTTCAAGCTGCAAAGCACTTGCTGAATTGCAGGGAAAGTCCGGGAGGCATTTGCTCTGCTGGCACACTTTCTCCTTCCTAGACAGAGTGGAAAAGCTTTTCCCTGCCGTGTAGGCGACAAGAGACGCATTAGACGGGCATCCGGAGCTGTCCGAAGGTAAGCGCCTGTTCCCGGCCTCTTTCGGCACAAGCCCCCGCTCCGGAGCGCACCGCGGCCGGCCGGAGGCTCTCTGCCGGCGAAGGTGCCGCTTCTCCGGCAAGGAAGCCTCAGCCGCTTCTCCTGCACACGGAGAGCGTGCTAGCTGCTGAAACGTGAAGAAAGAAGCTGCAGAACACTGGCACTGAGCGTGCAGCTTTCCAGCGGAGAGAAAAAGCTACTTGAACACTCTGCAAGCCTTTCCACTCCCAAAAACATGCACATGGAAGGAGCTGCTGCAAAAGCGATGCTGTGCTCGCTGCTGCTCCTCCTGAAGCTCTGGCTGCTAAATCTGAGGCTTTCCTTCCAATTTCAAGCTGCAAAGCACTTGCTGAATTGCAGGGAAAGTCCGGGAGGCATTTGCTGTGCTGGCACACTTTCTCCTTCCTAGACAGAGTGGAAAAGCTTTTCCCTGCCGTGTAGGCGACAAGAGACGCATTAGACGGGCATCCGGAGCTGTCCGAAGGTAAGCGCCTCTTCCCGGCCTCTTTCGGCACAAGCCCCCGCTCCGGAGCGCACCGCGGCCGGCCGGAGGCTCTCTGCCGGCGAAGGTGCCGCTTCTCCGGCAAGGAAGCCTCAGCCGCTTCTCCTGCACACGGAGAGCGTGCTAGCTGCTGAAACGTGAAGAAAGAAGCTGCAGAACACTGGCACTGAGCGTGCAGCTTTCCAGCGGAGAGAAAAAGCTACTTGAACACTCTGCAAGCCTTTCCACTCCCAAAAACATGCACATGGAAGGAGCTGCTGCAAAAGCGATGCTGTGCTCGCTGCTGCTCCTCCTGAAGCTCTGGCTGCTAAATCTGAGGCTTTCCTTCCAATTTCAAGCTGCAAAGCACTTGCTGAATTGCAGGGAAAGTCCGGGATGCATTTGCTGTGCTGGCACACTTTCTCCTTCCTAGACAGAGTGGAAAAGCTTTTCCCTGCCGTGTAGGCGACAAGAGACGCATTAGACGGGCATCCGGAGCTGTCCGAAGGTAAGCGCCTCTTCCCGGCCTCTTTCGGCACAAGCCCCCGCTCCGGAGCGCACCGCGGCCGGCCGGAGGCTCTCTGCCGGCGAAGGTGCCTCGTCTCCGGCAAGGAAGCCTCAGCCGCTTCTCCTGCACACGGAGAGCGTGCTAGCTGCTGAAACGTGAAGAAAGAAGCTGCAGAACACTGGCACTGAGCGTGCAGCTTTCCAGCGGAGAGAAAAAGCTACTTGAACACTCTGCAAGCCTTTCCACTCCCAAAAACATGCACATGGAAGGAGCTGCTGCAAAAGCGATGCTGTGCTCGCTGCTGCTCCTCCTGAAGCTCTGGCTGCTAAATCTGAGGCTTTCCTTCCAATTTCAAGCTGCAAAGCACTTGCTGAATTGCAGGGAAAGTCCGGGAGGCATTTGCTCTGCTGGCACACTTTCTCCTTCCTAGACAGAGTGGAAAAGCTTTTCCCTGCCGTGTAGGCGACAAGAGACGCATTAGACGGGCATCCGGAGCTGTCCGAAGGTAAGCGCCTGTTCCGGGCCTCTTTCGGCACAAGCCCCCGCTCCGGAGCGCACCGCGGCCGGCCGGAGGCTCTCTGCCGGCGAAGGTGCCTCGTCTCCGGCAAGGAAGCCTCAGCCGCTTCTCCTGCACACGGAGAGCGTGCTAGCTGCTGAAACGTGAAGAAAGAAGCTGCAGAACACTGGCACTGAGCGTGCAGCTTTCCAGCGGAGAGAAAAAGCTACTTGAACACTCTGCAAGCCTTTCCACTCCCAAAAACATGCACATGGAAGGAGCTGCTGCAAAAGCGATGCTGTGCTCGCTGCTGCTCCTCCTGAAGCTCTGGCTGCTAAATCTGAGGCTTTCCTTCCAATTTCAAGCTGCAAAGCACTTGCTGAATTGCAGGGAAAGTCCGGGAGGCATTTGCTCTGCTGGCACACTTTCTCCTTCCTAGACAGAGTGGAAAAGCTTTTCCCTGCCGTGTAGGCGACAAGAGACGCATTAGACGGGCATCCGGAGCTGTCCGAAGGTAAGCGCCTGTTCCCGGCCTCTTTCGGCACAAGCCCCCGCTCCGGAGCGCACCGCGGCCGGCCGGAGGCTCTCTGCCGGCGAAGGTGCCTCGTCTCCGGCAAGGAAGCCTCAGCCGCTTCTCCTGCACACGGAGAGCGTGCTAGCTGCTGAAACGTGAAGAAAGAAGCTGCAGAACACTGGCACTGAGCGTGCAGCTTTCCAGCGGAGAGAAAAAGCTACTTGAACACTCTGCAAGCCTTTCCACTCCCAAAAACATGCACATGGAAGGAGCTGCTGCAAAAGCGATGCTGTGCTCGCTGCTGCTCCTCCTGAAGCTCTGGCTGCTAAATCTGAGGCTTTCCTTCCAATTTCAAGCTGCAAAGCACTTGCTGAATTGCAGGGAAAGTCCGGGAGGCATTTGCTCTGCTGGCACACTTTCTCCTTCCTAGACAGAGTGGAAAAGCTTTTCCCTGCCGTGTAGGCGACAAGAGACGCATTAGACGGGCATCCGGAGCTGTCCGAAGGTAAGCGCCTGTTCCCGGCCTCTTTCGGCACAAGCCCCCGCTCCGGAGCGCACCGCGGCCGGCCGGAGGCTCTCTGCCGGCGAAGGTGCCGCTTCTCCGGCAAGGAAGCCTCAGCCGCTTCTCCTGCACACGGAGAGCGTGCTAGCTGCTGAAACGTGAAGAAAGAAGCTGCAGAACACTGGCACTGAGCCTGCAGCTTTCCAGCGGAGAGAAAAAGCTACTTGAACACTCTGCAAGCCTTTCCACTCCCAAAAACATGCACATGGAAGGAGCTGCTGCAAAAGTGATGCTGTGCTCGCTGCTGCTCCTCCTGAAGCTCTGGCTGCTAAATCTGAGGCTTTCCTTCCAATTTCAAGCTGCAAAGCACTTGCTGAATTGCAGGGAAAGTCCGGGAGGCATTTGCTCTGCTGGCACACTTTCTCCTTCCTAGACAGAGTGGAAAAGCTTTTCCCTGCCGTGTAGGCGACAAGAGACGCATTAGACGGGCATCCGGAGCTGTCCGAAGGTAAGCGCCTGTTGCCGGCCTCTTTCGGCACAAGCCCCCGCTCCGGAGCGCACCGCGGCCGGCCGGAGGCTCTCTGCCGGCGAAGGTGCCTCGTCTCCGGCAAGGAAGCCTCAGCCGCTTCTCCTGCACACGGAGAGCGTGCTAGCTGCTGAAACGTGAAGAAAGAAGCTGCAGAACACTGGCACTGAGCGTGCAGCTTTCCAGCGGAGAGAAAAAGCTACTTGAACACTCTGCAAGCCTTTCCACTCCCAAAAACATGCACATGGAAGGAGCTGCTGCAAAAGCGATGCTGTGCTCGCTGCTGCTCCTCCTGAAGCTCTGGCTGCTAAATCTGAGGCTTTCCTTCCAATTTCAAGCTGCAAAGCACTTGCTGAATTGCAGGGAAAGTCCGGGAGGCATTTGCTCTGCTGGCACACTTTCTCCTTCCTAGACAGAGTGGAAAAGCTTTTCCCTGCCGTGTAGGCGACAAGAGACGCATTAGACGGGCATCCGGAGCTGTCCGAAGGTAAGCGCCTGTTCCCGGCCTCTTTCGGCACAAGCCCCCGCTCCGGAGCGCACCGCGGCCGGCCGGAGGCTCTCTGCCGGCGAAGGTGCCGCTTCTCCGGCAAGGAAGCCTCAGCCGCTTCTCCTGCACACGGAGAGCGTGCTAGCTGCTGAAACGTGAAGAAAGAAGCTGCAGAACACTGGCACTGAGCGTGCAGCTTTCCAGCGGAGAGAAAAAGCTACTTGAACACTCTGCAAGCCTTTCCACTCCCAAAAACATGCACATGGAAGGAGCTGCTGCAAAAGCGATGCTGTGCTCGCTGCTGCTCCTCCTGAAGCTCTGGCTGCTAAATCTGAGGCTTTCCTTCCAATTTCAAGCTGCAAAGCACTTGCTGAATTGCAGGGAAAGTCCGGGATGCATTTGCTGTGCTGGCACACTTTCTCCTTCCTAGACAGAGTGGAAAAGCTTTTCCCTGCCGTGTAGGCGACAAGAGACGCATTAGACGGGCATCCGGAGCTGTCCGAAGGTAAGCGCCTCTTCCCGGCCTCTTTCGGCACAAGCCCCCGCTCCGGAGCGCACCGCGGCCGGCCGGAGGCTCTCTGCCGGCGAAGGTGCCTCGTCTCCGGCAAGGAAGCCTCAGCCGCTTCTCCTGCACACGGAGAGCGTGCTAGCTGCTGAAACGTGAAGAAAGAAGCTGCAGAACACTGGCACTGAGCGTGCAGCTTTCCAGCGGAGAGAAAAAGCTACTTGAACACTCTGCAAGCCTTTCCACTCCCAAAAACATGCACATGGAAGGAGCTGCTGCAAAAGCGATGCTGTGCTCGCTGCTGCTCCTCCTGAAGCTCTGGCTGCTAAATCTGAGGCTTTCCTTCCAATTTCAAGCTGCAAAGCACTTGCTGAATTGCAGGGAAAGTCCGGGAGGCATTTGCTCTGCTGGCACACTTTCTCCTTCCTAGACAGAGTGGAAAAGCTTTTCCCTGCCGTGTAGGCGACAAGAGACGCATTAGACGGGCATCCGGAGCTGTCCGAAGGTAAGCGCCTGTTGCCGGCCTCTTTCGGCACAAGCCCCCGCTCCGGAGCGCACCGCGGCCGGCCGGAGGCTCTCTGCCGGCGAAGGTGCCTCGTCTCCGGCAAGGAAGCCTCAGCCGCTTCTCCTGCACACGGAGAGCGTGCTAGCTGCTGAAACGTGAAGAAAGAAGCTGCAGAACACTGGCACTGAGCGTGCAGCTTTCCAGCGGAGAGAAAAAGCTACTTGAACACTCTGCAAGCCTTTCCACTCCCAAAAACATGCACATGGAAGGAGCTGCTGCAAAAGCGATGCTGTGCTCGCTGCTGCTCCTCCTGAAGCTCTGGCTGCTAAATCTGAGGCTTTCCTTCCAATTTCAAGCTGCAAAGCACTTGCTGAATTGCAGGGAAAGTCCGGGAGGCATTTGCTCTGCTGGCACACTTTCTCCTTCCTAGACAGAGTGGAAAAGCTTTTCCCTGCCGTGTAGGCGACAAGAGACGCATTAGACGGGCATCCGGAGCTGTCCGAAGGTAAGCGCCTCTTCCCGGCCTCTTTCGGCACAAGCCCCCGCTCCGGAGCGCACCGCGGCCGGCCGGAGGCTCTCTGCCGGCGAAGGTGCCTCGTCTCCGGCAAGGAAGCCTCAGCCGCTTCTCCTGCACACGGAGAGCGTGCTAGCTGCTGAAACGTGAAGAAAGAAGCTGCAGAACACTGGCACTGAGCGTGCAGCTTTCCAGCGGAGAGAAAAAGCTACTTGAACACTCTGCAAGCCTTTCCACTCCCAAAAACATGCACATGGAAGGAGCTGCTGCAAAAGCGATGCTGTGCTCGCTGCTGCTCCTCCTGAAGCTCTGGCTGCTAAATCTGAGGCTTTCCTTCCAATTTCAAGCTGCAAAGCACTTGCTGAATTGCAGGGAAAGTCCGGGAGGCATTTGCTGTGCTGGCACACTTTCTCCTTCCTAGACAGAGTGGAAAAGCTTTTCCCTGCCGTGTAGGCGACAAGAGACGCATTAGACGGGCATCCGGAGCTGTCCGAAGGTAAGCGCCTCTTCCCGGCCTCTTTCGGCACAAGCCCCCGCTCCGGAGCGCACCGCGGCCGGCCGGAGGCTCTCTGCCGGCGAAGGTGCCGCTTCTCCGGCAAGGAAGCCTCAGCCGCTTCTCCTGCACACGGAGAGCGTGCTAGCTGCTGAAACGTGAAGAAAGAAGCTGCAGAACACTGGCACTGAGCGTGCAGCTTTCCAGCGGAGAGAAAAAGCTACTTGAACACTCTGCAAGCCTTTCCACTCCCAAAAACATGCACATGGAAGGAGCTGCTGCAAAAGCGATGCTGTGCTCGCTGCTGCTCCTCCTGAAGCTCTGGCTGCTAAATCTGAGGCTTTCCTTCCAATTTCAAGCTGCAAAGCACTTGCTGAATTGCAGGGAAAGTCCGGGATGCATTTGCTGTGCTGGCACACTTTCTCCTTCCTAGACAGAGTGGAAAAGCTTTTCCCTGCCGTGTAGGCGACAAGAGACGCATTAGACGGGCATCCGGAGCTGTCCGAAGGTAAGCGCCTGTTCCCGGCCTCTTTCGGCACAAGCCCCCGCTCCGGAGCGCACCGCGGCCGGCCGGAGGCTCTCTGCCGGCGAAGGTGCCTCGTCTCCGGCAAGGAAGCCTCAGCCGCTTCTCCTGCACACGGAGAGCGTGCTAGCTGCTGAAACGTGAAGAAAGAAGCTGCAGAACACTGGCACTGAGCGTGCAGCTTTCCAGCGGAGAGAAAAAGCTACTTGAACACTCTGCAAGCCTTTCCACTCCCAAAAACATGCACATGGAAGGAGCTGCTGCAAAAGCGATGCTGTGCTCGCTGCTGCTCCTCCTGAAGCTCTGGCTGCTAAATCTGAGGCTTTCCTTCCAATTTCAAGCTGCAAAGCACTTGCTGAATTGCAGGGAAAGTCCGGGAGGCATTTGCTCTGCTGGCACACTTTCTCCTTCCTAGACAGAGTGGAAAAGCTTTTCCCTGCCGTGTAGGCGACAAGAGACGCATTAGACGGGCATCCGGAGCTGTCCGAAGGTAAGCGCCTGTTGCCGGCCTCTTTCGGCACAAGCCCCCGCTCCGGAGCGCACCGCGGCCGGCCGGAGGCTCTCTGCCGGCGAAGGTGCCTCGTCTCCGGCAAGGAAGCCTCAGCCGCTTCTCCTGCACACGGAGAGCGTGCTAGCTGCTGAAACGTGAAGAAAGAAGCTGCAGAACACTGGCACTGAGCGTGCAGCTTTCCAGCGGAGAGAAAAAGCTACTTGAACACTCTGCAAGCCTTTCCACTCCCAAAAACATGCACATGGAAGGAGCTGCTGCAAAAGCGATGCTGTGCTCGCTGCTGCTCCTCCTGAAGCTCTGGCTGCTAAATCTGAGGCTTTCCTTCCAATTTCAAGCTGCAAAGCACTTGCTGAATTGCAGGGAAAGTCCGGGAGGCATTTGCTCTGCTGGCACACTTTCTCCTTCCTAGACAGAGTGGAAAAGCTTTTCCCTGCCGTGTAGGCGACAAGAGACGCATTAGACGGGCATCCGGAGCTGTCCGAAGGTAAGCGCCTCTTCCCGGCCTCTTTCGGCACAAGCCCCCGCTCCGGAGCGCACCGCGGCCGGCAGGATGCTCTCTGCCGGCGAAGGTGCCGCTTCTCATGCAAGGAAGCCTCAGCCGCTTCTCCTGCACACGGAGAGCGTGCTAGCTGCTGAAACGTGAAGAAAGAAGCTGCAGAACACTGGCACTGAGCGTGCAGCTTTCCAGCGGAGAGAAAAAGCTACTTGAACACTCTGCAAGCCTTTCCACTCCTAAAAACATGCACATGGAAGGAGCTGCTGCAAAAGCGATGCTGTGCTCGCTGCTGCTCCTCCTGAAGCTCTGGCTGCTAAATCTGAGGCTTTCCTTCCAATTTCAAGCTGCAAAGCACTTGCTGAATTGCAGGGAAAGTCCGGGAGGCATTTGCTCTGCTGGCACACTTTCTCCTTCCTAGACAGAGTGGAAAAGCTTTTCCCTGCCGTGTAGGCGACAAGAGACGCATTAGACGGGCATCCGGAGCTGTCCGAAGGTAAGCGCCTGTTCCCGGCCTCTTTCGGCACAAGCCCCCGCTCCGGAGCGCACCGCGGCCGGCAGGATGCTCTCTGCCGGCGAAGGTGCCGCTTCTCATGCAAGGAAGCCTCAGCCGCTTCTCCTGCACACGGAGAGCGTGCTAGCTGCTGAAACGTGAAGAAAGAAGCTGCAGAACACTGGCACTGAGCGTGCAGCTTTCCAGCGGAGAGAAAAAGCTACTTGAACACTCTGCAAGCCTTTCCACTCCCAAAAACATGCACATGGAAGGAGCTGCTGCAAAAGCGATGCTGTGCTCGCTGCTGCTCCTCCTGAAGCTCTGGCTGCTAAATCTGAGGCTTTCCTTCCAATTTCAAGCTGCAAAGCACTTGCTGAATTGCAGGGAAAGTCCGGGAGCCATTTGCTGTGCTGGCACACTTTCTCCTTCCTAGACAGAGTGGAAAAGCTTTTCCCTGCCGTGTAGGCGACAAGAGACGCATTAGACGGGCATCCGGAGCTGTCCGAAGGTAAGCGCCTGTTGCCGGCCTCTTTCGGCACAAGCCCCCGCTCCGGAGCGCACCGCGGCCGGCCGGAGGCTCTCTGCCGGCGAAGGTGCCTCGTCTCCGGCAAGGAAGCCTCAGCCGCTTCTCCTGCACACGGAGAGCGTGCTAGCTGCTGAAACGTGAAGAAAGAAGCTGCAGAACACTGGCACTGAGCGTGCAGCTTTCCAGCGGAGAGAAAAAGCTACTTGAACACTCTGCAAGCCTTTCCACTCCCAAAAACATGCACATGGAAGGAGCTGCTGCAAAAGCGATGCTGTGCTCGCTGCTGCTCCTCCTGAAGCTCTGGCTGCTAAATCTGAGGCTTTCCTTCCAATTTCAAGCTGCAAAGCACTTGCTGAATTGCAGGGAAAGTCCGGGAGGCATTTGCTGTGCTGGCACACTTTCTCCTTCCTAGACAGAGTGGAAAAGCTTTTCCCTGCCGTGTAGGCGACAAGAGACGCATTAGACGGGCATCCGGAGCTGTCCGAAGGTAAGCGCCTCTTCCCGGCCTCTTTCGGCACAAGCCCCCGCTCCGGAGCGCACCGCGGCCGGCAGGAGGCTCTCTGCCGGCGAAGGTGCCGCTTCTCATGCAAGGAAGCCTCAGCCGCTTCTCCTGCACACGGAGAGCGTGCTAGCTGCTGAAACGTGAAGAAAGAAGCTGCAGAACACTGGCACTGAGCCTGCAGCTTTCCAGCGGAGAGAAAAAGCTACTTGAACACTCTGCAAGCCTTTCCACTCCCAAAAACATGCACATGGAAGGAGCTGCTGCAAAAGTGATGCTGTGCTCGCTGCTGCTCCTCCTGAAGCTCTGGCTGCTAAATCTGAGGCTTTCCTTCCAATTTCAAGCTGCAAAGCACTTGCTGAATTGCAGGGAAAGTCCGGGAGCCATTTGCTGTGCTGGCACACTTTCTCCTTCCTAGACAGAGTGGAAAAGCTTTTCCCTGCCGTGTAGGCGACAAGAGACGCATTAGACGGGCATCCGGAGCTGTCCGAAGGTAAGCGCCTCTTCCCGGCCTCTTTCGGCACAAGCCCCCGCTCCGGAGCGCACCGCGGCCGGCCGGAGGCTCTCTGCCGGCGAAGGTGCCTCGTCTCCGGCAAGGAAGCCTCAGCCGCTTCTCCTGCACACGGAGAGCGTGCTAGCTGCTGAAACGTGAAGAAAGAAGCTGCAGAACACTGGCACTGAGCGTGCAGCTTTCCAGCGGAGAGAAAAAGCTACTTGAACACTCTGCAAGCCTTTCCACTCCCAAAAACATGCACATGGAAGGAGCTGCTGCAAAAGCGATGCTGTGCTCGCTGCTGCTCCTCCTGAAGCTCTGGCTGCTAAATCTGAGACTTTCCTTCCAATTTCAAGCTGCAAAGCACTTGCTGAATTGCAGGGAAAGTCCGGGAGGCATTTGCTGTGCTGGCACACTTTCTCCTTCCTAGACAGAGTGGAAAAGCTTTTCCCTGCCGTGTAGGCGACAAGAGACGCATTAGACGGGCATCCGGAGCTGTCCGAAGGTAAGCGCCTCTTCCCGGCCTCTTTCGGCACAAGCCCCCGCTCCGGAGCGCACCGCGGCCGGCCGGAGGCTCTCTGCCGGCGAAGGTGCCGCTTCTCCGGCAAGGAAGCCTCAGCCGCTTCTCCTGCACACGGAGAGCGTGCTAGCTGCTGAAACGTGAAGAAAGAAGCTGCAGAACACTGGCACTGAGCGTGCAGCTTTCCAGCGGAGAGAAAAAGCTACTTGAACACTCTGCAAGCCTTTCCACTCCCAAAAACATGCACATGGAAGGAGCTGCTGCAAAAGCGATGCTGTGCTCGCTGCTGCTCCTCCTGAAGCTCTGGCTGCTAAATCTGAGGCTTTCCTTCCAATTTCAAGCTGCAAAGCACTTGCTGAATTGCAGGGAAAGTCCGGGAGGCATTTGCTGTGCTGGCAGACTTTCTCCTTCCTAGACAGAGTGGAAAAGCTTTTCCCTGCCGTGTAGGCGACAAGAGACGCATTAGACGGGCATCCGGAGCTGTCCGAAGGTAAGCGCCTGTTGCCGGCCTCTTTCGGCACAAGCCCCCGCTCCGGAGCGCACCGCGGCCGGCCGGAGGCTCTCTGCCGGCGAAGGTGCCTCGTCTCCGGCAAGGAAGCCTCAGCCGCTTCTCCTGCACACGGAGAGCGTGCTAGCTGCTGAAACGTGAAGAAAGAAGCTGCAGAACACTGGCACTGAGCGTGCAGCTTTCCAGCGGAGAGAAAAAGCTACTTGAACACTCTGCAAGCCTTTCCACTCCCAAAAACATGCACATGGAAGGAGCTGCTGCAAAAGCGATGCTGTGCTCGCTGCTGCTCCTCCTGAAGCTCTGGCTGCTAAATCTGAGGCTTTCCTTCCAATTTCAAGCTGCAAAGCACTTGCTGAATTGCAGGGAAAGTCCGGGAGGCATTTGCTCTGCTGGCACACTTTCTCCTTCCTAGACAGAGTGGAAAAGCTTTTCCCTGCCGTGTAGGCGACAAGAGACGCATTAGACGGGCATCCGGAGCTGTCCGAAGGTAAGCGCCTGTTGCCGGCCTCTTTCGGCACAAGCCCCCGCTCCGGAGCGCACCGCGGCCGGCCGGAGGCTCTCTGCCGGCGAAGGTGCCTCGTCTCCGGCAAGGAAGCCTCAGCCGCTTCTCCTGCACACGGAGAGCGTGCTAGCTGCTGAAACGTGAAGAAAGAAGCTGCAGAACACTGGCACTGAGCGTGCAGCTTTCCAGCGGAGAGAAAAAGCTACTTGAACACTCTGCAAGCCTTTCCACTCCCAAAAACATGCACATGGAAGGAGCTGCTGCAAAAGCGATGCTGTGCTCGCTGCTGCTCCTCCTGAAGCTCTGGCTGCTAAATCTGAGGCTTTCCTTCCAATTTCAAGCTGCAAAGCACTTGCTGAATTGCAGGGAAAGTCCGGGAGGCATTTGCTCTGCTGGCACACTTTCTCCTTCCTAGACAGAGTGGAAAAGCTTTTCCCTGCCGTGTAGGCGACAAGAGACGCATTAGACGGGCATCCGGAGCTGTCCGAAGGTAAGCGCCTGTTCCCGGCCTCTTTCGGCACAAGCCCCCGCTCCGGAGCGCACCGCGGCCGGCCGGAGGCTCTCTGCCGGCGAAGGTGCCTCGTCTCCGGCAAGGAAGCCTCAGCCGCTTCTCCTGCACACGGAGAGCGTGCTAGCTGCTGAAACGTGAAGAAAGAAGCTGCAGAACACTGCCACTGAGCGTGCAGCTTTCCAGCGGAGAGAAAAAGCTACTTGAACACTCTGCAAGCCTTTCCACTCCCAAAAACATGCACATGGAAGGAGCTGCTGCAAAAGCGATGCTGTGCTCGCTGCTGCTCCTCCTGAAGCTCTGGCTGCTAAATCTGAGGCTTTCCTTCCAATTTCAAGCTGCAAAGCACTTGCTGAATTGCAGGGAAAGTCCGGGAGGCATTTGCTCTGCTGGCACACTTTCTCCTTCCTAGACAGAGTGGAAAAGCTTTTCCCTGCCGTGTAGGCGACAAGAGACGCATTAGACGGGCATCCGGAGCTGTCCGAAGGTAAGCGCCTGTTCCCGGCCTCTTTCGGCACAAGCCCCCGCTCCGGAGCGCACCGCGGCCGGCCGGAGGCTCTCTGCCGGCGAAGGTGCCGCTTCTCCGGCAAGGAAGCCTCAGCCGCTTCTCCTGCACACGGAGAGCGTGCTAGCTGCTGAAACGTGAAGAAAGAAGCTGCAGAACACTGGCACTGAGCGTGCAGCTTTCCAGCGGAGAGAAAAAGCTACTTGAACACTCTGCAAGCCTTTCCACTCCCAAAAACATGCACATGGAAGGAGCTGCTGCAAAAGCGATGCTGTGCTCGCTGCTGCTCCTCCTGAAGCTCTGGCTGCTAAATCTGAGGCTTTCCTTCCAATTTCAAGCTGCAAAGCACTTGCTGAATTGCAGGGAAAGTCCGGGAGGCATTTGCTCTGCTGGCACACTTTCTCCTTCCTAGACAGAGTGGAAAAGCTTTTCCCTGCCGTGTAGGCGACAAGAGACGCATTAGACGGGCATCCGGAGCTGTCCGAAGGTAAGCGCCTCTTCCCGGCCTCTTTCGGCACAAGCCCCCGCTCCGGAGCGCACCGCGGCCGGCCGGAGGCTCTCTGCCGGCGAAGGTGCCGCTTCTCCGGCAAGGAAGCCTCAGCCGCTTCTCCTGCACACGGAGAGCGTGCTAGCTGCTGAAACGTGAAGAAAGAAGCTGCAGAACACTGGCACTGAGCGTGCAGCTTTCCAGCGGAGAGAAAAAGCTACTTGAACACTCTGCAAGCCTTTCCACTCCCAAAAACATGCACATGGAAGGAGCTGCTGCAAAAGCGATGCTGTGCTCGCTGCTGCTCCTCCTGAAGCTCTGGCTGCTAAATCTGAGGCTTTCCTTCCAATTTCAAGCTGCAAAGCACTTGCTGAATTGCAGGGAAAGTCCGGGAGGCATTTGCTCTGCTGGCACACTTTCTCCTTCCTAGACAGAGTGGAAAAGCTTTTCCCTGCCGTGTAGGCGACAAGAGACGCATTAGACGGGCATCCGGAGCTGTCCGAAGGTAAGCGCCTGTTCCCGGCCTCTTTCGGCACAAGCCCCCGCTCCGGAGCGCACCGCGGCCGGCCGGAGGCTCTCTGCCGGCGAAGGTGCCTCGTCTCCGGCAAGGAAGCCTCAGCCGCTTCTCCTGCACACGGAGAGCGTGCTAGCTGCTGAAACGTGAAGAAAGAAGCTGCAGAACACTGGCACTGAGCGTGCAGCTTTCCAGCGGAGAGAAAAAGCTACTTGAACACTCTGCAAGCCTTTCCACTCCCAAAAACATGCACATGGAAGGAGCTGCTGCAAAAGCGATGCTGTGCTCGCTGCTGCTCCTCCTGAAGCTCTGGCTGCTAAATCTGAGGCTTTCCTTCCAATTTCAAGCTGCAAAGCACTTGCTGAATTGCAGGGAAAGTCCGGGAGGCATTTGCTCTGCTGGCACACTTTCTCCTTCCTAGACAGAGTGGAAAAGCTTTTCCCTGCCGTGTAGGCGACAAGAGACGCATTAGACGGGCATCCGGAGCTGTCCGAAGGTAAGCGCCTGTTCCGGGCCTCTTTCGGCACAAGCCCCCGCTCCGGAGCGCACCGCGGCCGGCCGGAGGCTCTCTGCCGGCGAAGGTGCCTCGTCTCCGGCAAGGAAGCCTCAGCCGCTTCTCCTGCACACGGAGAGCGTGCTAGCTGCTGAAACGTGAAGAAAGAAGCTGCAGAACACTGGCACTGAGCGTGCAGCTTTCCAGCGGAGAGAAAAAGCTACTTGAACACTCTGCAAGCCTTTCCACTCCCAAAAACATGCACATGGAAGGAGCTGCTGCAAAAGCGATGCTGTGCTCGCTGCTGCTCCTCCTGAAGCTCTGGCTGCTAAATCTGAGGCTTTCCTTCCAATTTCAAGCTGCAAAGCACTTGCTGAATTGCAGGGAAAGTCCGGGAGGCATTTGCTCTGCTGGCACACTTTCTCCTTCCTAGACAGAGTGGAAAAGCTTTTCCCTGCCGTGTAGGCGACAAGAGACGCATTAGACGGGCATCCGGAGCTGTCCGAAGGTAAGCGCCTGTTCCGGGCCTCTTTCGGCACAAGCCCCCGCTCCGGAGCGCACCGCGGCCGGCCGGAGGCTCTCTGCCGGCGAAGGTGCCTCGTCTCCGGCAAGGAAGCCTCAGCCGCTTCTCCTGCACACGGAGAGCGTGCTAGCTGCTGAAACGTGAAGAAAGAAGCTGCAGAACACTGGCACTGAGCGTGCAGCTTTCCAGCGGAGAGAAAAAGCTACTTGAACACTCTGCAAGCCTTTCCACTCCCAAAAACATGCACATGGAAGGAGCTGCTGCAAAAGCGATGCTGTGCTCGCTGCTGCTCCTCCTGAAGCTCTGGCTGCTAAATCTGAGGCTTTCCTTCCAATTTCAAGCTGCAAAGCACTTGCTGAATTGCAGGGAAAGTCCGGGAGGCATTTGCTCTGCTGGCACACTTTCTCCTTCCTAGACAGAGTGGAAAAGCTTTTCCCTGCCGTGTAGGCGACAAGAGACGCATTAGACGGGCATCCGGAGCTGTCCGAAGGTAAGCGCCTGTTCCCGGCCTCTTTCGGCACAAGCCCCCGCTCCGGAGCGCACCGCGGCCGGCCGGAGGCTCTCTGCCGGCGAAGGTGCCGCTTCTCCGGCAAGGAAGCCTCAGCCGCTTCTCCTGCACACGGAGAGCGTGCTAGCTGCTGAAACGTGAAGAAAGAAGCTGCAGAACACTGGCACTGAGCGTGCAGCTTTCCAGCGGAGAGAAAAAGCTACTTGAACACTCTGCAAGCCTTTCCACTCCCAAAAACATGCACATGGAAGGAGCTGCTGCAAAAGCGATGCTGTGCTCGCTGCTGCTCCTCCTGAAGCTCTGGCTGCTAAATCTGAGGCTTTCCTTCCAATTTCAAGCTGCAAAGCACTTGCTGAATTGCAGGGAAAGTCCGGGAGGCATTTGCTCTGCTGGCACACTTTCTCCTTCCTAGACAGAGTGGAAAAGCTTTTCCCTGCCGTGTAGGCGACAAGAGACGCATTAGACGGGCATCCGGAGCTGTCCGAAGGTAAGCGCCTGTTGCCGGCCTCTTTCGGCACAAGCCCCCGCTCCGGAGCGCACCGCGGCCGGCCGGAGGCTCTCTGCCGGCGAAGGTGCCTCGTCTCCGGCAAGGAAGCCTCAGCCGCTTCTCCTGCACACGGAGAGCGTGCTAGCTGCTGAAACGTGAAGAAAGAAGCTGCAGAACACTGGCACTGAGCGTGCAGCTTTCCAGCGGAGAGAAAAAGCTACTTGAACACTCTGCAAGCCTTTCCACTCCCAAAAACATGCACATGGAAGGAGCTGCTGCAAAAGCGATGCTGTGCTCGCTGCTGCTCCTCCTGAAGCTCTGGCTGCTAAATCTGAGGCTTTCCTTCCAATTTCAAGCTGCAAAGCACTTGCTGAATTGCAGGGAAAGTCCGGGAGGCATTTGCTGTGCTGGCACACTTTCTCCTTCCTAGACAGAGTGGAAAAGCTTTTCCCTGCCGTGTAGGCGACAAGAGACGCATTAGACGGGCATCCGGAGCTGTCCGAAGGTAAGCGCCTCTTCCCGGCCTCTTTCGGCACAAGCCCCCGCTCCGGAGCGCACCGCGGCCGGCCGGAGGCTCTCTGCCGGCGAAGGTGCCGCTTCTCCGGCAAGGAAGCCTCAGCCGCTTCTCCTGCACACGGAGAGCGTGCTAGCTGCTGAAACGTGAAGAAAGAAGCTGCAGAACACTGGCACTGAGCGTGCAGCTTTCCAGCGGAGAGAAAAAGCTACTTGAACACTCTGCAAGCCTTTCCACTCCCAAAAACATGCACATGGAAGGAGCTGCTGCAAAAGCGATGCTGTGCTCGCTGCTGCTCCTCCTGAAGCTCTGGCTGCTAAATCTGAGGCTTTCCTTCCAATTTCAAGCTGCAAAGCACTTGCTGAATTGCAGGGAAAGTCCGGGATGCATTTGCTGTGCTGGCACACTTTCTCCTTCCTAGACAGAGTGGAAAAGCTTTTCCCTGCCGTGTAGGCGACAAGAGACGCATTAGACGGGCATCCGGAGCTGTCCGAAGGTAAGCGCCTGTTCCGGGCCTCTTTCGGCACAAGCCCCCGCTCCGGAGCGCACCGCGGCCGGCCGGAGGCTCTCTGCCGGCGAAGGTGCCTCGTCTCCGGCAAGGAAGCCTCAGCCGCTTCTCCTGCACACGGAGAGCGTGCTAGCTGCTGAAACGTGAAGAAAGAAGCTGCAGAACACTGGCACTGAGCGTGCAGCTTTCCAGCGGAGAGAAAAAGCTACTTGAACACTCTGCAAGCCTTTCCACTCCCAAAAACATGCACATGGAAGGAGCTGCTGCAAAAGCGATGCTGTGCTCGCTGCTGCTCCTCCTGAAGCTCTGGCTGCTAAATCTGAGGCTTTCCTTCCAATTTCAAGCTGCAAAGCACTTGCTGAATTGCAGGGAAAGTCCGGGAGGCATTTGCTCTGCTGGCACACTTTCTCCTTCCTAGACAGAGTGGAAAAGCTTTTCCCTGCCGTGTAGGCGACAAGAGACGCATTAGACGGGCATCCGGAGCTGTCCGAAGGTAAGCGCCTGTTCCCGGCCTCTTTCGGCACAAGCCCCCGCTCCGGAGCGCACCGCGGCCGGCCGGAGGCTCTCTGCCGGCGAAGGTGCCTCGTCTCCGGCAAGGAAGCCTCAGCCGCTTCTCCTGCACACGGAGAGCGTGCTAGCTGCTGAAACGTGAAGAAAGAAGCTGCAGAACACTGGCACTGAGCGTGCAGCTTTCCAGCGGAGAGAAAAAGCTACTTGAACACTCTGCAAGCCTTTCCACTCCCAAAAACATGCACATGGAAGGAGCTGCTGCAAAAGCGATGCTGTGCTCGCTGCTGCTCCTCCTGAAGCTCTGGCTGCTAAATCTGAGGCTTTCCTTCCAATTTCAAGCTGCAAAGCACTTGCTGAATTGCAGGGAAAGTCCGGGAGGCATTTGCTCTGCTGGCACACTTTCTCCTTCCTAGACAGAGTGGAAAAGCTTTTCCCTGCCGTGTAGGCGACAAGAGACGCATTAGACGGGCATCCGGAGCTGTCCGAAGGTAAGCGCCTGTTCCCGGCCTCTTTCGGCACAAGCCCCCGCTCCGGAGCGCACCGCGGCCGGCCGGAGGCTCTCTGCCGGCGAAGGTGCCGCTTCTCCGGCAAGGAAGCCTCAGCCGCTTCTCCTGCACACGGAGAGCGTGCTAGCTGCTGAAACGTGAAGAAAGAAGCTGCAGAAGACTGGCACTGAGCCTGCAGCTTTCCAGCGGAGAGAAAAAGCTACTTGAACACTCTGCAAGCCTTTCCACTCCCAAAAACATGCACATGGAAGGAGCTGCTGCAAAAGCGATGCTGTGCTCGCTGCTGCTCCTCCTGAAGCTCTGGCTGCTAAATCTGAGGCTTTCCTTCCAATTTCAAGCTGCAAAGCACTTGCTGAATTGCAGGGAAAGTCCGGGAGGCATTTGCTCTGCTGGCACACTTTCTCCTTCCTAGACAGAGTGGAAAAGCTTTTCCCTGCCGTGTAGGCGACAAGAGACGCATTAGACGGGCATCCGGAGCTGTCCGAAGGTAAGCGCCTGTTCCGGGCCTCTTTCGGCACAAGCCCCCGCTCCGGAGCGCACCGCGGCCGGCCGGAGGCTCTCTGCCGGCGAAGGTGCCTCGTCTCCGGCAAGGAAGCCTCAGCCGCTTCTCCTGCACACGGAGAGCGTGCTAGCTGCTGAAACGTGAAGAAAGAAGCTGCAGAACACTGGCACTGAGCGTGCAGCTTTCCAGCGGAGAGAAAAAGCTACTTGAACACTCTGCAAGCCTTTCCACTCCCAAAAACATGCACATGGAAGGAGCTGCTGCAAAAGCGATGCTGTGCTCGCTGCTGCTCCTCCTGAAGCTCTGGCTGCTAAATCTGAGGCTTTCCTTCCAATTTCAAGCTGCAAAGCACTTGCTGAATTGCAGGGAAAGTCCGGGAGGCATTTGCTCTGCTGGCACACTTTCTCCTTCCTAGACAGAGTGGAAAAGCTTTTCCCTGCCGTGTAGGCGACAAGAGACGCATTAGACGGGCATCCGGAGCTGTCCGAAGGTAAGCGCCTGTTCCCGGCCTCTTTCGGCACAAGCCCCCGCTCCGGAGCGCACCGCGGCCGGCCGGAGGCTCTCTGCCGGCGAAGGTGCCGCTTCTCCGGCAAGGAAGCCTCAGCCGCTTCTCCTGCACACGGAGAGCGTGCTAGCTGCTGAAACGTGAAGAAAGAAGCTGCAGAACACTGGCACTGAGCGTGCAGCTTTCCAGCGGAGAGAAAAAGCTACTTGAACACTCTGCAAGCCTTTCCACTCCCAAAAACATGCACATGGAAGGAGCTGCTGCAAAAGCGATGCTGTGCTCGCTGCTGCTCCTCCTGAAGCTCTGGCTGCTAAATCTGAGGCTTTCCTTCCAATTTCAAGCTGCAAAGCACTTGCTGAATTGCAGGGAAAGTCCGGGAGGCATTTGCTCTGCTGGCACACTTTCTCCTTCCTAGACAGAGTGGAAAAGCTTTTCCCTGCCGTGTAGGCGACAAGAGACGCATTAGACGGGCATCCGGAGCTGTCCGAAGGTAAGCGCCTCTTCCCGGCCTCTTTCGGCACAAGCCCCCGCTCCGGAGCGCACCGCGGCCGGCCGGAGGCTCTCTGCCGGCGAAGGTGCCGCTTCTCCGGCAAGGAAGCCTCAGCCGCTTCTCCTGCACACGGAGAGCGTGCTAGCTGCTGAAACGTGAAGAAAGAAGCTGCAGAACACTGGCACTGAGCGTGCAGCTTTCCAGCGGAGAGAAAAAGCTACTTGAACACTCTGCAAGCCTTTCCACTCCCAAAAACATGCACATGGAAGGAGCTGCTGCAAAAGCGATGCTGTGCTCGCTGCTGCTCCTCCTGAAGCTCTGGCTGCTAAATCTGAGGCTTTCCTTCCAATTTCAAGCTGCAAAGCACTTGCTGAATTGCAGGGAAAGTCCGGGAGGCATTTGCTCTGCTGGCACACTTTCTCCTTCCTAGACAGAGTGGAAAAGCTTTTCCCTGCCGTGTAGGCGACAAGAGACGCATTAGACGGGCATCCGGAGCTGTCCGAAGGTAAGCGCCTGTTCCCGGCCTCTTTCGGCACAAGCCCCCGCTCCGGAGCGCACCGCGGCCGGCCGGAGGCTCTCTGCCGGCGAAGGTGCCTCGTCTCCGGCAAGGAAGCCTCAGCCGCTTCTCCTGCACACGGAGAGCGTGCTAGCTGCTGAAACGTGAAGAAAGAAGCTGCAGAACACTGGCACTGAGCGTGCAGCTTTCCAGCGGAGAGAAAAAGCTACTTGAACACTCTGCAAGCCTTTCCACTCCCAAAAACATGCACATGGAAGGAGCTGCTGCAAAAGCGATGCTGTGCTCGCTGCTGCTCCTCCTGAAGCTCTGGCTGCTAAATCTGAGGCTTTCCTTCCAATTTCAAGCTGCAAAGCACTTGCTGAATTGCAGGGAAAGTCCGGGAGGCATTTGCTCTGCTGGCACACTTTCTCCTTCCTAGACAGAGTGGAAAAGCTTTTCCCTGCCGTGTAGGCGACAAGAGACGCATTAGACGGGCATCCGGAGCTGTCCGAAGGTAAGCGCCTGTTCCGGGCCTCTTTCGGCACAAGCCCCCGCTCCGGAGCGCACCGCGGCCGGCCGGAGGCTCTCTGCCGGCGAAGGTGCCTCGTCTCCGGCAAGGAAGCCTCAGCCGCTTCTCCTGCACACGGAGAGCGTGCTAGCTGCTGAAACGTGAAGAAAGAAGCTGCAGAACACTGCCACTGAGCGTGCAGCTTTCCAGCGGAGAGAAAAAGCTACTTGAACACTCTGCAAGCCTTTCCACTCCCAAAAACATGCACATGGAAGGAGCTGCTGCAAAAGCGATGCTGTGCTCGCTGCTGCTCCTCCTGAAGCTCTGGCTGCTAAATCTGAGGCTTTCCTTCCAATTTCAAGCTGCAAAGCACTTGCTGAATTGCAGGGAAAGTCCGGGAGGCATTTGCTCTGCTGGCACACTTTCTCCTTCCTAGACAGAGTGGAAAAGCTTTTCCCTGCCGTGTAGGCGACAAGAGACGCATTAGACGGGCATCCGGAGCTGTCCGAAGGTAAGCGCCTGTTCCGGGCCTCTTTCGGCACAAGCCCCCGCTCCGGAGCGCACCGCGGCCGGCCGGAGGCTCTCTGCCGGCGAAGGTGCCTCGTCTCCGGCAAGGAAGCCTCAGCCGCTTCTCCTGCACACGGAGAGCGTGCTAGCTGCTGAAACGTGAAGAAAGAAGCTGCAGAACACTGGCACTGAGCGTGCAGCTTTCCAGCGGAGAGAAAAAGCTACTTGAACACTCTGCAAGCCTTTCCACTCCCAAAAACATGCACATGGAAGGAGCTGCTGCAAAAGCGATGCTGTGCTCGCTGCTGCTCCTCCTGAAGCTCTGGCTGCTAAATCTGAGGCTTTCCTTCCAATTTCAAGCTGCAAAGCACTTGCTGAATTGCAGGGAAAGTCCGGGAGGCATTTGCTCTGCTGGCACACTTTCTCCTTCCTAGACAGAGTGGAAAAGCTTTTCCCTGCCGTGTAGGCGACAAGAGACGCATTAGACGGGCATCCGGAGCTGTCCGAAGGTAAGCGCCTGTTCCGGGCCTCTTTCGGCACAAGCCCCCGCTCCGGAGCGCACCGCGGCCGGCCGGAGGCTCTCTGCCGGCGAAGGTGCCGCTTCTCCGGCAAGGAAGCCTCAGCCGCTTCTCCTGCACACGGAGAGCGTGCTAGCTGCTGAAACGTGAAGAAAGAAGCTGCAGAACACTGGCACTGAGCGTGCAGCTTTCCAGCGGAGAGAAAAAGCTACTTGAACACTCTGCAAGCCTTTCCACTCCCAAAAACATGCACATGGAAGGAGCTGCTGCAAAAGCGATGCTGTGCTCGCTGCTGCTCCTCCTGAAGCTCTGGCTGCTAAATCTGAGGCTTTCCTTCCAATTTCAAGCTGCAAAGCACTTGCTGAATTGCAGGGAAAGTCCGGGAGGCATTTGCTCTGCTGGCACACTTTCTCCTTCCTAGACAGAGTGGAAAAGCTTTTCCCTGCCGTGTAGGCGACAAGAGACGCATTAGACGGGCATCCGGAGCTGTCCGAAGGTAAGCGCCTGTTGCCGGCCTCTTTCGGCACAAGCCCCCGCTCCGGAGCGCACCGCGGCCGGCCGGAGGCTCTCTGCCGGCGAAGGTGCCTCGTCTCCGGCAAGGAAGCCTCAGCCGCTTCTCCTGCACACGGAGAGCGTGCTAGCTGCTGAAACGTGAAGAAAGAAGCTGCAGAACACTGGCACTGAGCGTGCAGCTTTCCAGCGGAGAGAAAAAGCTACTTGAACACTCTGCAAGCCTTTCCACTCCCAAAAACATGCACATGGAAGGAGCTGCTGCAAAAGCGATGCTGTGCTCGCTGCTGCTCCTCCTGAAGCTCTGGCTGCTAAATCTGAGGCTTTCCTTCCAATTTCAAGCTGCAAAGCACTTGCTGAATTGCAGGGAAAGTCCGGGAGGCATTTGCTGTGCTGGCACACTTTCTCCTTCCTAGACAGAGTGGAAAAGCTTTTCCCTGCCGTGTAGGCGACAAGAGACGCATTAGACGGGCATCCGGAGCTGTCCGAAGGTAAGCGCCTCTTCCCGGCCTCTTTCGGCACAAGCCCCCGCTCCGGAGCGCACCGCGGCCGGCCGGAGGCTCTCTGCCGGCGAAGGTGCCGCTTCTCCGGCAAGGAAGCCTCAGCCGCTTCTCCTGCACACGGAGAGCGTGCTAGCTGCTGAAACGTGAAGAAAGAAGCTGCAGAACACTGGCACTGAGCGTGCAGCTTTCCAGCGGAGAGAAAAAGCTACTTGAACACTCTGCAAGCCTTTCCACTCCCAAAAACATGCACATGGAAGGAGCTGCTGCAAAAGCGATGCTGTGCTCGCTGCTGCTCCTCCTGAAGCTCTGGCTGCTAAATCTGAGGCTTTCCTTCCAATTTCAAGCTGCAAAGCACTTGCTGAATTGCAGGGAAAGTCCGGGATGCATTTGCTGTGCTGGCACACTTTCTCCTTCCTAGACAGAGTGGAAAAGCTTTTCCCTGCCGTGTAGGCGACAAGAGACGCATTAGACGGGCATCCGGAGCTGTCCGAAGGTAAGCGCCTGTTCCGGGCCTCTTTCGGCACAAGCCCCCGCTCCGGAGCGCACCGCGGCCGGCCGGAGGCTCTCTGCCGGCGAAGGTGCCTCGTCTCCGGCAAGGAAGCCTCAGCCGCTTCTCCTGCACACGGAGAGCGTGCTAGCTGCTGAAACGTGAAGAAAGAAGCTGCAGAACACTGGCACTGAGCGTGCAGCTTTCCAGCGGAGAGAAAAAGCTACTTGAACACTCTGCAAGCCTTTCCACTCCCAAAAACATGCACATGGAAGGAGCTGCTGCAAAAGCGATGCTGTGCTCGCTGCTGCTCCTCCTGAAGCTCTGGCTGCTAAATCTGAGGCTTTCCTTCCAATTTCAAGCTGCAAAGCACTTGCTGAATTGCAGGGAAAGTCCGGGAGGCATTTGCTCTGCTGGCACACTTTCTCCTTCCTAGACAGAGTGGAAAAGCTTTTCCCTGCCGTGTAGGCGACAAGAGACGCATTAGACGGGCATCCGGAGCTGTCCGAAGGTAAGCGCCTGTTCCCGGCCTCTTTCGGCACAAGCCCCCGCTCCGGAGCGCACCGCGGCCGGCCGGAGGCTCTCTGCCGGCGAAGGTGCCTCGTCTCCGGCAAGGAAGCCTCAGCCGCTTCTCCTGCACACGGAGAGCGTGCTAGCTGCTGAAACGTGAAGAAAGAAGCTGCAGAACACTGGCACTGAGCGTGCAGCTTTCCAGCGGAGAGAAAAAGCTACTTGAACACTCTGCAAGCCTTTCCACTCCCAAAAACATGCACATGGAAGGAGCTGCTGCAAAAGCGATGCTGTGCTCGCTGCTGCTCCTCCTGAAGCTCTGGCTGCTAAATCTGAGGCTTTCCTTCCAATTTCAAGCTGCAAAGCACTTGCTGAATTGCAGGGAAAGTCCGGGAGGCATTTGCTCTGCTGGCACACTTTCTCCTTCCTAGACAGAGTGGAAAAGCTTTTCCCTGCCGTGTAGGCGACAAGAGACGCATTAGACGGGCATCCGGAGCTGTCCGAAGGTAAGCGCCTGTTCCCGGCCTCTTTCGGCACAAGCCCCCGCTCCGGAGCGCACCGCGGCCGGCCGGAGGCTCTCTGCCGGCGAAGGTGCCGCTTCTCCGGCAAGGAAGCCTCAGCCGCTTCTCCTGCACACGGAGAGCGTGCTAGCTGCTGAAACGTGAAGAAAGAAGCTGCAGAACACTGGCACTGAGCCTGCAGCTTTCCAGCGGAGAGAAAAAGCTACTTGAACACTCTGCAAGCCTTTCCACTCCCAAAAACATGCACATGGAAGGAGCTGCTGCAAAAGCGATGCTGTGCTCGCTGCTGCTCCTCCTGAAGCTCTGGCTGCTAAATCTGAGGCTTTCCTTCCAATTTCAAGCTGCAAAGCACTTGCTGAATTGCAGGGAAAGTCCGGGAGGCATTTGCTCTGCTGGCACACTTTCTCCTTCCTAGACAGAGTGGAAAAGCTTTTCCCTGCCGTGTAGGCGACAAGAGACGCATTAGACGGGCATCCGGAGCTGTCCGAAGGTAAGCGCCTCTTCCCGGCCTCTTTCGGCACAAGCCCCCGCTCCGGAGCGCACCGCGGCCGGCCGGAGGCTCTCTGCCGGCGAAGGTGCCTCGTCTCCGGCAAGGAAGCCTCAGCCGCTTCTCCTACACACGGAGAGCGTGCTAGCTGCTGAAACGTGAAGAAAGAAGCTGCAGAACACTGGCACTGAGCGTGCAGCTTTCCAGCGGAGAGAAAAAGCTACTTGAACACTCTGCAAGCCTTTCCACTCCCAAAAACATGCACATGGAAGGAGCTGCTGCAAAAGCGATGCTGTGCTCGCTGCTGCTCCTCCTGAAGCTCTGGCTGCTAAATCTGAGGCTTTCCTTCCAATTTCAAGCTGCAAAGCACTTGCTGAATTGCAGGGAAAGTCCGGGAGGCATTTGCTGTGCTGGCACACTTTCTCCTTCCTAGACAGAGTGGAAAAGCTTTTCCCTGCCGTGTAGGCGACAAGAGACGCATTAGACGGGCATCCGGAGCTGTCCGAAGGTAAGCGCCTCTTCCCGGCCTCTTTCGGCACAAGCCCCCGCTCCGGAGCGCACCGCGGCCGGCCGGAGGCTCTCTGCCGGCGAAGGTGCCGCTTCTCCGGCAAGGAAGCCTCAGCCGCTTCTCCTGCACACGGAGAGCGTGCTAGCTGCTGAAACGTGAAGAAAGAAGCTGCAGAACACTGGCACTGAGCGTGCAGCTTTCCAGCGGAGAGAAAAAGCTACTTGAACACTCTGCAAGCCTTTCCACTCCCAAAAACATGCACATGGAAGGAGCTGCTGCAAAAGCGATGCTGTGCTCGCTGCTGCTCCTCCTGAAGCTCTGGCTGCTAAATCTGAGGCTTTCCTTCCAATTTCAAGCTGCAAAGCACTTGCTGAATTGCAGGGAAAGTCCGGGATGCATTTGCTGTGCTGGCACACTTTCTCCTTCCTAGACAGAGTGGAAAAGCTTTTCCCTGCCGTGTAGGCGACAAGAGACGCATTAGACGGGCATCCGGAGCTGTCCGAAGGTAAGCGCCTGTTCCGGGCCTCTTTCGGCACAAGCCCCCGCTCCGGAGCGCACCGCGGCCGGCCGGAGGCTCTCTGCCGGCGAAGGTGCCTCGTCTCCGGCAAGGAAGCCTCAGCCGCTTCTCCTGCACACGGAGAGCGTGCTAGCTGCTGAAACGTGAAGAAAGAAGCTGCAGAACACTGGCACTGAGCGTGCAGCTTTCCAGCGGAGAGAAAAAGCTACTTGAACACTCTGCAAGCCTTTCCACTCCCAAAAACATGCACATGGAAGGAGCTGCTGCAAAAGCGATGCTGTGCTCGCTGCTGCTCCTCCTGAAGCTCTGGCTGCTAAATCTGAGGCTTTCCTTCCAATTTCAAGCTGCAAAGCACTTGCTGAATTGCAGGGAAAGTCCGGGAGGCATTTGCTCTGCTGGCACACTTTCTCCTTCCTAGACAGAGTGGAAAAGCTTTTCCCTGCCGTGTAGGCGACAAGAGACGCATTAGACGGGCATCCGGAGCTGTCCGAAGGTAAGCGCCTGTTCCCGGCCTCTTTCGGCACAAGCCCCCGCTCCGGAGCGCACCGCGGCCGGCCGGAGGCTCTCTGCCGGCGAAGGTGCCTCGTCTCCGGCAAGGAAGCCTCAGCCGCTTCTCCAGCACACGGAGAGCGTGCTAGCTGCTGAAACGTGAAGAAAGAAGCTGCAGAACACTGGCACTGAGCGTGCAGCTTTCCAGCGGAGAGAAAAAGCTACTTGAACACTCTGCAAGCCTTTCCACTCCCAAAAACATGCACATGGAAGGAGCTGCTGCAAAAGCGATGCTGTGCTCGCTGCTGCTCCTCCTGAAGCTCTGGCTGCTAAATCTGAGGCTTTCCTTCCAATTTCAAGCTGCAAAGCACTTGCTGAATTGCAGGGAAAGTCCGGGAGGCATTTGCTCTGCTGGCACACTTTCTCCTTCCTAGACAGAGTGGAAAAGCTTTTCCCTGCCGTGTAGGCGACAAGAGACGCATTAGACGGGCATCCGGAGCTGTCCGAAGGTAAGCGCCTCTTCCCGGCCTCTTTCGGCACAAGCCCCCGCTCCGGAGCGCACCGCGGCCGGCCGGAGGCTCTCTGCCGGCGAAGGTGCCGCTTCTCCGGCAAGGAAGCCTCAGCCGCTTCTCCTGCACACGGAGAGCGTGCTAGCTGCTGAAACGTGAAGAAAGATGCTGCAGAACACTGGCACTGAGCGTGCAGCTTTCCAGCGGAGAGAAAAAGCTACTTGAACACTCTGCAAGCCTTTCCACTCCCAAAAACATGCACATGGAAGGAGCTGCTGCAAAAGCGATGCTGTGCTCGCTGCTGCTCCTCCTGAAGCTCTGGCTGCTAAATCTGAGGCTTTCCTTCCAATTTCAAGCTGCAAAGCACTTGCTGAATTGCAGGGAAAGTCCGGGAGGCATTTGCTCTGCTGGCACACTTTCTCCTTCCTAGACAGAGTGGAAAAGCTTTTCCCTGCCGTGTAGGCGACAAGAGACGCATTAGACGGGCATCCGGAGCTGTCCGAAGGTAAGCGCCTGTTGCCGGCCTCTTTCGGCACAAGCCCCCGCTCCGGAGCGCACCGCGGCCGGCCGGAGGCTCTCTGCCGGCGAAGGTGCCTCGTCTCCGGCAAGGAAGCCTCAGCCGCTTCTCCTGCACACGGAGAGCGTGCTAGCTGCTGAAACGTGAAGAAAGAAGCTGCAGAACACTGGCACTGAGCGTGCAGCTTTCCAGCGGAGAGAAAAAGCTACTTGAACACTCTGCAAGCCTTTCCACTCCCAAAAACATGCACATGGAAGGAGCTGCTGCAAAAGCGATGCTGTGCTCGCTGCTGCTCCTCCTGAAGCTCTGGCTGCTAAATCTGAGGCTTTCCTTCCAATTTCAAGCTGCAAAGCACTTGCTGAATTGCAGGGAAAGTCCGGGAGGCATTTGCTCTGCTGGCACACTTTCTCCTTCCTAGACAGAGTGGAAAAGCTTTTCCCTGCCGTGTAGGCGACAAGAGACGCATTAGACGGGCATCCGGAGCTGTCCGAAGGTAAGCGCCTGTTGCCGGCCTCTTTCGGCACAAGCCCCCGCTCCGGAGCGCACCGCGGCCGGCCGGAGGCTCTCTGCCGGCGAAGGTGCCTCGTCTCCGGCAAGGAAGCCTCAGCCGCTTCTCCTGCACACGGAGAGCGTGCTAGCTGCTGAAACGTGAAGAAAGAAGCTGCAGAACACTGGCACTGAGCGTGCAGCTTTCCAGCGGAGAGAAAAAGCTACTTGAACACTCTGCAAGCCTTTCCACTCCCAAAAACATGCACATGGAAGGAGCTGCTGCAAAAGCGATGCTGTGCTCGCTGCTGCTCCTCCTGAAGCTCTGGCTGCTAAATCTGAGGCTTTCCTTCCAATTTCAAGCTGCAAAGCACTTGCTGAATTGCAGGGAAAGTCCGGGAGGCATTTGCTCTGCTGGCACACTTTCTCCTTCCTAGACAGAGTGGAAAAGCTTTTCCCTGCCGTGTAGGCGACAAGAGACGCATTAGACGGGCATCCGGAGCTGTCCGAAGGTAAGCGCCTGTTCCCGGCCTCTTTCTGCACAAGCCCCCGCTCCGGAGCGCACCGCGGCCGGCCGGAGGCTCTCTGCCGGCGAAGGTGCCTCGTCTCCGGCAAGGAAGCCTCAGCCGCTTCTCCTGCACACGGAGAGCGTGCTAGCTGCTGAAACGTGAAGAAAGAAGCTGCAGAACACTGGCACTGAGCGTGCAGCTTTCCAGCGGAGAGAAAAAGCTACTTGAACACTCTGCAAGCCTTTCCACTCCCAAAAACATGCACATGGAAGGAGCTGCTGCAAAAGCGATGCTGTGCTCGCTGCTGCTCCTCCTGAAGCTCTGGCTGCTAAATCTGAGGCTTTCCTTCCAATTTCAAGCTGCAAAGCACTTGCTGAATTGCAGGGAAAGTCCGGGAGGCATTTGCTGTGCTGGCACACTTTCTCCTTCCTAGACAGAGTGGAAAAGCTTTTCCCTGCCGTGTAGGCGACAAGAGACGCATTAGACGGGCATCCGGAGCTGTCCGAAGGTAAGCGCCTGTTGCCGGCCTCTTTCGGCACAAGCCCCCGCTCCGGAGCGCACCGCGGCCGGCCGGAGGCTCTCTGCCGGCGAAGGTGCCTCGTCTCCGGCAAGGAAGCCTCAGCCGCTTCTCCTGCACACGGAGAGCGTGCTAGCTGCTGAAACGTGAAGAAAGAAGCTGCAGAACACTGGCACTGAGCGTGCAGCTTTCCAGCGGAGAGAAAAAGCTACTTGAACACTCTGCAAGCCTTTCCACTCCCAAAAACATGCACATGGAAGGAGCTGCTGCAAAAGCGATGCTGTGCTCGCTGCTGCTCCTCCTGAAGCTCTGGCTGCTAAATCTGAGGCTTTCCTTCCAATTTCAAGCTGCAAAGCACTTGCTGAATTGCAGGGAAAGTCCGGGAGGCATTTGCTGTGCTGGCACACTTTCTCCTTCCTAGACAGAGTGGAAAAGCTTTTCCCTGCCGTGTAGGCGACAAGAGACGCATTAGACGGGCATCCGGAGCTGTCCGAAGGTAAGCGCCTCTTCCCGGCCTCTTTCGGCACAAGCCCCCGCTCCGGAGCGCACCGCGGCCGGCCGGAGGCTCTCTGCCGGCGAAGGTGCCTCGTCTCCGGCAAGGAAGCCTCAGCCGCTTCTCCTGCACACGGAGAGCGTGCTAGCTGCTGAAACGTGAAGAAAGAAGCTGCAGAACACTGGCACTGAGCGTGCAGCTTTCCAGCGGAGAGAAAAAGCTACTTGAACACTCTGCAAGCCTTTCCACTCCCAAAAACATGCACATGGAAGGAGCTGCTGCAAAAGCGATGCTGTGCTCGCTGCTGCTCCTCCTGAAGCTCTGGCTGCTAAATCTGAGGCTTTCCTTCCAATTTCAAGCTGCAAAGCACTTGCTGAATTGCAGGGAAAGTCCGGGAGGCATTTGCTGTGCTGGCACACTTTCTCCTTCCTAGACAGAGTGGAAAAGCTTTTCCCTGCCGTGTAGGCGACAAGAGACGCATTAGACGGGCATCCGGAGCTGTCCGAAGGTAAGCGCCTGTTGCCGGCCTCTTTCGGCACAAGCCCCCGCTCCGGAGCGCACCGCGGCCGGCCGGAGGCTCTCTGCCGGCGAAGGTGCCGCTTCTCCGGCAAGGAAGCCTCAGCCGCTTCTCCTGCACACGGAGAGCGTGCTAGCTGCTGAAACGTGAAGAAAGAAGCTGCAGAACACTGGCACTGAGCCTGCAGCTTTCCAGCGGAGAGAAAAAGCTACTTGAACACTCTGCAAGCCTTTCCACTCCCAAAAACATGCACATGGAAGGAGCTGCTGCAAAAGCGATGCTGTGCTCGCTGCTGCTCCTCCTGAAGCTCTGGCTGCTAAATCTGAGGCTTTCCTTCCAATTTCAAGCTGCAAAGCACTTGCTGAATTGCAGGGAAAGTCCGGGATGCATTTGCTGTGCTGGCACACTTTCTCCTTCCTAGACAGAGTGGAAAAGCTTTTCCCTGCCGTGTAGGCGACAAGAGACGCATTAGACGGGCATCCGGAGCTGTCCGAAGGTAAGCGCCTGTTCCCGGCCTCTTTCGGCACAAGCCCCCGCTCCGGAGCGCACCGCGGCCGGCCGGAGGCTCTCTGCCGGCGAAGGTGCCGCTTCTCCGGCAAGGAAGCCTCAGCCGCTTCTCCTGCACACGGAGAGCGTGCTAGCTGCTGAAACGTGAAGAAAGATGCTGCAGAACACTGGCACTGAGCGTGCAGCTTTCCAGCGGAGAGAAAAAGCTACTTGAACACTCTGCAAGCCTTTCCACTCCCAAAAACATGCACATGGAAGGAGCTGCTGCAAAAGCGATGCTGTGCTCGCTGCTGCTCCTCCTGAAGCTCTGGCTGCTAAATCTGAGGCTTTCCTTCCAATTTCAAGCTGCAAAGCACTTGCTGAATTGCAGGGAAAGTCCGGGAGGCATTTGCTCTGCTGGCACACTTTCTCCTTCCTAGACAGAGTGGAAAAGCTTTTCCCTGCCGTGTAGGCGACAAGAGACGCATTAGACGGGCATCCGGAGCTGTCCGAAGGTAAGCGCCTCTTCCCGGCCTCTTTCGGCACAAGCCCCCGCTCCGGAGCGCACCGCGGCCGGCCGGAGGCTCTCTGCCGGCGAAGGTGCCTCGTCTCCGGCAAGGAAGCCTCAGCCGCTTCTCCTGCACACGGAGAGCGTGCTAGCTGCTGAAACGTGAAGAAAGAAGCTGCAGAACACTGGCACTGAGCGTGCAGCTTTCCAGCGGAGAGAAAAAGCTACTTGAACACTCTGCAAGCCTTTCCACTCCCAAAAACATGCACATGGAAGGAGCTGCTGCAAAAGCGATGCTGTGCTCGCTGCTGCTCCTCCTGAAGCTCTGGCTGCTAAATCTGAGGCTTTCCTTCCAATTTCAAGCTGCAAAGCACTTGCTGAATTGCAGGGAAAGTCCGGGAGGCATTTGCTGTGCTGGCACACTTTCTCCTTCCTAGACAGAGTGGAAAAGCTTTTCCCTGCCGTGTAGGCGACAAGAGACGCATTAGACGGGCATCCGGAGCTGTCCGAAGGTAAGCGCCTGTTGCCGGCCTCTTTCGGCACAAGCCCCCGCTCCGGAGCGCACCGCGGCCGGCCGGAGGCTCTCTGCCGGCGAAGGTGCCTCGTCTCCGGCAAGGAAGCCTCAGCCGCTTCTCCTGCACACGGAGAGCGTGCTAGCTGCTGAAACGTGAAGAAAGAAGCTGCAGAACACTGGCACTGAGCGTGCAGCTTTCCAGCGGAGAGAAAAAGCTACTTGAACACTCTGCAAGCCTTTCCACTCCCAAAAACATGCACATGGAAGGAGCTGCTGCAAAAGCGATGCTGTGCTCGCTGCTGCTCCTCCTGAAGCTCTGGCTGCTAAATCTGAGGCTTTCCTTCCAATTTCAAGCTGCAAAGCACTTGCTGAATTGCAGGGAAAGTCCGGGATGCATTTGCTCTGCTGGCACACTTTCTCCTTCCTAGACAGAGTGGAAAAGCTTTTCCCTGCCGTGTAGGCGACAAGAGACGCATTAGACGGGCATCCGGAGCTGTCCGAAGGTAAGCGCCTCTTCCCGGCCTCTTTCGGCACAAGCCCCCGCTCCGGAGCGCACCGCGGCCGGCCGGAGGCTCTCTGCCGGCGAAGGTGCCTCGTCTCCGGCAAGGAAGCCTCAGCCGCTTCTCCTGCACACGGAGAGCGTGCTAGCTGCTGAAACGTGAAGAAAGAAGCTGCAGAACACTGGCACTGAGCGTGCAGCTTTCCAGCGGAGAGAAAAAGCTACTTGAACACTCTGCAAGCCTTTCCACTCCCAAAAACATGCACATGGAAGGAGCTGCTGCAAAAGCGATGCTGTGCTCGCTGCTGCTCCTCCTGAAGCTCTGGCTGCTAAATCTGAGGCTTTCCTTCCAATTTCAAGCTGCAAAGCACTTGCTGAATTGCAGGGAAAGTCCGGGAGGCATTTGCTGTGCTGGCACACTTTCTCCTTCCTAGACAGAGTGGAAAAGCTTTTCCCTGCCGTGTAGGCGACAAGAGACGCATTAGACGGGCATCCGGAGCTGTCCGAAGGTAAGCGCCTCTTCCCGGCCTCTTTCGGCACAAGCCCCCGCTCCGGAGCGCACCGCGGCCGGCCGGAGGCTCTCTGCCGGCGAAGGTGCCGCTTCTCCGGCAAGGAAGCCTCAGCCGCTTCTCCTGCACACGGAGAGCGTGCTAGCTGCTGAAACGTGAAGAAAGAAGCTGCAGAACACTGGCACTGAGCGTGCAGCTTTCCAGCGGAGAGAAAAAGCTACTTGAACACTCTGCAAGCCTTTCCACTCCCAAAAACATGCACATGGAAGGAGCTGCTGCAAAAGCGATGCTGTGCTCGCTGCTGCTCCTCCTGAAGCTCTGGCTGCTAAATCTGAGGCTTTCCTTCCAATTTCAAGCTGCAAAGCACTTGCTGAATTGCAGGGAAAGTCCGGGATGCATTTGCTGTGCTGGCACACTTTCTCCTTCCTAGACAGAGTGGAAAAGCTTTTCCCTGCCGTGTAGGCGACAAGAGACGCATTAGACGGGCATCCGGAGCTGTCCGAAGGTAAGCGCCTGTTCCCGGCCTCTTTCGGCACAAGCCCCCGCTCCGGAGCGCACCGCGGCCGGCCGGAGGCTCTCTGCCGGCGAAGGTGCCGCTTCTCCGGCAAGGAAGCCTCAGCCGCTTCTCCTGCACACGGAGAGCGTGCTAGCTGCTGAAACGTGAAGAAAGAAGCTGCAGAACACTGGCACTGAGCGTGCAGCTTTCCAGCGGAGAGAAAAAGCTACTTGAACACTCTGCAAGCCTTTCCACTCCCAAAAACATGCACATGGAAGGAGCTGCTGCAAAAGCGATGCTGTGCTCGCTGCTGCTCCTCCTGAAGCTCTGGCTGCTAAATCTGAGGCTTTCCTTCCAATTTCAAGCTGCAAAGCACTTGCTGAATTGCAGGGAAAGTCCGGGAGGCATTTGCTCTGCTGGCACACTTTCTCCTTCCTAGACAGAGTGGAAAAGCTTTTCCCTGCCGTGTAGGCGACAAGAGACGCATTAGACGGGCATCCGGAGCTGTCCGAAGGTAAGCGCCTGTTGCCGGCCTCTTTCGGCACAAGCCCCCGCTCCGGAGCGCACCGCGGCCGGCCGGAGGCTCTCTGCCGGCGAAGGTGCCTCGTCTCCGGCAAGGAAGCCTCAGCCGCTTCTCCTGCACACGGAGAGCGTGCTAGCTGCTGAAACGTGAAGAAAGAAGCTGCAGAACACTGGCACTGAGCGTGCAGCTTTCCAGCGGAGAGAAAAAGCTACTTGAACACTCTGCAAGCCTTTCCACTCCCAAAAACATGCACATGGAAGGAGCTGCTGCAAAAGCGATGCTGTGCTCGCTGCTGCTCCTCCTGAAGCTCTGGCTGCTAAATCTGAGGCTTTCCTTCCAATTTCAAGCTGCAAAGCACTTGCTGAATTGCAGGGAAAGTCCGGGAGGCATTTGCTGTGCTGGCACACTTTCTCCTTCCTAGACAGAGTGGAAAAGCTTTTCCCTGCCGTGTAGGCGACAAGAGACGCATTAGACGGGCATCCGGAGCTGTCCGAAGGTAAGCGCCTGTTCCCGGCCTCTTTCGGCACAAGCCCCCGCTCCGGAGCGCACCGCGGCCGGCCGGAGGCTCTCTGCCGGCGAAGGTGCCTCGTCTCCGGCAAGGAAGCCTCAGCCGCTTCTCCTGCACACGGAGAGCGTGCTAGCTGCTGAAACGTGAAGAAAGAAGCTGCAGAACACTGGCACTGAGCGTGCAGCTTTCCAGCGGAGAGAAAAAGCTACTTGAACACTCTGCAAGCCTTTCCACTCCCAAAAACATGCACATGGAAGGAGCTGCTGCAAAAGCGATGCTGTGCTCGCTGCTGCTCCTCCTGAAGCTCTGGCTGCTAAATCTGAGGCTTTCCTTCCAATTTCAAGCTGCAAAGCACTTGCTGAATTGCAGGGAAAGTCCGGGAGGCATTTGCTCTGCTGGCACACTTTCTCCTTCCTAGACAGAGTGGAAAAGCTTTTCCCTGCCGTGTAGGCGACAAGAGACGCATTAGACGGGCATCCGGAGCTGTCCGAAGGTAAGCGCCTCTTCCCGGCCTCTTTCGGCACAAGCCCCCGCTCCGGAGCGCACCGCGGCCGGCCGGAGGCTCTCTGCCGGCGAAGGTGCCTCGTCTCCGGCAAGGAAGCCTCAGCCGCTTCTCCTGCACACGGAGAGCGTGCTAGCTGCTGAAACGTGAAGAAAGAAGCTGCAGAACACTGGCACTGAGCGTGCAGCTTTCCAGCGGAGAGAAAAAGCTACTTGAACACTCTGCAAGCCTTTCCACTCCCAAAAACATGCACATGGAAGGAGCTGCTGCAAAAGCGATGCTGTGCTCGCTGCTGCTCCTCCTGAAGCTCTGGCTGCTAAATCTGAGGCTTTCCTTCCAATTTCAAGCTGCAAAGCACTTGCTGAATTGCAGGGAAAGTCCGGGAGGCATTTGCTCTGCTGGCACACTTTCTCCTTCCTAGACAGAGTGGAAAAGCTTTTCCCTGCCGTGTAGGCGACAAGAGACGCATTAGACGGGCATCCGGAGCTGTCCGAAGGTAAGCGCCTGTTCCGGGCCTCTTTCGGCACAAGCCCCCGCTCCGGAGCGCACCGCGGCCGGCCGGAGGCTCTCTGCCGGCGAAGGTGCCGCTTCTCCGGCAAGGAAGCCTCAGCCGCTTCTCCTGCACACGGAGAGCGTGCTAGCTGCTGAAACGTGAAGAAAGAAGCTGCAGAACACTGGCACTGAGCGTGCAGCTTTCCAGCGGAGAGAAAAAGCTACTTGAACACTCTGCAAGCCTTTCCACTCCCAAAAACATGCACATGGAAGGAGCTGCTGCAAAAGCGATGCTGTGCTCGCTGCTGCTCCTCCTGAAGCTCTGGCTGCTAAATCTGAGGCTTTCCTTCCAATTTCAAGCTGCAAAGCACTTGCTGAATTGCAGGGAAAGTCCGGGATGCATTTGCTGTGCTGGCACACTTTCTCCTTCCTAGACAGAGTGGAAAAGCTTTTCCCTGCCGTGTAGGCGACAAGAGACGCATTAGACGGGCATCCGGAGCTGTCCGAAGGTAAGCGCCTGTTCCCGGCCTCTTTCGGCACAAGCCCCCGCTCCGGAGCGCACCGCGGCCGGCCGGAGGCTCTCTGCCGGCGAAGGTGCCTCGTCTCCGGCAAGGAAGCCTCAGCCGCTTCTCCTGCACACGGAGAGCGTGCTAGCTGCTGAAACGTGAAGAAAGAAGCTGCAGAACACTGGCACTGAGCGTGCAGCTTTCCAGCGGAGAGAAAAAGCTACTTGAACACTCTGCAAGCCTTTCCACTCCCAAAAACATGCACATGGAAGGAGCTGCTGCAAAAGCGATGCTGTGCTCGCTGCTGCTCCTCCTGAAGCTCTGGCTGCTAAATCTGAGGCTTTCCTTCCAATTTCAAGCTGCAAAGCACTTGCTGAATTGCAGGGAAAGTCCGGGAGGCATTTGCTCTGCTGGCACACTTTCTCCTTCCTAGACAGAGTGGAAAAGCTTTTCCCTGCCGTGTAGGCGACAAGAGACGCATTAGACGGGCATCCGGAGCTGTCCGAAGGTAAGCGCCTCTTCCCGGCCTCTTTCGGCACAAGCCCCCGCTCCGGAGCGCACCGCGGCCGGCCGGAGGCTCTCTGCCGGCGAAGGTGCCTCGTCTCCGGCAAGGAAGCCTCAGCCGCTTCTCCTGCACACGGAGAGCGTGCTAGCTGCTGAAACGTGAAGAAAGAAGCTGCAGAACACTGGCACTGAGCGTGCAGCTTTCCAGCGGAGAGAAAAAGCTACTTGAACACTCTGCAAGCCTTTCCACTCCCAAAAACATGCACATGGAAGGAGCTGCTGCAAAAGCGATGCTGTGCTCGCTGCTGCTCCTCCTGAAGCTCTGGCTGCTAAATCTGAGGCTTTCCTTCCAATTTCAAGCTGCAAAGCACTTGCTGAATTGCAGGGAAAGTCCGGGAGGCATTTGCTCTGCTGGCACACTTTCTCCTTCCTAGACAGAGTGGAAAAGCTTTTCCCTGCCGTGTAGGCGACAAGAGACGCATTAGACGGGCATCCGGAGCTGTCCGAAGGTAAGCGCCTGTTCCGGGCCTCTTTCGGCACAAGCCCCCGCTCCGGAGCGCACCGCGGCCGGCCGGAGGCTCTCTGCCGGCGAAGGTGCCGCTTCTCCGGCAAGGAAGCCTCAGCCGCTTCTCCTGCACACGGAGAGCGTGCTAGCTGCTGAAACGTGAAGAAAGAAGCTGCAGAACACTGGCACTGAGCGTGCAGCTTTCCAGCGGAGAGAAAAAGCTACTTGAACACTCTGCAAGCCTTTCCACTCCCAAAAACATGCACATGGAAGGAGCTGCTGCAAAAGCGATGCTGTGCTCGCTGCTGCTCCTCCTGAAGCTCTGGCTGCTAAATCTGAGGCTTTCCTTCCAATTTCAAGCTGCAAAGCACTTGCTGAATTGCAGGGAAAGTCCGGGATGCATTTGCTGTGCTGGCACACTTTCTCCTTCCTAGACAGAGTGGAAAAGCTTTTCCCTGCCGTGTAGGCGACAAGAGACGCATTAGACGGGCATCCGGAGCTGTCCGAAGGTAAGCGCCTGTTGCCGGCCTCTTTCGGCACAAGCCCCCGCTCCGGAGCGCACCGCGGCCGGCCGGAGGCTCTCTGCCGGCGAAGGTGCCGCTTCTCCGGCAAGGAAGCCTCAGCCGCTTCTCCTGCACACGGAGAGCGTGCTAGCTGCTGAAACGTGAAGAAAGATGCTGCAGAACACTGGCACTGAGCGTGCAGCTTTCCAGCGGAGAGAAAAAGCTACTTGAACACTCTGCAAGCCTTTCCACTCCCAAAAACATGCACATGGAAGGAGCTGCTGCAAAAGCGATGCTGTGCTCGCTGCTGCTCCTCCTGAAGCTCTGGCTGCTAAATCTGAGGCTTTCCTTCCAATTTCAAGCTGCAAAGCACTTGCTGAATTGCAGGGAAAGTCCGGGAGGCATTTGCTCTGCTGGCACACTTTCTCCTTCCTAGACAGAGTGGAAAAGCTTTTCCCTGCCGTGTAGGCGACAAGAGACGCATTAGACGGGCATCCGGAGCTGTCCGAAGGTAAGCGCCTGTTGCCGGCCTCTTTCGGCACAAGCCCCCGCTCCGGAGCGCACCGCGGCCGGCCGGAGGCTCTCTGCCGGCGAAGGTGCCTCGTCTCCGGCAAGGAAGCCTCAGCCGCTTCTCCTGCACACGGAGAGCGTGCTAGCTGCTGAAACGTGAAGAAAGAAGCTGCAGAACACTGGCACTGAGCGTGCAGCTTTCCAGCGGAGAGAAAAAGCTACTTGAACACTCTGCAAGCCTTTCCACTCCCAAAAACATGCACATGGAAGGAGCTGCTGCAAAAGCGATGCTGTGCTCGCTGCTGCTCCTCCTGAAGCTCTGGCTGCTAAATCTGAGGCTTTCCTTCCAATTTCAAGCTGCAAAGCACTTGCTGAATTGCAGGGAAAGTCCGGGAGGCATTTGCTCTGCTGGCACACTTTCTCCTTCCTAGACAGAGTGGAAAAGCTTTTCCCTGCCGTGTAGGCGACAAGAGACGCATTAGACGGGCATCCGGAGCTGTCCGAAGGTAAGCGCCTCTTCCCGGCCTCTTTCGGCACAAGCCCCCGCTCCGGAGCGCACCGCGGCCGGCCGGAGGCTCTCTGCCGGCGAAGGTGCCTCGTCTCCGGCAAGGAAGCCTCAGCCGCTTCTCCTGCACACGGAGAGCGTGCTAGCTGCTGAAACGTGAAGAAAGAAGCTGCAGAACACTGGCACTGAGCGTGCAGCTTTCCAGCGGAGAGAAAAAGCTACTTGAACACTCTGCAAGCCTTTCCACTCCCAAAAACATGCACATGGAAGGAGCTGCTGCAAAAGCGATGCTGTGCTCGCTGCTGCTCCTCCTGAAGCTCTGGCTGCTAAATCTGAGGCTTTCCTTCCAATTTCAAGCTGCAAAGCACTTGCTGAATTGCAGGGAAAGTCCGGGAGGCATTTGCTGTGCTGGCACACTTTCTCCTTCCTAGACAGAGTGGAAAAGCTTTTCCCTGCCGTGTAGGCGACAAGAGACGCATTAGACGGGCATCCGGAGCTGTCCGAAGGTAAGCGCCTGTTCCCGGCCTCTTTCGGCACAAGCCCCCGCTCCGGAGCGCACCGCGGCCGGCCGGAGGCTCTCTGCCGGCGAAGGTGCCGCTTCTCCGGCAAGGAAGCCTCAGCCGCTTCTCCTGCACACGGAGAGCGTGCTAGCTGCTGAAACGTGAAGAAAGAAGCTGCAGAACACTGGCACTGAGCGTGCAGCTTTCCAGCGGAGAGAAAAAGCTACTTGAACACTCTGCAAGCCTTTCCACTCCCAAAAACATGCACATGGAAGGAGCTGCTGCAAAAGCGATGCTGTGCTCGCTGCTGCTCCTCCTGAAGCTCTGGCTGCTAAATCTGAGGCTTTCCTTCCAATTTCAAGCTGCAAAGCACTTGCTGAATTGCAGGGAAAGTCCGGGATGCATTTGCTCTGCTGGCACACTTTCTCCTTCCTAGACAGAGTGGAAAAGCTTTTCCCTGCCGTGTAGGCGACAAGAGACGCATTAGACGGGCATCCGGAGCTGTCCGAAGGTAAGCGCCTGTTGCCGGCCTCTTTCGGCACAAGCCCCCGCTCCGGAGCGCACCGCGGCCGGCCGGAGGCTCTCTGCCGGCGAAGGTGCCTCGTCTCCGGCAAGGAAGCCTCAGCCGCTTCTCCTGCACACGGAGAGCGTGCTAGCTGCTGAAACGTGAAGAAAGAAGCTGCAGAACACTGGCACTGAGCGTGCAGCTTTCCAGCGGAGAGAAAAAGCTACTTGAACACTCTGCAAGCCTTTCCACTCCCAAAAACATGCACATGGAAGGAGCTGCTGCAAAAGCGATGCTGTGCTCGCTGCTGCTCCTCCTGAAGCTCTGGCTGCTAAATCTGAGGCTTTCCTTCCAATTTCAAGCTGCAAAGCACTTGCTGAATTGCAGGGAAAGTCCGGGAGGCATTTGCTCTGCTGGCACACTTTCTCCTTCCTAGACAGAGTGGAAAAGCTTTTCCCTGCCGTGTAGGCGACAAGAGACGCATTAGACGGGCATCCGGAGCTGTCCGAAGGTAAGCGCCTCTTCCCGGCCTCTTTCGGCACAAGCCCCCGCTCCGGAGCGCACCGCGGCCGGCCGGAGGCTCTCTGCCGGCGAAGGTGCCTCGTCTCCGGCAAGGAAGCCTCAGCCGCTTCTCCTGCACACGGAGAGCGTGCTAGCTGCTGAAACGTGAAGAAAGAAGCTGCAGAACACTGGCACTGAGCGTGCAGCTTTCCAGCGGAGAGAAAAAGCTACTTGAACACTCTGCAAGCCTTTCCACTCCCAAAAACATGCACATGGAAGGAGCTGCTGCAAAAGCGATGCTGTGCTCGCTGCTGCTCCTCCTGAAGCTCTGGCTGCTAAATCTGAGGCTTTCCTTCCAATTTCAAGCTGCAAAGCACTTGCTGAATTGCAGGGAAAGTCCGGGAGGCATTTGCTCTGCTGGCACACTTTCTCCTTCCTAGACAGAGTGGAAAAGCTTTTCCCTGCCGTGTAGGCGACAAGAGACGCATTAGACGGGCATCCGGAGCTGTCCGAAGGTAAGCGCCTGTTCCGGGCCTCTTTCGGCACAAGCCCCCGCTCCGGAGCGCACCGCGGCCGGCCGGAGGCTCTCTGCCGGCGAAGGTGCCGCTTCTCCGGCAAGGAAGCCTCAGCCGCTTCTCCTGCACACGGAGAGCGTGCTAGCTGCTGAAACGTGAAGAAAGAAGCTGCAGAACACTGGCACTGAGCGTGCAGCTTTCCAGCGGAGAGAAAAAGCTACTTGAACACTCTGCAAGCCTTTCCACTCCCAAAAACATGCACATGGAAGGAGCTGCTGCAAAAGCGATGCTGTGCTCGCTGCTGCTCCTCCTGAAGCTCTGGCTGCTAAATCTGAGGCTTTCCTTCCAATTTCAAGCTGCAAAGCACTTGCTGAATTGCAGGGAAAGTCCGGGATGCATTTGCTGTGCTGGCACACTTTCTCCTTCCTAGACAGAGTGGAAAAGCTTTTCCCTGCCGTGTAGGCGACAAGAGACGCATTAGACGGGCATCCGGAGCTGTCCGAAGGTAAGCGCCTGTTCCCGGCCTCTTTCGGCACAAGCCCCCGCTCCGGAGCGCACCGCGGCCGGCCGGAGGCTCTCTGCCGGCGAAGGTGCCTCGTCTCCGGCAAGGAAGCCTCAGCCGCTTCTCCTGCACACGGAGAGCGTGCTAGCTGCTGAAACGTGAAGAAAGAAGCTGCAGAACACTGGCACTGAGCGTGCAGCTTTCCAGCGGAGAGAAAAAGCTACTTGAACACTCTGCAAGCCTTTCCACTCCCAAAAACATGCACATGGAAGGAGCTGCTGCAAAAGCGATGCTGTGCTCGCTGCTGCTCCTCCTGAAGCTCTGGCTGCTAAATCTGAGGCTTTCCTTCCAATTTCAAGCTGCAAAGCACTTGCTGAATTGCAGGGAAAGTCCGGGAGGCATTTGCTCTGCTGGCACACTTTCTCCTTCCTAGACAGAGTGGAAAAGCTTTTCCCTGCCGTGTAGGCGACAAGAGACGCATTAGACGGGCATCCGGAGCTGTCCGAAGGTAAGCGCCTCTTCCCGGCCTCTTTCGGCACAAGCCCCCGCTCCGGAGCGCACCGCGGCCGGCCGGAGGCTCTCTGCCGGCGAAGGTGCCTCGTCTCCGGCAAGGAAGCCTCAGCCGCTTCTCCTGCACACGGAGAGCGTGCTAGCTGCTGAAACGTGAAGAAAGAAGCTGCAGAACACTGGCACTGAGCGTGCAGCTTTCCAGCGGAGAGAAAAAGCTACTTGAACACTCTGCAAGCCTTTCCACTCCCAAAAACATGCACATGGAAGGAGCTGCTGCAAAAGCGATGCTGTGCTCGCTGCTGCTCCTCCTGAAGCTCTGGCTGCTAAATCTGAGGCTTTCCTTCCAATTTCAAGCTGCAAAGCACTTGCTGAATTGCAGGGAAAGTCCGGGAGGCATTTGCTCTGCTGGCACACTTTCTCCTTCCTAGACAGAGTGGAAAAGCTTTTCCCTGCCGTGTAGGCGACAAGAGACGCATTAGACGGGCATCCGGAGCTGTCCGAAGGTAAGCGCCTGTTCCGGGCCTCTTTCGGCACAAGCCCCCGCTCCGGAGCGCACCGCGGCCGGCCGGAGGCTCTCTGCCGGCGAAGGTGCCGCTTCTCCGGCAAGGAAGCCTCAGCCGCTTCTCCTGCACACGGAGAGCGTGCTAGCTGCTGAAACGTGAAGAAAGAAGCTGCAGAACACTGGCACTGAGCGTGCAGCTTTCCAGCGGAGAGAAAAAGCTACTTGAACACTCTGCAAGCCTTTCCACTCCCAAAAACATGCACATGGAAGGAGCTGCTGCAAAAGCGATGCTGTGCTCGCTGCTGCTCCTCCTGAAGCTCTGGCTGCTAAATCTGAGGCTTTCCTTCCAATTTCAAGCTGCAAAGCACTTGCTGAATTGCAGGGAAAGTCCGGGATGCATTTGCTGTGCTGGCACACTTTCTCCTTCCTAGACAGAGTGGAAAAGCTTTTCCCTGCCGTGTAGGCGACAAGAGACGCATTAGACGGGCATCCGGAGCTGTCCGAAGGTAAGCGCCTGTTGCCGGCCTCTTTCGGCACAAGCCCCCGCTCCGGAGCGCACCGCGGCCGGCCGGAGGCTCTCTGCCGGCGAAGGTGCCGCTTCTCCGGCAAGGAAGCCTCAGCCGCTTCTCCTGCACACGGAGAGCGTGCTAGCTGCTGAAACGTGAAGAAAGATGCTGCAGAACACTGGCACTGAGCGTGCAGCTTTCCAGCGGAGAGAAAAAGCTACTTGAACACTCTGCAAGCCTTTCCACTCCCAAAAACATGCACATGGAAGGAGCTGCTGCAAAAGCGATGCTGTGCTCGCTGCTGCTCCTCCTGAAGCTCTGGCTGCTAAATCTGAGGCTTTCCTTCCAATTTCAAGCTGCAAAGCACTTGCTGAATTGCAGGGAAAGTCCGGGAGGCATTTGCTCTGCTGGCACACTTTCTCCTTCCTAGACAGAGTGGAAAAGCTTTTCCCTGCCGTGTAGGCGACAAGAGACGCATTAGACGGGCATCCGGAGCTGTCCGAAGGTAAGCGCCTGTTGCCGGCCTCTTTCGGCACAAGCCCCCGCTCCGGAGCGCACCGCGGCCGGCCGGAGGCTCTCTGCCGGCGAAGGTGCCTCGTCTCCGGCAAGGAAGCCTCAGCCGCTTCTCCTGCACACGGAGAGCGTGCTAGCTGCTGAAACGTGAAGAAAGAAGCTGCAGAACACTGGCACTGAGCGTGCAGCTTTCCAGCGGAGAGAAAAAGCTACTTGAACACTCTGCAAGCCTTTCCACTCCCAAAAACATGCACATGGAAGGAGCTGCTGCAAAAGCGATGCTGTGCTCGCTGCTGCTCCTCCTGAAGCTCTGGCTGCTAAATCTGAGGCTTTCCTTCCAATTTCAAGCTGCAAAGCACTTGCTGAATTGCAGGGAAAGTCCGGGAGGCATTTGCTCTGCTGGCACACTTTCTCCTTCCTAGACAGAGTGGAAAAGCTTTTCCCTGCCGTGTAGGCGACAAGAGACGCATTAGACGGGCATCCGGAGCTGTCCGAAGGTAAGCGCCTCTTCCCGGCCTCTTTCGGCACAAGCCCCCGCTCCGGAGCGCACCGCGGCCGGCCGGAGGCTCTCTGCCGGCGAAGGTGCCTCGTCTCCGGCAAGGAAGCCTCAGCCGCTTCTCCTGCACACGGAGAGCGTGCTAGCTGCTGAAACGTGAAGAAAGAAGCTGCAGAACACTGGCACTGAGCGTGCAGCTTTCCAGCGGAGAGAAAAAGCTACTTGAACACTCTGCAAGCCTTTCCACTCCCAAAAACATGCACATGGAAGGAGCTGCTGCAAAAGCGATGCTGTGCTCGCTGCTGCTCCTCCTGAAGCTCTGGCTGCTAAATCTGAGGCTTTCCTTCCAATTTCAAGCTGCAAAGCACTTGCTGAATTGCAGGGAAAGTCCGGGAGGCATTTGCTGTGCTGGCACACTTTCTCCTTCCTAGACAGAGTGGAAAAGCTTTTCCCTGCCGTGTAGGCGACAAGAGACGCATTAGACGGGCATCCGGAGCTGTCCGAAGGTAAGCGCCTGTTCCCGGCCTCTTTCGGCACAAGCCCCCGCTCCGGAGCGCACCGCGGCCGGCCGGAGGCTCTCTGCCGGCGAAGGTGCCGCTTCTCCGGCAAGGAAGCCTCAGCCGCTTCTCCTGCACACGGAGAGCGTGCTAGCTGCTGAAACGTGAAGAAAGAAGCTGCAGAACACTGGCACTGAGCGTGCAGCTTTCCAGCGGAGAGAAAAAGCTACTTGAACACTCTGCAAGCCTTTCCACTCCCAAAAACATGCACATGGAAGGAGCTGCTGCAAAAGCGATGCTGTGCTCGCTGCTGCTCCTCCTGAAGCTCTGGCTGCTAAATCTGAGGCTTTCCTTCCAATTTCAAGCTGCAAAGCACTTGCTGAATTGCAGGGAAAGTCCGGGATGCATTTGCTCTGCTGGCACACTTTCTCCTTCCTAGACAGAGTGGAAAAGCTTTTCCCTGCCGTGTAGGCGACAAGAGACGCATTAGACGGGCATCCGGAGCTGTCCGAAGGTAAGCGCCTGTTGCCGGCCTCTTTCGGCACAAGCCCCCGCTCCGGAGCGCACCGCGGCCGGCCGGAGGCTCTCTGCCGGCGAAGGTGCCTCGTCTCCGGCAAGGAAGCCTCAGCCGCTTCTCCTGCACACGGAGAGCGTGCTAGCTGCTGAAACGTGAAGAAAGAAGCTGCAGAACACTGGCACTGAGCGTGCAGCTTTCCAGCGGAGAGAAAAAGCTACTTGAACACTCTGCAAGCCTTTCCACTCCCAAAAACATGCACATGGAAGGAGCTGCTGCAAAAGCGATGCTGTGCTCGCTGCTGCTCCTCCTGAAGCTCTGGCTGCTAAATCTGAGGCTTTCCTTCCAATTTCAAGCTGCAAAGCACTTGCTGAATTGCAGGGAAAGTCCGGGAGGCATTTGCTCTGCTGGCACACTTTCTCCTTCCTAGACAGAGTGGAAAAGCTTTTCCCTGCCGTGTAGGCGACAAGAGACGCATTAGACGGGCATCCGGAGCTGTCCGAAGGTAAGCGCCTGTTCCCGGCCTCTTTCGGCACAAGCCCCCGCTCCGGAGCGCACCGCGGCCGGCCGGAGGCTCTCTGCCGGCGAAGGTGCCTCGTCTCCGGCAAGGAAGCCTCAGCCGCTTCTCCTGCACACGGAGAGCGTGCTAGCTGCTGAAACGTGAAGAAAGAAGCTGCAGAACACTGGCACTGAGCGTGCAGCTTTCCAGCGGAGAGAAAAAGCTACTTGAACACTCTGCAAGCCTTTCCACTCCCAAAAACATGCACATGGAAGGAGCTGCTGCAAAAGCGATGCTGTGCTCGCTGCTGCTCCTCCTGAAGCTCTGGCTGCTAAATCTGAGGCTTTCCTTCCAATTTCAAGCTGCAAAGCACTTGCTGAATTGCAGGGAAAGTCCGGGAGGCATTTGCACTGCTGGCACACTTTCTCCTTCCTAGACAGAGTGGAAAAGCTTTTCCCTGCCGTGTAGGCGACAAGAGACGCATTAGACGGGCATCCGGAGCTGTCCGAAGGTAAGCGCCTCTTCCCGGCCTCTTTCGGCACAAGCCCCCGCTCCGGAGCGCACCGCGGCCGGCCGGAGGCTCTCTGCCGGCGAAGGTGCCTCGTCTCCGGCAAGGAAGCCTCAGCCGCTTCTCCTGCACACGGAGAGCGTGCTAGCTGCTGAAACGTGAAGAAAGAAGCTGCAGAACACTGGCACTGAGCGTGCAGCTTTCCAGCGGAGAGAAAAAGCTACTTGAACACTCTGCAAGCCTTTCCACTCCCAAAAACATGCACATGGAAGGAGCTGCTGCAAAAGCGATGCTGTGCTCGCTGCTGCTCCTCCTGAAGCTCTGGCTGCTAAATCTGAGGCTTTCCTTCCAATTTCAAGCTGCAAAGCACTTGCTGAATTGCAGGGAAAGTCCGGGAGGCATTTGCTCTGCTGGCACACTTTCTCCTTCCTAGACAGAGTGGAAAAGCTTTTCCCTGCCGTGTAGGCGACAAGAGACGCATTAGACGGGCATCCGGAGCTGTCCGAAGGTAAGCGCCTGTTGCCGGCCTCTTTCGGCACAAGCCCCCGCTCCGGAGCGCACCGCGGCCGGCCGGAGGCTCTCTGCCGGCGAAGGTGCCGCTTCTCCGGCAAGGAAGCCTCAGCCGCTTCTCCTGCACACGGAGAGCGTGCTAGCTGCTGAAACGTGAAGAAAGATGCTGCAGAACACTGGCACTGAGCGTGCAGCTTTCCAGCGGAGAGAAAAAGCTACTTGAACACTCTGCAAGCCTTTCCACTCCCAAAAACATGCACATGGAAGGAGCTGCTGCAAAAGCGATGCTGTGCTCGCTGCTGCTCCTCCTGAAGCTCTGGCTGCTAAATCTGAGGCTTTCCTTCCAATTTCAAGCTGCAAAGCACTTGCTGAATTGCAGGGAAAGTCCGGGAGGCATTTGCTCTGCTGGCACACTTTCTCCTTCCTAGACAGAGTGGAAAAGCTTTTCCCTGCCGTGTAGGCGACAAGAGACGCATTAGACGGGCATCCGGAGCTGTCCGAAGGTAAGCGCCTGTTGCCGGCCTCTTTCGGCACAAGCCCCCGCTCCGGAGCGCACCGCGGCCGGCCGGAGGCTCTCTGCCGGCGAAGGTGCCTCGTCTCCGGCAAGGAAGCCTCAGCCGCTTCTCCTGCACACGGAGAGCGTGCTAGCTGCTGAAACGTGAAGAAAGAAGCTGCAGAACACTGGCACTGAGCGTGCAGCTTTCCAGCGGAGAGAAAAAGCTACTTGAACACTCTGCAAGCCTTTCCACTCCCAAAAACATGCACATGGAAGGAGCTGCTGCAAAAGCGATGCTGTGCTCGCTGCTGCTCCTCCTGAAGCTCTGGCTGCTAAATCTGAGGCTTTCCTTCCAATTTCAAGCTGCAAAGCACTTGCTGAATTGCAGGGAAAGTCCGGGAGGCATTTGCTCTGCTGGCACACTTTCTCCTTCCTAGACAGAGTGGAAAAGCTTTTCCCTGCCGTGTAGGCGACAAGAGACGCATTAGACGGGCATCCGGAGCTGTCCGAAGGTAAGCGCCTCTTCCCGGCCTCTTTCGGCACAAGCCCCCGCTCCGGAGCGCACCGCGGCCGGCCGGAGGCTCTCTGCCGGCGAAGGTGCCTCGTCTCCGGCAAGGAAGCCTCAGCCGCTTCTCCTGCACACGGAGAGCGTGCTAGCTGCTGAAACGTGAAGAAAGAAGCTGCAGAACACTGGCACTGAGCGTGCAGCTTTCCAGCGGAGAGAAAAAGCTACTTGAACACTCTGCAAGCCTTTCCACTCCCAAAAACATGCACATGGAAGGAGCTGCTGCAAAAGCGATGCTGTGCTCGCTGCTGCTCCTCCTGAAGCTCTGGCTGCTAAATCTGAGGCTTTCCTTCCAATTTCAAGCTGCAAAGCACTTGCTGAATTGCAGGGAAAGTCCGGGAGGCATTTGCTCTGCTGGCACACTTTCTCCTTCCTAGACAGAGTGGAAAAGCTTTTCCCTGCCGTGTAGGCGACAAGAGACGCATTAGACGGGCATCCGGAGCTGTCCGAAGGTAAGCGCCTGTTCCGGGCCTCTTTCGGCACAAGCCCCCGCTCCGGAGCGCACCGCGGCCGGCCGGAGGCTCTCTGCCGGCGAAGGTGCCTCGTCTCCGGCAAGGAAGCCTCAGCCGCTTCTCCTGCACACGGAGAGCGTGCTAGCTGCTGAAACGTGAAGAAAGAAGCTGCAGAACACTGGCACTGAGCGTGCAGCTTTCCAGCGGAGAGAAAAAGCTACTTGAACACTCTGCAAGCCTTTCCACTCCCAAAAACATGCACATGGAAGGAGCTGCTGCAAAAGCGATGCTGTGCTCGCTGCTGCTCCTCCTGAAGCTCTGGCTGCTAAATCTGAGGCTTTCCTTCCAATTTCAAGCTGCAAAGCACTTGCTGAATTGCAGGGAAAGTCCGGGAGGCATTTGCTGTGCTGGCACACTTTCTCCTTCCTAGACAGAGTGGAAAAGCTTTTCCCTGCCGTGTAGGCGACAAGAGACGCATTAGACGGGCATCCGGAGCTGTCCGAAGGTAAGCGCCTGTTCCCGGCCTCTTTCGGCACAAGCCCCCGCTCCGGAGCGCACCGCGGCCGGCCGGAGGCTCTCTGCCGGCGAAGGTGCCGCTTCTCCGGCAAGGAAGCCTCAGCCGCTTCTCCTGCACACGGAGAGCGTGCTAGCTGCTGAAACGTGAAGAAAGAAGCTGCAGAACACTGGCACTGAGCGTGCAGCTTTCCAGCGGAGAGAAAAAGCTACTTGAACACTCTGCAAGCCTTTCCACTCCCAAAAACATGCACATGGAAGGAGCTGCTGCAAAAGCGATGCTGTGCTCGCTGCTGCTCCTCCTGAAGCTCTGGCTGCTAAATCTGAGGCTTTCCTTCCAATTTCAAGCTGCAAAGCACTTGCTGAATTGCAGGGAAAGTCCGGGATGCATTTGCTGTGCTGGCACACTTTCTCCTTCCTAGACAGAGTGGAAAAGCTTTTCCCTGCCGTGTAGGCGACAAGAGACGCATTAGACGGGCATCCGGAGCTGTCCGAAGGTAAGCGCCTGTTGCCGGCCTCTTTCGGCACAAGCCCCCGCTCCGGAGCGCACCGCGGCCGGCCGGAGGCTCTCTGCCGGCGAAGGTGCCGCTTCTCCGGCAAGGAAGCCTCAGCCGCTTCTCCTGCACACGGAGAGCGTGCTAGCTGCTGAAACGTGAAGAAAGATGCTGCAGAACACTGGCACTGAGCGTGCAGCTTTCCAGCGGAGAGAAAAAGCTACTTGAACACTCTGCAAGCCTTTCCACTCCCAAAAACATGCACATGGAAGGAGCTGCTGCAAAAGCGATGCTGTGCTCGCTGCTGCTCCTCCTGAAGCTCTGGCTGCTAAATCTGAGGCTTTCCTTCCAATTTCAAGCTGCAAAGCACTTGCTGAATTGCAGGGAAAGTCCGGGAGGCATTTGCTCTGCTGGCACACTTTCTCCTTCCTAGACAGAGTGGAAAAGCTTTTCCCTGCCGTGTAGGCGACAAGAGACGCATTAGACGGGCATCCGGAGCTGTCCGAAGGTAAGCGCCTGTTGCCGGCCTCTTTCGGCACAAGCCCCCGCTCCGGAGCGCACCGCGGCCGGCCGGAGGCTCTCTGCCGGCGAAGGTGCCTCGTCTCCGGCAAGGAAGCCTCAGCCGCTTCTCCTGCACACGGAGAGCGTGCTAGCTGCTGAAACGTGAAGAAAGAAGCTGCAGAACACTGGCACTGAGCGTGCAGCTTTCCAGCGGAGAGAAAAAGCTACTTGAACACTCTGCAAGCCTTTCCACTCCCAAAAACATGCACATGGAAGGAGCTGCTGCAAAAGCGATGCTGTGCTCGCTGCTGCTCCTCCTGAAGCTCTGGCTGCTAAATCTGAGGCTTTCCTTCCAATTTCAAGCTGCAAAGCACTTGCTGAATTGCAGGGAAAGTCCGGGAGGCATTTGCTCTGCTGGCACACTTTCTCCTTCCTAGACAGAGTGGAAAAGCTTTTCCCTGCCGTGTAGGCGACAAGAGACGCATTAGACGGGCATCCGGAGCTGTCCGAAGGTAAGCGCCTCTTCCCGGCCTCTTTCGGCACAAGCCCCCGCTCCGGAGCGCACCGCGGCCGGCCGGAGGCTCTCTGCCGGCGAAGGTGCCTCGTCTCCGGCAAGGAAGCCTCAGCCGCTTCTCCTGCACACGGAGAGCGTGCTAGCTGCTGAAACGTGAAGAAAGAAGCTGCAGAACACTGGCACTGAGCGTGCAGCTTTCCAGCGGAGAGAAAAAGCTACTTGAACACTCTGCAAGCCTTTCCACTCCCAAAAACATGCACATGGAAGGAGCTGCTGCAAAAGCGATGCTGTGCTCGCTGCTGCTCCTCCTGAAGCTCTGGCTGCTAAATCTGAGGCTTTCCTTCCAATTTCAAGCTGCAAAGCACTTGCTGAATTGCAGGGAAAGTCCGGGAGGCATTTGCTGTGCTGGCACACTTTCTCCTTCCTAGACAGAGTGGAAAAGCTTTTCCCTGCCGTGTAGGCGACAAGAGACGCATTAGACGGGCATCCGGAGCTGTCCGAAGGTAAGCGCCTGTTCCCGGCCTCTTTCGGCACAAGCCCCCGCTCCGGAGCGCACCGCGGCCGGCCGGAGGCTCTCTGCCGGCGAAGGTGCCGCTTCTCCGGCAAGGAAGCCTCAGCCGCTTCTCCTGCACACGGAGAGCGTGCTAGCTGCTGAAACGTGAAGAAAGAAGCTGCAGAACACTGGCACTGAGCGTGCAGCTTTCCAGCGGAGAGAAAAAGCTACTTGAACACTCTGCAAGCCTTTCCACTCCCAAAAACATGCACATGGAAGGAGCTGCTGCAAAAGCGATGCTGTGCTCGCTGCTGCTCCTCCTGAAGCTCTGGCTGCTAAATCTGAGGCTTTCCTTCCAATTTCAAGCTGCAAAGCACTTGCTGAATTGCAGGGAAAGTCCGGGATGCATTTGCTCTGCTGGCACACTTTCTCCTTCCTAGACAGAGTGGAAAAGCTTTTCCCTGCCGTGTAGGCGACAAGAGACGCATTAGACGGGCATCCGGAGCTGTCCGAAGGTAAGCGCCTGTTCCCGGCCTCTTTCGGCACAAGCCCCCGCTCCGGAGCGCACCGCGGCCGGCCGGAGGCTCTCTGCCGGCGAAGGTGCCTCGTCTCCGGCAAGGAAGCCTCAGCCGCTTCTCCTGCACACGGAGAGCGTGCTAGCTGCTGAAACGTGAAGAAAGAAGCTGCAGAACACTGGCACTGAGCGTGCAGCTTTCCAGCGGAGAGAAAAAGCTACTTGAACACTCTGCAAGCCTTTCCACTCCCAAAAACATGCACATGGAAGGAGCTGCTGCAAAAGCGATGCTGTGCTCGCTGCTGCTCCTCCTGAAGCTCTGGCTGCTAAATCTGAGGCTTTCCTTCCAATTTCAAGCTGCAAAGCACTTGCTGAATTGCAGGGAAAGTCCGGGAGGCATTTGCTCTGCTGGCACACTTTCTCCTTCCTAGACAGAGTGGAAAAGCTTTTCCCTGCCGTGTAGGCGACAAGAGACGCATTAGACGGGCATCCGGAGCTGTCCGAAGGTAAGCGCCTGTTCCCGGCCTCTTTCGGCACAAGCCCCCGCTCCGGAGCGCACCGCGGCCGGCCGGAGGCTCTCTGCCGGCGAAGGTGCCGCTTCTCCGGCAAGGAAGCCTCAGCCGCTTCTCCTGCACACGGAGAGCGTGCTAGCTGCTGAAACGTGAAGAAAGAAGCTGCAGAACACTGGCACTGAGCGTGCAGCTTTCCAGCGGAGAGAAAAAGCTACTTGAACACTCTGCAAGCCTTTCCACTCCCAAAAACATGCACATGGAAGGAGCTGCTGCAAAAGCGATGCTGTGCTCGCTGCTGCTCCTCCTGAAGCTCTGGCTGCTAAATCTGAGGCTTTCCTTCCAATTTCAAGCTGCAAAGCACTTGCTGAATTGCAGGGAAAGTCCGGGAGGCATTTGCACTGCTGGCACACTTTCTCCTTCCTAGACAGAGTGGAAAAGCTTTTCCCTGCCGTGTAGGCGACAAGAGACGCATTAGACGGGCATCCGGAGCTGTCCGAAGGTAAGCGCCTCTTCCCGGCCTCTTTCGGCACAAGCCCCCGCTCCGGAGCGCACCGCGGCCGGCCGGAGGCTCTCTGCCGGCGAAGGTGCCTCGTCTCCGGCAAGGAAGCCTCAGCCGCTTCTCCTGCACACGGAGAGCGTGCTAGCTGCTGAAACGTGAAGAAAGAAGCTGCAGAACACTGGCACTGAGCGTGCAGCTTTCCAGCGGAGAGAAAAAGCTACTTGAACACTCTGCAAGCCTTTCCACTCCCAAAAACATGCACATGGAAGGAGCTGCTGCAAAAGCGATGCTGTGCTCGCTGCTGCTCCTCCTGAAGCTCTGGCTGCTAAATCTGAGGCTTTCCTTCCAATTTCAAGCTGCAAAGCACTTGCTGAATTGCAGGGAAAGTCCGGGAGGCATTTGCTCTGCTGGCACACTTTCTCCTTCCTAGACAGAGTGGAAAAGCTTTTCCCTGCCGTGTAGGCGACAAGAGACGCATTAGACGGGCATCCGGAGCTGTCCGAAGGTAAGCGCCTGTTGCCGGCCTCTTTCGGCACAAGCCCCCGCTCCGGAGCGCACCGCGGCCGGCCGGAGGCTCTCTGCCGGCGAAGGTGCCGCTTCTCCGGCAAGGAAGCCTCAGCCGCTTCTCCTGCACACGGAGAGCGTGCTAGCTGCTGAAACGTGAAGAAAGATGCTGCAGAACACTGGCACTGAGCGTGCAGCTTTCCAGCGGAGAGAAAAAGCTACTTGAACACTCTGCAAGCCTTTCCACTCCCAAAAACATGCACATGGAAGGAGCTGCTGCAAAAGCGATGCTGTGCTCGCTGCTGCTCCTCCTGAAGCTCTGGCTGCTAAATCTGAGGCTTTCCTTCCAATTTCAAGCTGCAAAGCACTTGCTGAATTGCAGGGAAAGTCCGGGAGGCATTTGCTCTGCTGGCACACTTTCTCCTTCCTAGACAGAGTGGAAAAGCTTTTCCCTGCCGTGTAGGCGACAAGAGACGCATTAGACGGGCATCCGGAGCTGTCCGAAGGTAAGCGCCTGTTGCCGGCCTCTTTCGGCACAAGCCCCCGCTCCGGAGCGCACCGCGGCCGGCCGGAGGCTCTCTGCCGGCGAAGGTGCCTCGTCTCCGGCAAGGAAGCCTCAGCCGCTTCTCCTGCACACGGAGAGCGTGCTAGCTGCTGAAACGTGAAGAAAGAAGCTGCAGAACACTGGCACTGAGCGTGCAGCTTTCCAGCGGAGAGAAAAAGCTACTTGAACACTCTGCAAGCCTTTCCACTCCCAAAAACATGCACATGGAAGGAGCTGCTGCAAAAGCGATGCTGTGCTCGCTGCTGCTCCTCCTGAAGCTCTGGCTGCTAAATCTGAGGCTTTCCTTCCAATTTCAAGCTGCAAAGCACTTGCTGAATTGCAGGGAAAGTCCGGGAGGCATTTGCTCTGCTGGCACACTTTCTCCTTCCTAGACAGAGTGGAAAAGCTTTTCCCTGCCGTGTAGGCGACAAGAGACGCATTAGACGGGCATCCGGAGCTGTCCGAAGGTAAGCGCCTCTTCCCGGCCTCTTTCGGCACAAGCCCCCGCTCCGGAGCGCACCGCGGCCGGCCGGAGGCTCTCTGCCGGCGAAGGTGCCTCGTCTCCGGCAAGGAAGCC